>NC_044034.1:46186611-46536579 GCF_901765095.1 Microcaecilia unicolor
AAAGCAGATAAATCCAGAAACTAGTGGGTTATGTCCATCTACCAGCAGGTGAAGATAGAGATCACCGACTTGAATCCAGTGATATAGTACAGATAGCTCCCCATATACCCAGTATGTTGACTACCAAAGCAGCCTACTGAGCAAGGCCCCAACTTGCCCCACCACACACCAGGGCAGGCCTACTCGGCTTTTGTACCCTGATCAGCATTCTTCTGTGCTAGCGCTGCTGCCCGTAATGACCAAGGTTTTTTTTTAAACCCATGCAGAACAAGAAAATGAAATAGGGTGCCAAAGTCACAGTGCCCACAAAATTCCTACCTTAAAAGCAAGAAGCCTTCACAAACACAGCTGAGAGGGTAGGATGCTGAATTCATCTGCTGCGATTAAAGGAAAGAAAAGAAGACATAGTTTTTCCTTCCTCAGCATTAGCAGCAGATGAATCCCAAACTAGTGGAGAATGTAGCAAAGCAGTCCCTAGGAAGAGGGGGTCCAACGTGGAAAAAAACGCTGCTCCAAAACGGGAATCCCGATGCACCACCACATACAATTGATAATGCTTATTTTAAAAAAATGGAGAGGCCCAAGCAGCCACCTGAGTGATGTCCTCCAGAGAAAAAACACACAAAAAAACTCTCGATTCTGCCCAGGAAGTCGCCACAGAGCAAGTGGAATGTGCCTGCAACATCACCGTGGCTTCGCAACCCACCAGCATCCAGTGCGTCAAGGTTACCTTTGAAGCCATAAGGCCCTTCCGGGGCCCCAACATTAGAACAGATGGTCCGAACCACAAATGTCATTTGTCACCCACAGATAGAGAAGAACCCAAAGGGCAGCCAAACACCTACGGATAACCCTCCACCACAACCAAAGGGAGAAACAGTAGCTGATTGAGGTGGAATGTTGACACCACTTTAGGCAAGAATGATGGGACTGTACTGAGAATAACCCTCAATTCCGAGAACCGGATAAAAGGATGCTGACAAGACAAAGCCTGCAAGTCTGACAATACAGACGCACCAAGGACATAACCACCAGAAACACAGCCTTCAGCACTAGGTCCGTCAAAAACATTTCTGCAAGAGCTCAAAAGGGAGCCTGTTGCATGGAACGAAGTACCACATTCGGGCTCCAGTCCAGGCAGGGATGTTGCAAAGGGGGCTTCACCCAATTAATCCCCTTCAAAAAACGAACATCTGGATGAGCGGTCAGTGAAGAATTTCCAACATACCCCCAATAACATGCCAGGGCTGCCAACTGGCCCAAAGCAAATTAAATGCCAGGCCCTTCTGAAGATCCTCTTGCAAAAATGACAGGATCCATAGCAAAGAGGCAGCCAAAGGAGATACTCCCTGTCTGGAGCATAACTCGAATATGCACCAGACCTGCGCATACATGGCAGCAGTTGAGTGTTTGCGGGTCTGCAGAAGGGTGGCGATAACCCCCTTCAAATATCATTCCTTCTCAATCTCGACCTCTCAAGAGCCAGGCCGTAAGTCCAAACCGGGAGGGCTCCTCCATGCGCACAGGCCCTGACAAAGGAGATCCGGAACTAATAGAAGAAGGAATGGATTGTCCATGAGCAAGCGGACCAGATCCACATACCACACCCATCTTGGCCAGTCCAGAGCCACCAGAATCACCTGCCCCCAATGGTGCAATATTAGCTGCAGAACCTGCCCTATCAACAGCCATGGAGGGAAGATGTACAGAAGCATCTCCTAGCAAGGGTTGTAGCAGTGCATCCAGACCTTCGAACCCGGCCTCTGCTAAAAAGTCACCATTAAATCCATCGATGGTGTGCCCCACCACTCCGTGATATAGCCGAACATAGTCTGGGACAGCTCCCATTCTGCCAATCCGGCAACATTCTGCTGAGCAAGTCCGCTTGCACATTGAGGTACCCCACAACGTGAGCCACCGGCAGGAGCAGCAGATAGTGCTCTGCCCACGCACAGAGAAGGCTTGTCTCCATCTCTAGGGCAACACTGCTCCCCAGTGGTTGATATATGCTACTGCCGTAGTGTTGTTGGAGAAAACTCGAACCAGCCTGTCCTGCATCTGGAATGCTTTCAGAACCTGGGCTACAACCCGGAGTTGGTCCAGTGGCCCTGCGAACTGCATTTAAGACAATGGGCTCCCCAGCCCGCAAGGTCGGCATCCACCACTACCAAAATCCATCCCCCTTCCGCAAACTGATGTCCTGGAGCCACCATTGCATGCTGCGTGTGGCCTGCGAAGTCCAACAGAGCCAGAGTAATATAGTGGTTAAAAGCAGTGAACAGACAATAGGGAAGCCCAGTTCAAATTCCATCGCTATTCCCTGTGATCTTGGGTAAATAACTTAACCCTCCATTGCCTCAGATACAAACAACCTGGGAAATGCCTGTAGTGTCTGAATGTAGTTTGCTTTAAGTTATGAACTGATTTGCACTTTTCTGACCACTGACAGGTCAGTTATGACCCATGAACTGCATAGCTAAAGGCTCAAACTTAAAATGCCTGAATGCTGCATCTTTCTGTACTTTCTGCTAAAAGCTGTGAATTCGAGGTCATGCTGATCTACAGCAAGGAGCACTCTTCCCCTCCATGACAGAGTTGGTGCCACTGACTCTACATCACAAGGACACAATTTGAAAGCGAAGATATGTCGAGGTTACTAGACAAAACAATGATAAGACCTGGGTCCTGGAGAAATTCCTGTAGCAAAGTGACGACTACAATCTCCTGTAAAAGAAACCTTGGACTTGTTATAAGATGCTGTGTTCCATAACATTCAGATAGTGTGTTCCATTTTATGTAAACAATGAAGTAAGACAGAAATTAACTGAAGTTGCAAGCTGCATGATTTGGGAGGGAATTGATGCCCAATCCATTGTACAAAAAAGGTATATAAGTCACTGTTGTATTGTATTTAGGCAGAGGCTGAGATGATAAACAGTGAGTAAATCTTTACAATGGTGGTCTCTCTCTCCCTCTCATAACAAATTGCTATTTGTTATTGCCTGAGTGCTTTGTTATTATCTAAACTGATAAGGAATAAAGACTTTCTCCTTGGAAAGAACATAGCCTCTGTCTTCTCTGCCACCCCATATTTTGGGGGTGGCTGGTCCACTAATTCTTGGGGGGGGGGGGGCGGTGTAAGGAGGCAGGAACCCTATTGCCCCACTTGTATATTTCTTATGGTAAGTAGAAGGATCAGAGAAAGAATTCCCACATATTACAGCTTTCTCTGAGACTAGGTGGCTATCAGAGGGGACCATATAGCAACGGACTCCACTATAAACAGTTACTACCAAAAAGGTATGTGATACAAGCCTCTTCAGAAGTAACTGACGAGCATGAACTCTTAAGCCTTGCTACATGAGGCTCAAAAATCCTGACAAAAAGCTAGAATTTACTTTGGATTATGTTTTTCTTGTTCCTTGATTTTGAGAAGCAAAAGAAGTTTAGTAAAACAGGATGACCTACACCTGTAAGTGACTTCATCAAAAATAATAGAGAACATCTTTAGACCAAGTAAGAGTTTAGTACCTCCAGAAATAACTAGAAAACTTTCTTTCTTTTCCTTCTCAAAGCGAGTTAGCATTTCTTCCTGTGAAGTTTCCTCATCCTCACGATCCTCCTGGAGTCTCTTCATTCTTTCGATTAAGTTCTCCAGTTCACTTAAGGAATCATCAAGCTACAGCAAAACAAAATTATGGATAAAGCTGAATACTGATTTGACATAAAAGTTACATAAAAATTACATGCAGTGTCCGTGGAAAAACCGAAGATACATACCTGTAGCAGGTATTCTCCGAGGACAGCAGCCTGATTGTTCTCACATGTGGGTCGATGTCCGCATCAGCCCAGGAGTCGGACGGCATTTTGCAAGCAAAATATTAAAAAAGTTTTGCCAGAGTCTTCAAAGTACTTCAGATGGCAGGTATTCAGTGGCTCAAAAGGAGCTTAATCAGCTGAGTGAGAACGACGTTGAGATCCCATGACACTGGTGGAGGTTTGAAAGGGGGCTTTGACAAAACCAAACCTCTCATAAAGCGAGGCTGTCCAGAGATAAGCTTGCCCTCTACACAACGATGAAAAGCACTAATAGCACTAAGGTGAACTCTTACGGAATTGGTCTTAAGACCAGACTCTGACAAGTGTAGAAGGTATTCAAGCAGGGTCTGTGTAGGACAAGAAAGAGGATCTAGGGCCTTGATGTCACACCAGACGGCAAACCTTCTCCATTTGAAAGAGTAACATCTCTTTGTGGAATCTTTCCTGGAAGCAAGCAAGACTCGGGAGACACCCTCTGAAACATCCAAGGAGGGGAATTCTAAGCTCTTAACATCCAGGCCATGAAAGCCAGAGACTGGAGGTTGGGATGTAGGAGCGACCCCTTGTTCTGAGTGATGAGGGTTGGAAAACAGTCCAATCTCCACGGTTCTTAGGAGGACAACTCCAGAAGAGGGAACCAGATCTGATGCGGCCAGAAGGGTGCAAACAGGATCATTGTCCCGCAGTCTTGCTTGAGTTTCAGCAAAGTCTTCCCTATTAGACGTATGGGAGGATACGCATACAGAAGGCCTGTCCCCCAATGAAGGAGAAAGGCATCTGACGCTAGTCTGTCTTGGGCCTGAAGCCTGGAACAGAACTGAGGGACCTTGTGATTGATCTGAGTGGCAAAAAGATCCACCGAGGGGGTGCCCTACGCTCGGAAGATCTTGCGGACTATGTCCATGTTCAGTGACCACTCATGAGGTTGCATAATCCTGCTCAACCTGTCGGCCAGACTGTTGTCTCGGGAAGATAAGATTGAGCTGAGTGTTCAACAGGGCTCCAATGAATTCCAATTTTTGGACTTGAGTGAGTTGGGACTTGGGATAATTTATGACGAACCCCAGTAGCTCTAGCACCCGAATAGTCATTCGCATGGACTCCAGAGCACCCTCCTTCGAGGTGCTCTTCACCAGCCAATCGTCGAGATAAGGAAACACATGCACTCCCAGTCTGCGTAGCGACTACAGCTAGGCATTTGGTAAATACTCTGGGCACAGACACCAGGCCAAAAGGCAGTACACGGTACTGAAAGTGCTGTGTTCCCAGCCAATATCGAAGATACTTCCTGTGAGTTGGAAGTATCGAGATGTATGTGTAAGCATCCTTTAAATCCAGAGAGCATAGTCAATCGTTTTCCTGAATCAAGGGAATAAGGGTGCCCAGGGAAACCATCCTGAACTTTTCGACAAGAAATTTGTTCAGGGCCCTTAGGTCTAGGATGGGACGCATCCCCCCCTGTTTTCTTTTGCACAAGAATGTACCTGGAATAGAATCCCAGCCCTTCTTCCCCTGGTGGAACGGGTTTGACCGCTTGGGCCTGTTGAAGGGCGGAGAGTTCCTCTGCAAGTACCTGCTTGTGCTGGGAGCTGTAGGACTGAGCTCCCGGTGGGCAATTTGGAGGCTTGGATTCCAGATTGAGGGTGTACCCTAACCGGATAATTTGAAGAACTCACCGGTCGGAGGTTATAAGAGGCCACCTTTGGTGAAAAAACATTAACCTCCCCCCAACCGGCAAGTCGTCCGGTACGGACACGTTTACTGAGGCTATGCTGAACTGGAGCCAGTCAAAAGCCCGTCCCCTTGCTTTTGCTGGGGAGCCACAGTGGCCTTAGGCGCACGTTGTTGACGAGAACGAGCGCGCTGGAACTGAGCCTGGGCAGGCTGCCGAGAAGCAGGAGTGTACCTATGCCTAGCATGGGAATAGGGAGCACTCCTCTTCCCTCCAAAAAACCTCCTAGATGAGGAGGTAGTAGCAGAAGATACCCAGCGGGAGAGAGAATCCATAGCATCATTGTGCTTCTTGAGCTGGTCAACCAGATCCTCTACTTTCTCACCAAAAAGGTTATGCCCCCTGCAAGGAACATCCGCCAGCTGCTGCTGGACCAAATGATCCAGGTCAGAGACACGCAGCCATGAGAGTCTGCGCATCACAATACCTTGGGCAGTGATCCTGGATGAGAATACCCCTGGCCAGGAATTTGACACGCCTTCTGCTGCCTGACCACCTGGCAAAAAGGCTCGGCCTGCTCCAGAGGGAGTGCATCAACCAAGCTAGACAGTTGCCTCACCGAGTTCCACAAAGTGGACGCTCGTGAAGAGCTGGTACGTCTGGATTTTGGCAGCGAGCATAGTGGCCTGATACGTCTTCCTCCCAAAAGTCCAAGGTTCTAGATTCTCTGCCTGGGGGCGCCAAGGCATAGTCCCTAGTACTCTTGGCTCTTTTGAGAGCGGATTCCACCACCATGGAATTGTGAGGTAGCTGAGACCTCATCAATCCAGGCTCCCCATGGATCCGATATTGGGATTCAGTCTTTTTTGGAATCACGGGATTAGACAGAGGGAACGACCAGTTTCGCATAAGGACTTCCTTCAGTACATTATGCAAAGGAGTCGTTGCAGCCTCTCTAGGCGGAGAAGGATAATCCAGGACCTCGAGCATCTCAGCCCTGGGCTCATCCTCAACCTCCATGGGGAAGGGAATAGCTGCAGCCATTTCCCGGACAAAGGAGGTAAAGGATAGACTCTCCGGTGGAGAAAGTCTCCTTTCTGGTGGAGGGGAAGGATCAGAGGGAATCCCAGAGGACTCATCAGAAGAAAAGTACCTGGATCTTCCTCTTCCTCCCACGAACACTCATCTTCAGTATCGGACAAGACATCCCTTAGAGCAGTCTGAAACTGAGCCTGCCTCGATGCCAAGAAGCAACGTCCTCAATGGCGGTGCCAAGAAGTTGATGCTCGCCTGGACTGCGGTGAAGCTTCTTCCACCGACGTCGAAGGGGAGTCGACCTGGGTGGCAGCCGACACCAATGCCGCAGGCAGCACCGAGATCAGGGACATTACCACAGGTGAAGGGCCAGATGCCGCTGTAGCAGATGGTACGGAAGGCGCAAGCAGCCCTGAAACCGAAGCAGACTTGCACAGCAATCTTTCCAGAAGCTTGGGAAGTAGGGCCCTGATGCGCTTGAGCTGCCGTCAGACAAGGCTGCAGGGTCGGTAAAGGAGCCGGTGGCAGAACCTGTCGAGGCTCGGGAGCAGGTACTGGGCTGCCAGAAGACCGACGCATTGGCACCTCCTGAATGGAGGGGGAGTGATCCTCTTGGCGCCGACGCTTCTCTGGTGCCGATTCCCTCGACACCCCAGAGCTCCTGGCACCATGTGTCAAAGGAGAACGATGACGGTGCTTCTTCGCCTTCGCTTGACACCCGTCATCGAGACTCCTTGGTACCGATGAGGACGTGGAATCCTCACGCCTCCTCGGGGCCGGATCCAATGAAGGTCGGTCGCGGGGGGCCTGCATAACAGGAGGCCTCGAGGCAGGTGAAGACCCACTCAATGCCTAACTGCTCCCAGAGCGAATTGGTCTTTCAGCAGCCATTACCTCCACTCCACACGTCGATGCTTTCCTCAATGTCGATGCCGCCGACCTCGGCACCGATGTCAAAGGACCGGACCAAGCCCCAAAAGCTTTTCTTGTTGGGCGTCTCGAGACGCTTGGGTCCGTTTCTTCATATGAAGACACAGACTACAAGCGGCTGGGCTATGGTCGGGCCCAAGGCACTGGATACACTAGGCGTGGATATCGGTACCTGAGATGGTCCGGTTGCACCGAGTACAACGTTTGAAGCCGCTGGGTGTCTTCGATGACATGGAAGGAAAAATGGCTTCAGCAAAATCAAAAGATGCGATTGTGCCTGTTAAAAGAAAAAAAAGAGCACAAAAGAAGGGAACAACCTGACCGCGGGGCCTAAGCCGGCCGCGTCGAAAAACAAAGGAAACTTTAAAAGGGGCCAAAAAAAATAAAGGAAACTACGGGTACTTTTTTAGTGTTTTTTTTTTTAACGGTAAATTGTTAAAAGAAAATAAGAAAAATAAGGCAAAAAAGCCACGAAACAGATGAAGAGTTTTTCCGGGCCTCAGAGGAGCTCAGAAAAAAAACAAAACTCTACCGCACCTCAACACGGAGAAAAGAAAACTGAGAGGCACACACATGTGCCAGAAGACTCTGGCAAAACTTTTCCTATATTTTGCTTGTAAAATGCTGTCCGACTCCCGGGCCGACGCACACGTCAACCCACATGTGAGAACAAGCAGCCTGCTTGTCCTCGGAGAAACCACCATTATTCAATTGTTGGCATTTTGTATTTGAAATGTCAATGTTTACATTATTTTGTGGAGGGCCAGTCTGTCCATCAGGGATGCTGAGAAGGCCAGATGCAAGAGATATGGCTAGTAGCTGAACTCCCCACCAAATTTAAGACAAATAATCCTGCCAGACAACACTGACCTGGCAAAAAGGGAAGGGTGTGAATGAGGAGTTATGGCACAGGTCTGGGCCCATTTACTTTCACCTCATACCCACAAAGCAGAGAGGTGCACCACTCATGTAACTGACAAGGGATCCCCAAGCCCTGTCACCTGAAGATATTCACAGGCCACTGACTTCCATCAGAAAACTGCAGCTATGCTGTGAGCCACCGACACCGGCGCTGTGGGCATGCTCAGTTCATGCCTAAGAATTGAGCATGCTTGGAATGTTGGCATTGGTGTTCAGAAAGTGCCACTGACTTGACGCAGTTTCCTGACAAGAGTTTGGTGGACTGCAGATGTCTTTATCTGACAGGGCATGGGGATCAACATCAATTTATTTAATTTTTAAATTTGATAGGAGAGCAGGGGTCGGGGGGGGGGGGGGTGTGGAGGGAAGAGGAAATGCATATCCAATGGCAATGTTCTCCTCTCAAACTGGTCAGTAAGGTACAGGCCCTCTTCCCTGAGCTGGAATCAGCTGGTTCTCCTCTAACAGTGGAGATGGGGCAGGGTGGCTGAACTGCCTGCTTTCCTCAGGTAGTTGAGAGGGGTGGGGAGTAGTTTTAAGAATTCAAAAGCACAGCGTTCTTGAGAGGGGCGAAGAGAGCAATGTATGCTCTCCTTCCCCTACTATATCCTTTTCCATCCCTGTGCTGCTCTGCTTCTGGAGCCTGAAAAGAAGGAGCTAACTTATATTCCAGGCTGTTGCTATAGAAATTAAACTTAGAATATGTACCAGTGCATAAGATCTTGAAATGATAAACATAACTACAACTATTAGAAAGCATCAACCCTGAAACCATGAAAGTCTGCAACACAAGAAGGAATCAATATTTCTCTTCTTCCATTGCGTACAGCCAGTCCCATAATATGGTACAGGTTCATAAAAGAGGAAAGTTAGTTTTCATTGTTTAGGTAGGAGACATCAGGAATCTTTGAACACAGCACCATCAGAAGATTTTGCTGGAATGTTGCTCTAATCAGCACTTGACTGGCACTGACAGCATCCTGTCCCAACCTGCTTTCTCGCTCTGTTGCCCTATTTCTGGTTTTGAATTTGTAGTTTCTTTCCTTAATTCCTTTTAGCCTGTAAACCACTTTGTTTGTGTCCACTGAAAGGCGGTATACAAAGTGACAAACACACACTTCCTGTCTGAACCAAAAGTGAGTCACCAAGTTGTGGTATTTTGTTCTTATTCTTTTCAAGCCAATGGAATATTGGAAAAAATGGTAATAAGGGATTGCCTGGGAGTAAATAACACCACAAAAACCAAATGGGATCAAATTTGGCATGGGGGAAAAGATTGCGCTGAACTGGACCGAGGGATCAGGAGAAAGTCCCAATGTATTACTTTGACAGCTGCAGGATAGAAACCTTGCGACCCTGAAACATAGTGGTTAAGGACTTGCTAAATTCAAACTGCCCCTCTTCTGGTCACAGACATACAAAGAGCCAAAACAGATATGCATACACACCCAAAGATATATACACACACAGAAGGTTGAAGTAATTCCATGAGGTATGCTCTGCATGCTTTCCCCAACATGTATTTGCCCCCACTCCTTGCCATACTGGGTCTCAGTGAAATACATATCTGAATAACTATGTTAAAAATTCTACTGTGAAACCTAGTGACTGAACCATTTATGGTAACACCTAATAAATAAACAGGGTAGTTTGCTAGTGGGTGCTATGTGTACTGCCTCTTAGTGGTGGAGTACAATACTCATTGCTTTGGTGCAGTGGCACTGAATATTTATCCTCTGACATCTATTACTGACACACATACATACAGGCAGAGTGGTTGGAAAGAGTTTCATGAATCATGTGCCACGTGCCATTCCCATTTCTTTACAGATTTAAAATGACAGAATGTTTTCAAAGAAAGGGGACACCTTTTTTTTTTTTTGCAAAAACAGTCTTTGGTGCTAACCTCAAAGTTGCTACTTAGAAGGGATCTATTTTTAATGTTGTTGTCATTGGTAAGGTCACAGTCACAAAAGTTACTGATCAGTCCAGGACTGAATCTATTGGAGGAATGTTGTTCTTGCTCTGGATTGATGCCACTACCAAACACAAAGCTTGCCAATGCATGATAATGTGCCAGCAAGACCATGGCGTGCACCAGCTCAGCCAAAGACCAGTTGTTTTCCCCCGTTTTCACCAGCTCCTGAAATGAAAACAAAAATAAGTATCATGAGACAAACCTCTCAGTACTGTATTTAGAGGTCTCAAGGGTCTGTCTATGCACCAAGACACTGCCAGACATACTGGTCCTAAAAATATATATACATTCATCTTCCTTTTTATTCTGATACAATAAAGGGCACTAAAATCTCTAGTTAGTTCATAAAACTAGCCTATTTCTTCTTGGTCTTAGCCCTAATTTTAGGGAGATGGGCAAGAAATTCCATCAGGAAGGAAATGAACTGCAGAGTATGACCTTAAAATTTTCACTACCAGAAGATTTAAAAAAAAAAAAAAAAGTTACTGATCAGCACAAGATTAATGTTTGTTGGAATTTGTATTTTTAGGTGGGAATTAGATAATATTACTTCTACAGTCAACTTAGACAAAAATTGAAAAAAAAAGTATTTGGTGAAGATTAAGTTTTCTCTACAGTGGAAAAATATATACAGGCATATCAGGGGACACAAGAGATGGCAGAATTAGCAGAAGTTTTGAATCTTGTAAGGAGCAGTGGCATCATTGAAGGAATGGGTACAGTTCTGTTAAGTGAAGGCAATATCCTGTAATGTTCTTTTAACAGCAGCAAAGGCAGTATCTGGATGACTAATGGTACTGCTCACAAGTCAGAACTTCTTCCAATTCAAATAGTCCACCTACACTAAGCAGATTACGAAACGAAATCTGCAATTAACACACAATTACATCGGAATCAACAGATAAACAGATACTTATACACACTTATCTTAACCTTGCCTAGACAAAAAAAAAGCAAACAAAAAACACACTTCTGTGTCACTCTCAGTGTATAGTATTAGGCCCTGAACACCTGTTCGAATAAGCCTTCAAACCCTTCTTACAAAAGTAACTGAATCATTTTCCAGTCTAAAACTTTGCAAGTGGAAAACTATTCCATTTTCCTAGAGTCACTATGGAAAAAGCACAGGAACATATCTCCACAAAATGAATTTTAGCGATAGCCAGAGAATGTGGTAAAAGTGGTTAGCTTATCGGGGTTTAAAAAAGGTTTGATATCTTCCTAAAAGAAAAGTTCATAAGCCATTAAGATGGACTTGGGAAAATTCACTTCTTAATTCTAGGATAAGTCACATAAAATCTATTGTACTGTTTTGGGATCTTGCCAGGTACTTGGGACCTGGATTGGTAACAGAATACTGGGCTTGATGGACCTTTGGTCTGTGCCAGTATGGCACCATTTATGTTCTTATGCAAGATGACAAATGTATCTTGCAAGCATAAAGGCCCAATAAGGTTTGTAAATCTTCAAGAAGGTTGACAAACATGGGGCCTCATGACTCAGTGCTTTATTGATAACAGTAATACTTTGAGCTGAATTTGGTACAATTAAAGGCAACCAATGCAATAATTGTAGAATGAGTGAAATATGTGGAAAGGCAAGAAAATTCCCACAAGCTAACAAGTGGCCACATTTTGAACCAATTGTAGTAGTCTCAGACTCTGGGGTCCTTATACGAAGCTACGGTAAAAAGGGGGCCTGCGCTAGCATCAGTGCATGTTTTTGACACTCTCTGAGGCCCCCTTTTACCACAGCAGATAAACGGCTGTCTCTTTTGAAAAGAAATGGCCATGTGGTAAGTGAACTTACCATGTGGCCATTTCAGGGAGGAGTACTTACCGCAACCCACTGAGGTGGCAGTAAGGGCTCCTGCACTAACCCAGTGGTAACCAGGCAGTGTGAGGCACTGCCTGATTACCGCCGTCACACTGCCTGGTTACCGCCGGGTAAAAACCAGCACTACAAAAATAGAAAATATTTTTGTAGTGCCAGTAATAGCACGCGCTTGATGGTGGGAACTACCGCTGGGCTGCTGCGGTAGTTCCTATTTGGCGAGTGGTAAGCCTGTGTTGGGCTTACTGTTGCTTAGTAAAAGGGCCCCTCTGTTAAGAGACCCAAATATAATGAATTACAATAATCTATTCTTGTCAGAATGACATATTGTAGTAGACCAGTCCAAAAATTTTCAAATATGGGTTTGATCCTATAAAGCAATGTAAGCCTGAAAAAAAGCAGACCTAACAAAATTGTTTTCATGTGATGCCACAGAAAGTTTTGAATTCAATAAAGCTGTAACTGCAAAATGTCGGAGGAAGAGTAATGGAGCATTATGGGAAAAAATGCAAAGGCCATTTCAGGAAAGTAAGAAATTCAGCTATTGAAGTAGATTTATGATAAAAATTATTTGGTATTTGTACATAGTACATACATAAGTACATAAGTATTGCCATACTGGGAAAGACCAAAGGTCCATCGAGCCCAGCATCCTGTTTCCAACAGTGGCCAATCCAGGTCACAAAAATGTACAAAACATTTTATACTGCTTATCCCAGAAATAGTGGATTTTCCCCAAGTCCATTTAATAACAGTCTATGGACTTTTCCTTTAGGAAGCCGTTCAAACCTTTTTTAAACTCTGCTAAGCTAATCACCTTTAGCACATTCTCTGGCAATGAATTCCAGAGTTTAATTACACGTTGAGTGAAGAAAAACTTTCTCTGATTCGTTTTAAATTTACTACATTGTAGCTTCATCGCATGCCCCCTAGTCCTAGTAATTTGGGAAAGTGTGAACAGACGCTTCACATCTACCTGTTCAACTCCACTCATTATTTTATAGACCTTTATCATATCTCCCCTCAGCCGCCTTTTCTCCAAGCTGAAGAGCCCTAGCTACTTTAGCCTTTCCTCATAGGGAAGTCGTCCCATCCCCTATATCATTTTCGTCGCCCTTCTCTGCACCTTTTCTAATTCCATTATATCTTTTTTGAGATGCGGCGACCAGAATTGAACTGAATGTTCAAGATGAGGTCGCACCATGGAGCGATACAAAGACATTATAACATCCTCATTTTTGTTTTCACATTACAGTATTCCTTCTAAAAGCTTTTATGAATTAACCAAGTTTATGCCACTATGAAACTGCCTAGAAAAGCTGAAAACCTGCCAAAATACAGAGACATCTCTGGATTCTAAAAGCTGGCACTGTAGTTTTCCAGCTATGGCGTGGAGGGGTAGCCTAGTGCTGTGGTCTGAGAACTTGGGGAACTGGGTTTGATTTCAACTGCAGATTCTGGTGACTCTGGGAAAGTCACTTAACCATGCATTGCTCCAGGTACAAAATAGATACCTGTATATAATATGTAAACCCCTTTGATTATTACCACAGAACGGTGGTGTATCAAATCCCATCTCTCATTTTTTCCAGCTATGGTGTGATTTAAAATGCTTCCTACTTGAATTTATGGTCTATAGGTGAACTGCAGTACTATGGCATTCCTATCTGTGGTATACCTTTGGGTCACATTACAGATACATGGCTGGCTGGTTTCTAGTAACTTCTGTGTCAGGCTTTCAGATACTACTACTACTACTACTACTACTATTTAGCATTTCTATAGCGCTACAAGGCGTACGCAGCGCTGCACAAACATAGAAGAAAGACAGTCCCTGCTCAAAGAGCTTACAATCTAATAAAATAATGCACCTGCTCCAACTACTTCAAAATATTCTAGCTGGGTAAGTGTTGGGGAGGAAGGGAACTGCTTGAAAACTGCTATTTATACTATATGAACAACAGCAACCTATGAGCTGTAACTGCAGATAAAACATATTAATACATTAAGAGAATTGTTACTACTACAGAAAAAGTCCAAATACCTGAGTAAAAATCATGGAAAATGCCAGAATTTGTAGAATCCAGCTTATTATACCACTCTAACCTACAGAAGAGTCTTATTCCCTCTTCTGTATGGCTGTGTTTTAGTACCTGAATGTGCTCTTTTGTTATTAGCCAGGGTCTGTGTGCAAGGAGCTTATTGATTTCATTTAGATTCCTCAATCGTTGTGGGATGTAGTCCAAGCCATTCAGCCATTCTGCAATCCCTCCTGTTTTAAGGAACTCATCAACATGCATATTTATCAGGTAGGAACACTGATGTCTGGCTGATGCCTGAGAAGAAGGAAAACAATTGTGGAAATAAGCACAACATATTTAGGGGGTAATTCTATAAGGAACTGCTTAGTTTTAGGTGGCAAGAATATGCAGAAACAGTGGTAATCTTGTCATTATGCACAGAAGTGGCCACCGACATGTATAAATGACCTCTCAGAATATTAACTACTGGAAAAAGAATATGCTATGATTTGATGGCATGTACTTTGTGGTGGACATGCACATGGAGTACAGTAAGGGGTGAATTCTATATATGGCGGAAAAAAAAAAAAGCACTATTCTATAAGCCGTGCTTAAAGTTAAGCACGGTTTCTAGAATAGCGCTTACAACCGGGAATTGTGCCTAACTTTAGGCATGGCCATCCCTCCATATTCTATAAGAACACACGTAAATGCTAGGAACGCCCCCGTTCTGCCAAGAACCCTCCCATTTCCCTGCCCTCCCCCATTTTTTTTTTACTTGCACCTAAATTTACATGTGTAACTTCCAATTAAATCTAATTAGTGCCAATAATTGCTTGTTAAAAAGCCAATTACTGGCACTAGCTTGCTCATTATGTAATTAAATTGCATATTCAAATTTGCACACACAATTTTTGGCAACTTTTATTAAGAGGTATGTGCATTGTCATGTAACGCCTAAGTGCTACCCTTAGAACTCACCTAGGGCTAACCCTGCCGCCACCTGGAGGGTCTGTCTCAGCACTGCCCAGGCCTGCTTGCCCCTGCGCATGTGCTCCTACACTGGCATACCCTCCACCCACTACTGGGTCCTGCTTGCCTCTGGTCAAGTCTGCAAGTTATTTCCCTGGTGGTTTCCAAGGACACTGGGCCACAATCCCAGGGGTACCACAGTTCCTAGAAAACACCCACAGACCGAGAACACAAACCACCAGGATTCTTAGTCAGTCCAGGACAATAGAGCTAACAAACTATTAGGTATATTATCATAAAAAAAGGTAGAACAGTGAATGATAAAAAGGTGTAAACAGCAAACAGTGTCAGGTAAAAATAATAGGAATCAACATTAAAACTAACTAAACACTGTCTTACTACTTCAGTAGTACCTCGGGAGTTCAGAAAAAATCACTGTTCATAGGATTTGAACAGGGTCTCAGTGCAGAGGTCTTCACTCTCCACACTCCTACTCTGAGACTGGAGAAATTCCAGCATATTCTGGCTAGATCTTAGGCTTCAGGGTCAACCAGCGTCCAGAGCATGAGCACTAACACTAAGGGTTTCTGGCCAATGGCACTGCAAGTTACTCTCCCCCAGGGGTTTTCCTCTTTCTTTGGGGGAAGGTAAGCTAAAAAGAAAACAAACCTCTGCTACAGATATAATGCAGAGGACAGACACCACCTGCTGGCCAAACAAGGAAAATGAATTGAAGGGGAAAAATACAACATTCCAGGTCACAGATGCGGACAAACCCCAGCCTATTCAAAGCTATTTACTCAGATTAATGGGCCATTTGAAAACTGCTCACCCTTCTTGAAGATAAAACCCAGGTCACATCACAAGCCACACTACTGATTTATATAGTAATGTGACCTTCAATACCTAACATTAACCTGCATTAAAGGGGCTAATAATGCATGTTAGGACTGTAACGCACCCTAGGGGTCCAATATACCAAAAAAAAAGGTGGGCATCTAAGTTGGGGTGTAAATTTTTGCCTTATTTTCAGCTGAAAATCTTAAGTTATGAGCTTAAAGTTATACTTATACATTTAGGCTTATCATTCATTTGCCTAGCTAGTGCTGAGAATCAGTGCTATGCTCCCAACTTTTTTTTTTTTTACTCGTCCTAAACCCGCCTATTGCAACCCATTTTTTATGCTCCTAAATTTAGGAGTTTAGTGAAATTTTGAGTACAACATAAGCCCTAGAACATTTTCAAAAGAGACAAATTTAGGGGCACACTTCTGAAAGTTAGAGACATAACCTTTGAATAATTGTGCCCTGAATCTATTTCTGTTCATGTTCAAAAAGTGATGATTGCAACCCTTTTATTTTCACCTGAGGCAAAGCAGAAATGAAGACCTTTCAGAGCTATTTTGCTCCATAGCCAACATACTGCTGGGGCGAGATTGCCAATGCCACACAGAGGCAGAGCACCAGCTGAGCAGTTCAAAATGAGCTACATGCTGCCTGAAAACTTGGCCTATAATCCTGTCCCTCGAGGATCTGCATTTGTTCTCACATTCATGAGGGACTGATCCCAGGAACTTCAGCGTAAACAATAATACTTAGCTCTTTACATGTTCAGCTCAGGGCTCATTCTTATATTTAGTATCTGTAGGATGGTGAACTGAAACTAAGACTGAAGCAATGGGAACAACTGGCCAACGAGCAGGAAACTTCTATTTGCAGCTATAGTGCAAATAAAAAGAGACCACCCAAAGCAGCCCCAGCAGTGCACCCCACACCTGTATCTTCTTAGGTGATTCCCCCAGCTCTGGGGGCCCTTCAATTGAACTTCTGCCACTGCCTGACAGTATCCATTACTATTAATGAGATTGATAGTTCTTTAACTGGACAGTTTTGCATCTGCCCATCTAACTGCAAAGCCAGTGGATAGAAGCCTCATAGATATTTAAGAGGGAAACTATGCATGCACTTCCTCTTTAAAACCACCCATGTGTACCAACTGTTTTACCAGCAAAAAGGCAGGTGCAACACACTGACACTTCATATCCACATGCACAGTTTTCCAGCCCTACCCTACACATGTTCTAGGAAAATCTGAATCAGACTTTCACATCCTGTCCATAAGAACTAATGATTTCCTGTATTTTCAATACATGTACATCAGGGTATTCAGGGTATACCCGGTCCAGTTTTCAGGGTATTCACAATGAATATGCACAAGATAATGTTCAGTGGCGTAGGAAGGGGGGGCGGTGGGGCGGTCCACCCCGGGTGCACGCCGCTGGGGGGTGTCGGCTCCGCTGGCTCCCTGCTCCCTCTGCCCCGGAACAGGTTACTTCCTGTTCCGGGGCAGAGAGAGCAGGGAACCAGCGGAGCCGACGCATCTCCCAGTGACGTGCACTCAGGGCGGTTCGGCCCTCCCGCCCGTCCCTCGCCACTTTCCCCTGTAAGTACGCACTCCGGGGGGGGGGGGGGGTGCGCAGCAGCGACCCGCCCCGGGTGTCAGCTGCCCTCGCTACGGCACTGATAATGTTACATGTACTGCCTCCATTGTATGAAATCTTATCCATACTCAGTGTGAGCATCCCAAAAATCTTACTGGCCAGGTGTGCCCTGAGGACCCCTGATGTACATTCATCTAGTCAGGAAACACATACAGTTCTTGATTTTGTAAACTTTCTTTTGAATCAAGGCTTAGCTGGCATATCCACCTACCATTATGGCAATGTAGTGCCGGTAGTGTAAAGGAAGGGGTCCGTCCATGCGCAGCATATAAAACTGGGTACGGATGAAGGACTCCAGATACTGCGGATGCAAACTCATGACCTGTGTTATATTGTCCAGGCGGCCAGATGTGCAGAATTCTTCCACCAGCAGGCTGCTACAGTCAGCCACCGAATTAGCTTGCACTAGCTAGTGAGAAAGGAACAAACATCAAACAATGAGGAACAGATGTTTCCTTTAATAAACAAGTAAACCGTTAAGCAAGTGGATGGACTGCTGGTGTCGGCAGGCAAGACTAATTCTAACCTATGATAATTAAAAAATACTCACTCTCACACATTCCATAAAGATTTTTCTAAGTTAATTTAAACACTGTCACAGCGAGTTTCTCTTTGGCTATATAGAGATGCTTGCTAAGTGTATCTGTCAGTAATGAGAAAACTAAACTACAGACAAAAGCTGTAACAGTCTTGTCCTTCAAAAAGATAGGGAAGAAAGCCTGCTGATATTCAGCACATTTAAAACCATAAACCAAGGCTCCCAAAGTACCCTGTCCAGCTAGTAAGTTCCTCTTTAAAACCACATCAAGTGATGCACTTAGGGAGTAGAAATTCACGGGAGACGTATGTGTTAGGCGGTGAGAGTCTGATAGGTATGGACGGGGAGAGGAATCTTGGGGTGATAGTATCTGAGGACCTGAAGGCGACGAAACAGTGTGACAAGGCAGTGGCCGTAGCTAGAAGATTGCTAGGCTGTATAGAGAGAGGTGTGACCAGCAGAAGAAAAGAGGTTTTAATACCCCTGTATAAGACGTTGGTGAGGCCCCACCTGGAGTATTGTGTTCAGTTTTGGAGGCCGTATCTTGCGAAGGATGTTAAAAAAATGGAAGCGGTGCAAAGAAAAGCTACGAGAATGGTATGGGATTTGCGTTCCAAGACGTATGAGGAGAGACTTGTTGACCTGAACATGTATACCCTGGAGGAAAGGAGAAACACGGGTGATATGATATAGACGTTCAAATATTTGAAAGGTATTAATCCGCAAACAAACCTTTTCCGGAGAGGGGAAGGCGGTAGAACGAGAGGACATGAAATGAGATTGAAGGGGGGCAGACTCAAGAAAAATGTCAGGAAGCATTTTTTCACGGAGAGAGTGGTGGATGCTTGGAATGCCCTCCTGCGGGAGGTGGTGGAGAGGAAAACGGTAACGGAATTCAAACATGCGTGGGATAAACATAAGGGAATCCTGCTCAGAAGGAAGGGATCCCCAGAAGCTTAGCCGGTGGTGGGAGGCAGGGCTGGTGGTTGGGAGGTGGGGATAGTGCTGGGCAGACTTATATGGTCTGTGCCAGAGCCGGTGGTAGGAGGCGGGGCTGGTGCTGGGCAGACTTATACGGTCTGTGCCCTGAAAAAGACAGGTATAAATCAAGGTAAGGTATACACAAAAAATGGCACATGTGAGTTTATCTTGTTGGGCAGACTGGGTGGACCGTGCAGGTCTTTTTCTGCCATCATCTACTACGTTACTATGTTTGCTCCAAGCCATTTTAGTGCCTGGTTACATGCATCACCAAAGAGGCTACGCATGCCAGCAGCATTTGCACCTTTATTGTTACCTCTAAGGAGGACTTGGCGGTGGATGTGTCGCTTTTATGGCCTTTCAGCAGGGTCCTCTCTCTTATTGCCTTTGCGAGGCAATGTAAACTTTCTATCAGGTTCTTCCTCTCCAAACTTTGCCATCTGGGTGCCGAAGGGGAAACGTTACCTACACCAGTTATACACAGAGGATGGTACTCTTAAGTCTCTGGAAGATTTGCAACTACAGTATGGGATGGAGGGGAGGGATTTCTTTTCTTTGTTTCAGCTACGCCATTACATCAGGTCTCTCCCTCCCGCTTCTCTAACGCCGGTGACATGGGAAAAACTTCTCACTATTCTAGGGCTAGATGCTCAATTGTCAGTCCCCCTCAAATATTACCACTCTGGCCTTCGGGAACAATTGAGGGAATATGATTATGAAAAATTAGCGAATCAATGGAATAGAGAATTGTCAGTGAGTCTCCAGGGAGAAGAGCTGAAGACGTCTTTTGGGCATTCAAAAGTTAACAGTAATCAATAGAAATAAAATAAAACATGGAAAAGAAAATAAGATGATACCTTTTTTATTGGACATAACAATACATTTCTTGATTAGCTTTCGAAAGTTGCCCTTCTTCGTCAGATTGGAAATAAGCAAATGTGGTAGCAGATAGTATATATAAGAGAAACATCAAAGCATTTCAGTGACAGTCTAACAGTCTAACTCTACTCAAAAGTTAACAGAAAATGTGACGTTGACAGAGACCCTCTACAAGTTTTTAATGCGGATGTATATATCACCACATAGGGCTTTTAGGGCAACTATGAGAGTGGAAGATAGATGTGCTAAATGCGCTTGTTCTCCTGCAGATTTGGGACATATGTTTTGGACTTGTCCATCTATTATAGAGTTTTGGAGGCAAGTGTGTCTGCATGTCTCACACCTATGGGGGGTCATTTGGCGTCTGAGTCCGTCCCAATTGTTTGATATCTTCAGGATTTCCCCGTCTTTGCCCAAAGGGTTGAGGCCATTCTTAAAAAGGGCAGTGCTTATTGGTAAGAAGACTATTCTTCAACATTGGATAACCGCAGAGCTGCCAACTTTGCAACAATGGCGATCCAAAATGATTTTTCTCTGCTCGTTAGAACGTAGCGGTGTGGGGAATTTATCCTCCTCTAAGGAAGATTATTTTTGCAGGACCTGGTCCCTGTTTTGGGATTCCCGGACGGCAGTAGCACGCAGCAGAATCTTGAATTCCTAGGCTGTATGGCATGGCACGGGTGCGGGGGGGGGGGGGGGGGGGGGGGTAGGGTGTTGTTTATTCTATAAAAGGTTGAATTATTGTATTAGTGGCATGTAGTTAATAAGGCTTTGTCCTATAGATGTTGGCAAATTCATCATGTGCAACAACTTTCATGTGGTCTTGATGTAAGAGCTGTTGGTTATGCGTGAACAAAATGTCGTATTTGTTGGTATTATTGACCAAAGGTTACTTTGCAGAAAACAACAAAAAGATTGAAACATAAAACCACGTCAAAATGGTCTTCTGCGTATACATCTTTCTCAATTTCAACCACAATACTTTTTTCTTCATGGCCTATCAAAGATTTTCCCAAACTGTGGGTTGGGACTCCAAATGAGGGTAACGAAACCCATATTTGAGGTCACAACCTGGGTAGGATCTCCACAGGTGCATCATTATTCTGAACTGGAAGGGGGGGGGGGGGGGCGCACAATTTTACTTGTCTGTAATCCTGAGGTTACAGCCACAAAAAAGATTGATAAACCCTTGCCTACAACAGGGGAATTCTGTGTACAGCCCAGCTGACCCTACGATATGGCCCACTTAAGATTTTTTCAGGAACCCCCCCCCACAGAGGTCTGTAGAATAGACGGGAAACTGCATTCTCTTTGCTGGCAAAAGAGGTTGATCCAAGATGTTCATCAGCCTCGGCAGGAATATCTATCTATCAATATCACTAAATGCTGAAGTTAAGATTTATACCTACATTTTGGTGCATAGGTAGCCAGGGTGCTCACCAATTTGATTCACCTGGATCAAACCAGATTTGTTACATGACACTCCTAAAAACACTCACCTGCTATTTTCCGCCATTCTCAACAACAGTTTTTTGACAAGGAAAAGGCTTTTTGATTAGGTCTATTTAATTACTACTTAACATTTCGAAAGCGCTACTAGGGTTACGCAGCGCTGTACAATTTAACATAGATGAAAGTGGTTTGGATTTGGTTGCTGATTTTTTTTTTTTTAATAGGGCTCAGCAGTTATACTCTTCATCTACTGCATGAACATGGCTCATTTCAGAATTGTCTGGAGTCTTCACACTACGCTGAAGACCCATCAAGGCTGTGCCCGCTCACTGCTGCCTTTTTAAACTGGCATTAGAACCACAAGCCATAGTTATCTGTCAGAACTGCTCCATGGGATATGACCGCATGAAGTAGTAAATCTTGCTCTAGGCCACAGTTCTTCAATGGAAGGGCTGGGGGCAGCCCCTGGAGACCCATTATCATTCTATATTTTCTCTCTACTCTGCCTTTCTACCCAAGCTCACAACAGAAAGGGGAAAGTGGATTGGGGGGGGGGGGGGCCCGCATGCTTGAAGGACAAGGCATTTCTCAATAGAAGATCGGAAATGCCTAGCTCCTTGAGGATACCCCCAATGAAAACGTTTGAAGGTGGGCTGGTGGGGTAGATGTCACTGACACAATGGTCATCAGTGCTGCAGCCTCACATGGGAAGATATTTGGTGGCTCTTTAGCTCAACTGGATCCAAAATGGCCTCAGCTTAAAAATGAGTGAAGACCACTGTTCTATTCAGATGCTGAATGTAGCCCATTACCTTCCACCTTTGATGACACTGATGAATCTGATACAAGGCAAAATGGGACAAACCTCTTTTATAATCTTTCAACATACTCAGTATAAACCAGGATATCTTCTAGTATGCTTTCAGTTGGGAGCTAAATGGGTTAAGTATTACAGATAAGTTTTATGGAGAATATGGATACAACATTATATAGGGAGAGGAATAATACAAAAGCAACAGTGCATTGAACTCTGCTTCATCTCTCGGTGGGACCACTTCAAATCAATTAAGATGACTACACTAGTGGTAAACAATTCCCATATTTAGCTTCAGCACTCGTACAAAGCTACAGAAAATAAGCCAATTCACACGGGAATGGAAAATCACCAAGAACTGGCACTTAAGATGTTGACATGTTGGAGGAAGCAAGGGGGGGGGGGGGTCTAAAAAAGAATTCGCAGATTTAGTAGTTTCAGATATATAATAGCCCTCTCGAGATAAATTTTTATTTAATCCAGATTTTTATTTCAAGATAAGAGAATTCAGAGTGTTTTTGCATAGCATCACTATATTAATTCTGGGCAACCTTTAGAAAACAAAATGGGTACCAGTCAAAACTTAAGAGCTTTCGGAAACTGTGCGTTCATTTGGGAAAGTGTGTGGGGGCAAGGCCATTGTTAAGGTGTGCAACAGAATAATCACCCTGGGCCCCCAGTCTTCTTAAAATCTGAACATACAAACGTGCCAACGTGTTTTGGATCCCCTCCCTGGGTCTCAGCTTGCTCTTTTATGCTGTTCTTGTATACTCACTTACTGTGGATCAGTCACTGTGGCCGCCCCTGGTTCATGCAGACCCACGTTAACGCTGGAATCATCAATTACATTTTAGTCAGGCAGCCAAGATTTTTCCACCTCTGATGGTAGACTACAAAAAAAGGAACTTTACCTCTTTTTCTGGAATAAAGGCACTTGGTCCTCTTGTTGACTGAAGAGCTCTGCTTTCCTCCTGAAGAATGAAAAATATGCATTTGTATGAAGACAGAGGTTATGCACTGGATCTAAAGAAATTAGACATAAAACAGACTATATTTTACATATAGTGCACCAATGAGACTAGCAGAACGGTAGTGTTCCATAGCTAGATATATCAAGTTAGACATCTGGATAAAATCAAACATGGACTACTAGCTAGGAATACCTACTTTATGAAAAGTTGTTTTTTTAAAACTATTCTTTATGGCGCACAGATCTATACCTGATGCTATGATTTAACAGAACTAGGTGTTGTACTAATGCACACAAAGCTTGGTCAACAATGTTGATGACATCCCTGTGCTATTACACAGATAGGGGTAAGTTTTCAAATAAGCCAGTAGGACCTAAAATTAGCCCCCCCCCCCCAAAAAAAAAAAATCCTGAGCCGGATATCTTAAGTACCTTTTCAGCCATAAGAGTAAAAAGATGACAATGTGCTTGAGTGACCATGAGGGCTCCTAGCTGTTTAGCTAAAAGTGACTTTATGCTTTTTGGGGGGGAGGGGGAGACAAACAGGTCACAGTGTGACAAAGGTTGAGAATCCATCAAATAAAGAAAATTTGCTGGAGGTAAAACAGCCCTGAATTTTGCCTGAATTATAATAGGATTAAAAAGAACAACCCTTTAAAAACTGCAGTTGTACATATCTAGACAATCTGTACCTATACAAAATAGCAACATCAATATCAGCCAATCATTAGGTCTAAAATAAACTCCCGAAGCAATGAACAAAACAATCTGTCCTTTCCTACAACATGTTACAATAAGGGTTCTCACTGAATTAACCAGAGCTAAAACCCTATCTTGAGAATGATCACAGATTCAATGTCAACATTTTTATCAAATGCTAACAAAGAACTGCATTTTTCTCTGAGGTGGAAGGGGGGTGTGGGAGGACTAGGGGGAAGACTACTGAAAACAACATTTATCACGCAGAACAGAAGCAAACAACTTGGCCTTAGAAGTTTTCAAAGTGATACCAATACCAGGATGAAAAGTTTGCAGGCAATAATGTGATAACCTTGGTCTAATCCACACAGAAATTCCTCTGAGCACAGAACACACTGTAAAAAAAAAAAAAAACTTTGGTGCACAGTATGACCTGATACAATCAAATCAGTTCACATAAACTTCACCAATGTACGAAGAAATTGTTCCACAATAATTTTGCCTTGCACTTTAGTTTAATCAGCATTTGGTTTTTTTTTCTTCTAGAAATAAAAATCCCAGATTTCTCCTCCAGAGTAAAAAAGGAAGTTGATAATGTCATCCTGGCCGCTACATGCGCCCTTGACATGTGAGCGGAAAGAGAGGAAACTTCTAAAAAGGTTTAAATAAAGAAAAGCAGAAGCATTAAATAAAGAAAAGCAGAAGCAATTTTTTATGTTAAAACAGACAGAGATGCTTCTAACTACACCACTACCCCCCCCCCCACCCCAAAACAGAAGTACTGCATGCAGTACAAAACTGTCAATAAGAGGTCACCTCACATCCTATCCTTCTCTTAACTTGAAGTACTGGTTCCACGTTACTCAATAAGAGCTTAAAATTCTCAACATACACAAGAAAACACAAAGAACATCTTCAAAACAGTAAAAAAACAAAAACCAAAAGCAGCAGCAGTAAATCAGCCCTAGATAAGACAAAGTCCATAAGACAGCAGAGTCAAAATGCCAAACAATATAGGTACTCTTAAATGAAATATCACCCAAACAGCACACTGTGGGGACTAGTAATCAAAGCAAATAGTTAATGTCCCAAACATTTGTATCAAAAGCAGGATTTAGCAACATACCATCTGGTGCATGGGGAAAATCAGATTAGCTGCTTCTCACAACCATATGAACAATGTTGTTCTCTCGCACAGGCGAAATGGTGTGGAGCAAATCCTCATACAGTATAATCCCCTTACTTTTTTATCAATGTTCTTACATCTTTTGTATATCAAAAACTGTGCAAATTCACATGAATACTTATATGCATTATTTCCAAACATTCACTTATCTGTAAAAGGCAGCAATTTAACAGTAACAGGGAACCCCCGCCGACATGGCCAAGTTTCGCATAGTGCTTTATCAAGGAAGAGGCTCTCTGCAACATAAACCATATAAACATTACTATTTGCACTTAACAAAAACAGCCATCCGCTTTCTCACATTAAAGTAACATCATTACCGTTTCATCCTGCATATAACCCTGTCTATCAGAAAATGGCCGCGGCGTTTCTACGCGAACCTTGCTTATAAATGAGCTACAGCTGATCAGAAAAAGAGCTATGCGATTGGATCATCAGTCCCAACCAAACAACCAATGAGACAGCAGCCCATACAATTACATCATCGACCACCAATCAATTTCCGAATTAAGCCCGTCAGGAACTAAGGTTTGTAACTTGAATATCCATTTCTGCTCCCTAAAATTTAAAAGTTGAGCAGTATTACCACCCTCCCATCCCATACTAATGTGATCGATTATCCTCCATCTAAGGTCAGAGAGTAAATGCAAGGTTCGCGTAGAAACGCCGCGGCCATTTTCTGATAGACAGGGTTATATGCAGGATGAAACGGTAATGATGTTACTTTAATGTGAGAAAGCGGATGGCTGTTTTTGTTAAGTGCAAATAGTAATGTTTATATGGTTTATGTTGCAGAGAGCCTCTTCCTTGATAAAGCACTATGCGAAACTTGGCCATGTCGGCGGGGGTTCCCTGTTACTGTTAAATTGCTGCCTTTTACAGATAAGTGAATGTTTGGAAATAATGCATATAAGTATTCATGTGAATTTGCACAGTTTTTGATATACAAAAGATGTAAGAACATTGATAAAAAAGTAAGGGGATTATATGAGGATTTGCTCCACACCATTTCGCCTGTGCGAGAGAACAACATTGTTCATATGGTTGTGAGAAGCAGCTAATCTGATTTTCCCCATGCACCAGATGGTATGTTGCTAAATCCTGCTTTTCATACAAATGTTTGAAACAATACAGGTAGGCAGGTCTGGATTCAGTCTTCAATCGTAAATGGTAGCTTGTTCCATTCTACTGGTGCAATGACAGAAAACGCACCAATTCTAGTTACATCCAGACAAAAATGCTATAAAGCAAGGAACACAAGATTATGCTGGTCCTGTGATCACAACACACAGGTGGGTACATAGCATGTTACTGCCTTCAAATAAGTGGACGATTCTTGGTACAATACATGATGAGTAATTAATAACAGTTTGCACAAAATACGGTACTTAACGGGCAGCCATTTCAAACACTTTAATTACACTGTCATATGCTCCATGCTAGACAAACCAAACAGCAATCTCACCACCGAATTTTGCGTTACTTGGAGTGACTGTACACAAGATTTAGCCAATCCCAGATAGACAATGTTACAGCAGTCCAGGGCTCCTAAAGTCACAGCCTGGACTACCTTCTTAAAACCTTCCTGCAACACCAATGGTTTGTTTGCATAATATATGCATTTTGAAATAAATACTGGGCACCTTTGCCTGCACTTGCATTTGAAAAGAAAACAAATTATCCAATAACACTCCCAAATTTTTCACTTGCAAAGATGGTTTGTCACTCCCAACAGCGGCCAACTAGAAGTACTACTACTACTACTACTTAGCATTTCTATAGCGCTGCCAGGGTTACGCAGCGCTGTACAAGTTTAAACAAGGGGAAGGACAGTCCCTGCTCAAGAGAGCTTACAATCTAAAGTAACCTATAGAACTTTGTATGTCTAAGTGCTTTGAAAATGAGCCACATAGAGGGGCATAATCGAACGGGGCGCCCAAGTTTTCCTGAGAGCGTCCTCGCAGGACATCCTCGAGAAGGGGTGGGGAAACCCATATTATCGAAACAAGATGGGCGTCCATCTTTCGTTTCGATAATACGGTCAGGGACGCCCAAATCTCAACATTTAGGTCGACCTTAGAGTTGGTCGTCCCCGGTTTTCAGCGATAATGGAAACCGAGGACGCCCATCTCAGAAACGACCAAATCCAACTCATTTGGTCATGGGAGGAGCCAGCATTCGTAGTGCACTGGTCCCCCTCACATGCCAGGACACCAACTGGGCACCCTAGGGGGCACTGCAGTGGACTTCAGAAATTGCTCCCAGGTGCAAAGCTCCCTTACCTTGGGTGATGAGTCCCCAAAATCCACGCCCCACAACTGTACACCACTAACATAGCCCTTAGGAATGAAAGGGGGCACCTACATATGGGTAGTGGGTTTCTGGTTGGTTTTGAAGGGCTCACATTTACCACCACAAGTGTAACAGGTGGGGGGGGGGGGGCCTGAGTCCGCCTGCCTGAAGTGCACTGCACCCACTAAAAGTGCTCCAGGGACCTACATACTGCTGTCAGGGAGCTGGGTATGACATTTGAGGCTGGCATACAGACTGGCAAAAAATATTTTAAAAGTTTTTTTTTTTTTAGGGTGAGAGGGGGTTAGTGACCACTGGGGGAGTAAGGGGAGGTCATCCCCGATTTCCTCCAGTGGTCATCTGGTCAGTTCAGGCACCTTTTTGAGGCTTGGTCACAAGAAAAAAATGGACCAAGTAAAGTCGGCCAAGTGCTCGTCAGGGATGCCCTTCTTTTTACCATTAGCGGCCAAAGACGTCCATGTATTAAGCATGCCCCAGTCCCGCCTTCGCTATGCTTCCAACACGTCCCCGTGAACTTTGGTCGCCCCCGCGACAGAAAGCAGTTGAGGATGCCCAAAATCGGTTTTCGAATATGTCGATTTGGGCGACCCTGGGAGAAGGACGCCCATCTTCCGATTTGTGTTGAAAGATGGGCGCCCTTCTCTTTCGAAAATAAGCCTGCAAGTAACATAGTAAATGCTGGCAGATAAAGATGACCTATATGGTCAATCCAGTCTGCCCATCAAGGTGTCCAGAGCTGTACCTGGCACTCTGTGCAGGTTCCACTTCATGATTAAACACTGGTATCATAATCAGGGAAGTTGGTAAATTTCCACCTTGCCAACTACATATGATACAATCTAGGAATATACTGTTGCTTTCAAAGCAAAGAATGTCTTACCTTCCCTCACTGTTGACTAGTATCATTTATTCAGTATCTACATAATTCTACCCCTCCCCCATTGAGATATGCAACACCTACAATTGTAGCATGCACATACTTAATCTCTTTCAAAACATATATCATATCAATTGCCTCCCTGCCAATTTTGAGGAACAGACCATAGAAGTCTACCCAGCACTGGTTCTAATTCCCAACTACTGAAGTTGCCATTGGAGCAAACTCCAGTCGTGATTCTAATCTGACTTTTGCCATATATGGGACCCAAAGGTAGAACTCTGCTCAACACTGGTCTTACTTGCCCATCTCTGGAGCTGCTGTGAAAGCTCATGAGAGATTTGCATACAGTTGAAGCACTGTGCATGTAAATTCATGATTTGGGATACCCTGACAGACTGATATGTGGTCCTTGAGGAACTCAGATGGACATCTCAACCAGGCCTGAAGTTTCAAGAATGACCAGCATATGGTGTAGTTTAAATGCATACAAAGAAAAAAAGCACAACTGGGCCTTCAAGACAGACATCAGGAATCCTTTATTGAGATAAGACCCGACACGGGCCGTGTTTCAGCGTCAACAACGCCTGCCTCAGGGGTCTAGGTTTAATTGCGAGATATACAAGTAGGGGGTTTGATTCCCCACCAGAGGAGTATAAGATATTTCAAGAAAACGCCGTCAATCAGTGAAGACAGCCACAGTAATTAATGAAACTCCTGAAAAACGACGGATGATTCAGTATACACTTTTTGTGTATACTGTATCACCCTCTCTATTTGCTTTGTAGTTTAAATGCACTAACATTCCAGTCTAATACCACTCCCCAGAACTAGAAGGAAAATCATAATGGGGGGATGGAAAGGGAAATGGGACTTGATATACCGCCTTTTTGTGGTTTTTGCAACTACATTCAAAGTGGTTTACATATATTCAGGTACTTATTTTGTACCAGGGGCAGTGGAGGGTTAAGTGACTTGCCCAGAGTCACAAGGAGCTGCAGTGGGAATCGAACTCCGTTCCCCAGGATCAAAGTCCACTGCACTAACCACTAGGCTACTCCTCTGGATGGAGAAGACAGAACCACTCCACCCCCTCAACAGAGCAGCAAACCCTCTTTGTGAGTCAAGCATTAATGTCACGTTATGAACCTTATATTTCAGTAATCATTTTTATTGATTTTCAAGAACATACAGCAACTACAGAAAACAGTTGAAACATAACTGGCAGCAAAGATAATGCCGATAATGCCTGGGTTTGTAATCAAAGTGGCCAAGCGAGAATCAAGTCCCCGGGGGGGAAGGGGGGGGGGTTTAAAAAACAGAAAAATCTGTAGATAACAGTAAAGGTAGAGCAGAGCAGACAGGCATCTACTCAACCAAGCAGCATCACGTGACCTCCTAGACAATTTTATTTATATGTAACAGTAGGTTTTCTTTTATTGGTCTAACGGCTTTCAACAGAGATGTAAAAAAAATTGAAAGTCTGGATGTCTAATATAGTTTTAGGATGCAGGGAAATTTGTCATTTTCTCAATTTTTTTCCTTTCTGCAAGGCATAATAAATATTTATTATCTTGGGATTTTTGCTTCCTTTTCACCAGATACCCTTCCTTCTCTTTCAAGGTATTGTTGCTCTCTCTCTCTCCAGCTTCTTTCCTGCTATATACACTCCTGCGGTAAGGGACAGTTATCTTTCTGGGACTCTTGCCAGCAACATCTTTCTGGTCCAAAGCCTGACACATTAAACTCTGCTGTGGTGCTTACTAAAGACTGCTTTCTCAATCCCATTTTGTTGCAAGGTTCTAGTCCACCACTACTCTTTTATTTTGGTTTTACTTGCACGCAGGGCCGCCGAGAGCCGGGCCCGGGACAAGGCCGCCCCCGGGCCCCCCCACCCGAGGTCGCCACCCACCCGAGATCGCCGGGCCCCGCCCACTCAAGGTCACCGCCCACCCGAGATCACCAGCCCCCCCGCCGCCCACCCACCCGAGGTCGCCGGGCCCCCCTCCACCCGCTATTGGGCCGGGCCCTCGGAACTAACCTTAAGCCTCCTTTCACTTCGCAGCAAGCAGCGGCAGGGCAGACCTCTCCTCCTTCCTTCTGTGCCCCGCCCTCGCGGACGTTACATCAGGCGAGGGTAGAACATGGAAGGAAGGAGTGGCCTGACCTGCTTGCTGCGTCAGAGGAGGGCGGGCCCAGGAAGAAAGAAGGGACGTCTGAGGAGGCCTTCTGACTCGTCGATCAGCTGTTCTTGCCCGTGCAGCAGAGGTGAGAGGCGCTGCACGGGCCGGTAAGGCAAAGGGGGGGTCGTTGGAGGGGGGGAGCGGCAGCCACGACCAAAGGGGGGGCGGCGGGGGCGGGGCACGGGACCGGAGCATGGCGGGAGGCGGAGCTAATGTGGGAGAAGACACAGGAAGGGAGGATCGCCGGCCCGGGGCTGCTAAAATTTGAGTTTTTTCGGGCGGGAGGGGGGAATGGCGACCTCGGGCGGGGGGGGGGGGGCAACGACGGCCATACAGGACGCTCCTCACGAGCGCCTTTGCCCCCTCCCCACCCTTTTTTTATTTTTGTTTTGATTTGGGAGCCATGTGCTTGTGTTTTGGCTGTTTGTGGCATGCGCAGAGCAGCTAACATAACGATTGGCTGCTCTGCGCATGCTTTAGGAGCCGATTACCGATGTGTATTGTGATTCTTTGATACATTGTACTTTTCAATACCGATCCGAGCATGTGTGACTTGTTGTTTTGGTGCATTCTTCGTTTTTTTAAAATCGTTAGGGACTTTAACGATTTAGATTTTTTAACGTTTGCTTGATGCATCTGCCTCTAAGTTTCTAGATAAAATCTATTCAAGAATATAAATCCCCCAAGAATGCTACAACTAAGGAGTCCTTTTACTAAGCTGCGGTAAGCACTATCGTGTACTTGCATGCGCTCAGACATCCCACAGTAACGCCTATGTTTACTAAGGCGCGCTATGGGCGCTTTAGCATTTTTAACGTGTGTAAATGGTTTACACACGTTAAACGCTAACGCGCCCATTGAAATGTATAGGCGTGTTAGCGTTTAACGCATCTTAAATTTAAAGGTGTGTTAAAAACATATGGTCAAATTCTATTTTAAAAAAGTAACACAGAAAATGTGTGGTAATTTTTAAAATACATGCATACTTTAGCTTTAAAAATGCAAAGCTTGCACTGTGCAATTATATAAAAATTATCCTCTAAGTGGAAAAGGGATTCAATGGTGTGGAAGAGGAGAGGCAAAAGGTATTTTGTAAAAAGGCACACACATACAGGTAACATTGCTTTTATAAATCAAACTATACCTCAAAGCTTCAAATCATTCTGAAATTTACATAAAATAACTTTTTTGGATCATCATACTAGACCAACTTAACTTTATAATGCTTCTGTTGGCATAATCAGTTCATTTAAGACAACAGTTGCCTTGTGAAATGCACTTCTGTGCTCAAAATTAAAACAATTTTACTGAAGTGAAAAATACTTAGCTAGAGAGAGATGCATGACAATCGTGTCTGAGCAAATCACTGCATCTTTGTGGTAGGTTCACAGTTAATGCACAGTAAAACCACACATTAAGGGCTTTTTGTGTTGGGGGCGTTGCATGGGCGGAGAGCGGGTGTGGAACGTGTTTGACAGCTAATGAACTGCACTTACTGTGCGCTGTCCTGCAGAGTTAAATACTTACCGCCTCCTTAATAAGGAGCGCTAAGTGCTTCTGCATTAACCAGGAGCAGGTCAGGCGTGTAACCTGAATGTTCGCTAATAAAAAAAAAAATACATGGGAACACCTCAACGGTTGCTACATTAAAGTCTGAAGATACTGTAGGCTAAAATTCTGCAAACCACGCCTTCATAAAGATACGAACAGGACGGAGTCGGTACAGAGGGCAGCTACAAAATCGGTCAGTGGTCTCCCATCAAAGTGTACGAGAACAGAATTTTAGTCTTCAATTCCCCCGATTCTATAAAGGTCGCCAAAAACTGCACGCGCAAATTTAGGTACGCTCCCGATTTGTGTGCACAATTTAATAGCATCATGAGTCAGCAATTATTGGTACCAATTAGATTTGATTGGAACCTGCTCGTGTAAAGTTAGGCGTGGTCCAAAAAAAGGGGGTGGTGGAAATGGAAGTCAAGGGCATTTCAGGGCGGAACTGGGGTTTTGAGTTACATGCTAATTATAGAACAGTGCTCTGTGCATAAATTTTGGCACAGGCATTTGCACCATGTTTTCATTGGTGTAAATGGCCACGCCTAAATTTACACGCAACCTCTCTGCTTAAGCATTTAAACTGTGCTGAATTTTAGGTGCAGCTTATAGAACACCATATATGTGTGGGTTTTACAGCGACGATTTTTTAGATGCCATATATAGAATCTAGCCCAATATGTACTCTGGAAGTAAGGTGGGGAAAGGGGATATGATATCTCCATGGCATTAATGCACAAGAGGCAAGTCCATTCCAACTGAAATAAAACTCCAGAACGAGAGGGCATAGGATGAAGTTAAGGGTTGTATTTCCTTAGGTTACTCCTGAGCCTACTCTTACAGAAAAGATGATGGATACATGGAACGATCTTCCCAGTGAAGGAGGAGGAGAAGACTGAACTCAAGACAGCATGGGTCAAGAACATGGGATCTCTTAGGGAGAAGAGGAGATAGTGCATGGTGTGGATAGGCAGACCACAGTTTAGCAAAAAGGGCCTCTCAGCCTCTGACTGGGCTCCAAAAACCATTGTTATCCAAAGCAGCTAGCCTCCCACAGACTGCCGAATCTGAAGTGGAAAATCTGGTGTAATGCACCTGCTGAATCTTGCAGTTTGCTTAGGCTTTGGAGGAGTGGCCTAGTGGTTAGAGCACTAGTCTTGACATCTAGAGGTGCCCAGTTCAAATCCCATTGCTGCTCCTTGTGATCTTAGGCAAGTCACTTAACTATCCATTGCCTCAAATGTGAGCCCTCCAGGGACAGAGAAATATACCCAGTGTACCAGAATGTAACTCACTTTGAGCTACTACTGACAAAGATCATTCCAAATAAATAATAAAATAAACTAGCAGAAAAACGAATTGGAACCACTGCAGCCATGTCCTGAGAGTGGCTGGAGGGAGGGTGGTCTGGGGTCACTGGGAGGTTCCTAGAATTCTGTCCTCTCAGGGAGATCCTGCATGAAAGATTCCATATTTTGCATGGCTGTGCAGCTAAAACGAGGGGGATCTGCACCACTATTTTCATTTTGTTAAACCTCGTAGCTTGTGGCTGTTGTCCCGTCTTCTTCCAACCACCAGGGGGCTCCTTTAAGCAGTTGCCAGCTTTCGAAAGGGATTACTTATGCAAAACAGGGAAAGCTATTACAAATCTGATACAGTTAGCAACCCCAATTAACAAACACTAGGAAATTGCATGGAATTGTTCACGGCAAGGCCAAGAAAAATCTTACTGTAAATAAGAACTTCTGCAAACAATCTGCTGAACGTTTAGCCGACACTGGAGAGGTTTTCGCACACCACAATACATAGTGTTAGTTATGCAATGACCTGTATGGCAGAAGTCAGCAACCATTCCTATTATTTTTATTCATTTAGATTTTGCTCACACCTTTTCAGCAGCAGCTCAAGGTGAGTTACGTTCAGGTATACTGGTAATTCCCTATCCTTGGAAGGGCTCACAATCTCCTCATCACATAAGTCATGTCTAAAATATGCAGAAGAAAAATCATAAGCCTACAGCTTTTGAAACAAAACGGTTTTGAACAGATGAAATGAAAACCGAACTGTTATCCATTATATACGCTGAAGGTATGTGGCAGCCAGGGGCACACATTCACAGGGGGAAAGCCACTGTAAATAGATAGTGATTTGTGCCAGATGCTGTTTGCTTTTTAAAAAAAAATGTTAAGTGCTGATCCTGCCCCTGTTCCCCACCCCCTTTCAATTCTGATCATACACTCCAGGAGTACTTTACAAGTGCCTGTTTTCAGATGTACAATGCTATTCTACACAAAAATCACTTAAAATGCTACCCTCCGAATCAGGTGACACCAGAAGCATAGCCAGGCCTGACCCCTCACTCCCACCCCCACCCATGTGAGTCTAGCATCTTTTTTTCCTTCCCCACTTAGGTCCAGTATCTCTCCCCCTCACCCTTCAAACTTGCATGTTTTTCATCCCCAGCAATGAAGCCAGACTGCTTCTGGACAGCCTCCGGGCTTTCCCTCTGTCGCATCCCACCTAAGCGGCAATAGAAGTTGAGTCAGAGAAGGCAAGTCGCAACAGAAGGGCCCTGGGCTGGCCACAGACAGTCTGGTGGCTTCACTGCTGCTGGCAAAAAAACATGCCAAGGACAAAAGCAGCACTTTATTGGCTGGCAAACTGGGTGGGCCTGTGCCCATCCAGGCTTACCTGCAGCTACAACCCTGGGGACTCTACTCCCTAGGCTAAGTTTTAGACAAATGGCTTGGAGGTTCACTCCTCTTGAGTATTTATAGTTACTTCTATGGAGGAGTAGCCTAGTGGTTAGTGCAGTGGACTTTGATCCTGGGAAACTGGGTTCAATTCCCACTGCAGCTCCTTGTGACTCTGGGCAAATCATCTACCCCTCCACTGCCCCAGGTACAAATAAGTACCTGTATATACTATGTAAACCACTTTGAATGCAGTTGCAAAAACCACAGAAAAGCGGTATATCAAGTCCCAGTCCATAAGGGAAGTGGAATTTAACAGTAACAAATTACATCAAGAGGTTTCCTTGTTTCTGAAAGAATCCATGTGTTTAGGCAACAGACTTGTCAGGGATGTTACAAGGTTTCCCTATTTTCCAAACTTGGAAAATCTTTTGCTGTGGGTGCAAAATGGATGCCTCCTACAGCAGTGCACTCTTCACTGTAAACTTGCTCAAAACTGGCTTGCATTTAAAATATAACTTAAATGGCAGTGGGAGGATAAGATTGCCACCTAACTAGACAAACTACCCTGGATTTTAAGCACATTTAAATATTTCGATAAGTGGTTAAATACTGTTTACTTCGAAGTAGCCTAGTGGTTAATGCAGTAGCCTGAGAACCTGGGGAACTGGGTTAGATTCCCACTGCAGCTCCTTGCGACTCTGGGCAAGTCATTTAACCCTCCAGTACCCCAGGTAAAAAAATAAGTACCTTTATGTAATATGTAAACTGCTTTGATTGTAACCACAGAAAGGTGGTATATCAAGTCCCATCCCCTTTCCCTTTTCTAGATATGTACTTGCCTTACTTAAAATATTGTTCTTGAGGCAACAATAGATAAAAGGTTACATAATGTTGAGCTGTGGCCCAGTTATATTGAATATTTAAGTTTTATATATACATAATAGGGGTGTCGTATATGGACATAGTGCCAGACAGACTTCTACGGCCTGCAATCACACTCCAACAACTGGAGCAGAAGAAACCTGAAGTCTCACCACATGCAGGGCACAGTCCATAGAAATCTGTCCAGCACTGGCCTTAGGTCTTCACGGCTGGAGTCGCCATCTGAGCACCACTTAACACATCAACACACATGCAGAAGTTTTTAATTTTTTTATGGATAGTATAAAAAACATCTACATGTGTGTTGGTGCTTAGACAAAGACTCTGGCAGTGAAGACCTAAGGCTAGTGCTGGGCAGACTTCTACGGACTGTGTTCTGTATATGGCGAGACAATTTAGGATGGGCTGGAGAGAGCTTCAATGGCAACTCGAATATTTGGAACGCGATGACAGTGCCAAGCAGACTTCTATGGTTTATGTCCCAAAAATGGAAAAGAAAGACCAGGATCAAGTATTTTATATACCGCATTTCATTGTTGGTTTAATCATGAAATTGATCATGAGTGTTACTGTTGGGCAGACTGGATGGATCATTCAGGTCTTCATCTGCCATCATCTACTATGTTACTTCTATTTTACGGCTGAAGCAATCTGTAAATCAAACTTGCTGCACAATTCAGTAAACTTATGCCTCGATTTATGGAAGAAAACAGACAAAATGGATAGCAGATAAGCCTAACTTGGCCTTCCTCTCAGATACCCTTTATGCTTGTCCCATGCATTCTTGAAATCAGATATCCCCATCTGCACCACCTCTCATGGAAGGCTGGTTCCACACATTTACCATCCTTTATATATTTCCTCAGATTATTCAACTCTACCTTTATCCTACGGCCTCTCATTCCACCAAGGACAGAGCCAGAAGTCCATTGTTGGGAAAGGGGCCATATATTTCAGCTCTCCCCCTCTCACATTAAAAATTATACCTTTGCAAGAACGCCCAAGTCTCACCAGCCAGAGATTCAATGCCTGAATCCCCGCCCCATTTATCACTACCCTTAGTTGCCTACCACTGTTACCCAGTTATGGTATTTACTTTAGAGACTGTATCTCCTGTGCTCAGTTTATAAGTCATCTATGTGAAACCATGTCAAGCACCTTACTGAAATAGAAGGCCACCACATCTAGCACTCTGATCTAAATCTCTGGTCACTCAGTTAAAAAAATTGATCAGATTTGTCTGGCAAAACCTACCCTTTGTAAAATCCTGCTGCCTCTGATCCTGTATTCCAAAAACCACACTCTTCTGTTTTAGCAAGGTTTCCATTAATTTATCCACCACCGAGGTCAGACTAACTAACTGACCTGCAGTTCCCAACTTCCTCGTTACTTCCACTTTTGAAAAGAGGAAATACATCCACCCACATCCAGTCCTCTGGGACCTCCAATTCTAAAGCAACATTAAAAAGGTCAAACAGAGCTGCCAAAACTTAAGTTCTCTTCATAGCCTCTTATGTATCCCACCTAGCCCCATCACCTTATGTACTAGCTCAAGAACAGATTATTCTGAAAATTGCTCAATGTCTACTTCATTTCTATTTCCATTTGTGTCTGCCTTCTGTGGGCTGCTCCTGGCTCTTCCTCAGTAAACGCTGAACAGAAATCAGTTAAGCCTCTTTCTCAGCCTCTACATGCTCTTTCATTCACACCAGAGTTTGACAATGCCATTTTTTTGCACTTCCTCTAACATACCTCAAAACACAAAAACAAAACAAAACAAAGGAAAGCCTACACAAAGCTTGGCCTCTATTCTACTAATATACATTTATATTCAGAGAACAGTTCTAATTTGAGCCCTTCAGAGCAGAAGTGGGCCATGCCCGCTTTATTTATAGCCTCTATGGCCTAAAGACAAAAGAAAGGGGAAAAAAAATCGGTCCATATGTACACCTACATACATACAGGTTGAAGCCGATTCAGTCATTGCTTGTTCTTGTTACTGAAATGTTACTGGCCTCAAACTAGATGCCAATATCTCCCCCTTTTGTGCTCAGGGGTTCATTTGTAAACAAATGTCTCACTGATTGCATTGACCAAGACAACACATTCTGTAACATTTATAATTAGACCAATACACAAGTTCAACTGACAGACTCCTCAACAGTGCCACAGAATCTAAATTTAACAGAATACAAGTGACAAAGAGGTACAACATTAAACAACTTACTCTAAGAGCCCATTCACAGAGATTACTTTTTCATTCGACATAAACAAAGCAACAGTACCATGGAAAAATATCTTTGCAGCTGGTGTCACTTGAGCTGGGTAACCTGCATGGTTAATTACAGCTCCGATATCAATGAGCACAAAAGTGGCTGGTTGATTTGACAGCTTCACTGACTTTGGTGGCCATATGGATTACAAAGTTTGGTAGTAAAAAGACGGAAGGGCCTGCATGTTGAGGAGTGGCCTAGTGGTTAGGGTGGTGGACTTTGGTCCTGGGGAACTGAGGAACTGAGTTCGATTCCCACTTCAGGCACAGGCAGCTCCTTGTGACTCTGGGCAAGTCACTTAACCCTCCATTGCCCCATGTAAGCTGCATTGAGCCTGCCATGAGTGGGAAAGCGCGGGGTACAAATGTAATAAAAATAAAAAAAATGTTGTACTAAACCTCAACAAGACTGGAAAAGTGTATCAGCAGAGGCAGACACCACTGGGAGTTTAAACATGATTCAGGCAGAAGTAACGGCAGAGTACAGGTGAGAGCGAGATTGGGTGTAACACATGCAGGAAGGGGAGTTGGTGCTGGTTCAAGTATTGGACTTTTTATGATCACCTATCCACAGTGGTAGACAACCAGAGGAAGAGACAATTGGGAAGACTAGTAGTCTAGGAGGTCTTTTACTAAAGATTAACGCATGTTATCTGCAGAAGAACCCATAACAATAAAATGCGGATAGCATGCACTAATCTTTGGTAAAAGACCCCCTAAGTTTTTCAAGCCATTTTTTCAAATGCTGAAGGCAGCCTACATCATTAGTAATCTGGACCAATTCTACCGTACTGAATCATCTACTATGTTAAAGCTATGAATCCCCTTTGCGTCCCAGAAAAAAAAAAGCTGGAGAGAACATGACATTTTGATTAATGTTTCCATAGGGAACAGCTCAGCAATGTTTAGTTACATAGTAACATAGTAGATGACGGCAGAAAAAGAAATGCACGGTCCGTCCAGTCTGCCCAACAAGATAAACTCATATGTGCTACTTTATGTGTATACCTGACTGATTTGTATCTGCCATTTTCAGGGCACAGACCGTAGAAGTCTGCCCAGCACTAGCCCCGCCTCCCACCACCGGCTCTGCCACCCAATCTCGGCTAAGCTTCTGAGGATCCATTCCTTCTGAACAGGATTCCTTTATGTTTATCCCACGCATTTTTGAATTCCGTTACCGTTTTCATCTCCACCACCTCCCGCGGGAGGGCATTCCAAGTATCCACCATTCTCTCCATGAAAAAATACTTCCTGACATTTCTCTTGAGTCTGCCCCCCTTCAATCTCATTTCATGTCCTCTCGTTCTACTGCCTTCGCATCTGTGGAAAAGGTTCGTTTGCGGATTAATACCTTTCAAATATTTGAACATCTGTATCATATCACCCCTGTTTCTCCTTTCCTCCAGGGTATACATGTTCAGGTCAGCAAGTCTCTCCTCATAGGTCTTGTAACGCAAACCCCATACCATTCTTGTAGCTTTTCTATGCACCGCTTCAATTCTTTTTAAATCCTTAGCAAGATACGGCCTCCAAAACTGAGCACAATACTCCAGGTGGGGCCACACCAATGACTTATACAGGGGCATCAACACCTTCTTTCTTCTGCTGGTCACACCTCTCTCTATACTGCCTAGCAACCTTCTAGCTACGGCCACCGCCTTGTCACACTGTTTCGTCACCTTCAGATCCTCAGATACTATCACCCCAAGATCCCTCTCCCCGTCTGTACATATCAGACTCTCACCGCCTAACACATACGCCTGAAAATTCAGGCCCCTCTGGGGCAGCTGCTGCCACAACACCCTTACCTGCCTCTCATTTTTCTGTCTCATTTCACATGTGAAGACAGAAACCCTGGGGTCTCAAAAGCTCTTTATAAATTTTTTTAATTAATAAAAAAAAAATGTAAATCGCAACCTACCAAAACCATTACTGTAATGTAATATAAGCACACCAAACAGCCCACTTTTACTCATATTTTAGCATGAATTTTCTCTTGTATTTAACCCTATTTTAGTGTTGAAAAATGAGGTTAAGACATGTGTTTTAAAGTTATGTGCATTCTGTGCAAAAGGCCTCCAATGCAGTAGTGTGCACTCAACTTATGAAGTACATTGTTGTTCTCTTTGTTGCCTCCATTGTGGGTGTGTTCTTACTCTTGTGGATGGGCCACCCTTGTCATCTCTAAACGCTAGCCCAGCATATCCCTTCCCTCCACTACTCCTGTGTCCATCAGTTCTCCCCCCATCCCTTCCAATTACAAGGAGCTCCTCAAGAGAGTTGGAGCAACCTGAGGTTCATGAAAAACCTATTGACCTCGTAGTTCCCAATCTCATGAGCCAGCCGAATCAGAGAGAGAGAGAGAGAGAGATCCATCCCTCTTCAAGTCCCAGCCATACACTTCCAACAACTCCCAACTACAGACACCCTCCCCTGACATCCCCTCAGAACAGCAGCTGAAGACTGAGAAAGAAAGAAAGAAAGAAAGAAAGAAAGAAAGAAAGAAAGAAAGAAAGAAAGAAAGAAAGAAAGAAAGAAAGACCCACCCTGTATCATACACTTTCCAACATGTATACATTCTCAACTACAGACACCCTGCCCTGACATTCCACATCCCCTCAGAACAGCAGTAAAAGATCAGACACACTGCATCTCATCTGCCATCAGTCACTACCCATATTATGTCCACCCACCAAAACTCTCACATTCCCTGTCCTCCTCCAGAGTCAGAGATGAATTTCACCATAGCACTTTCAAATGAGCTCCTTAGCCCCTCCCCCCACATGCCTAAGACCGAACAAACAATAAACACGCCACTGTGTCACACTAAATGTGCACTTTTCATCCTAGTCAACAAGCAGAAGCGGCTTTTAATTTTACTACTGTTTTTAATGCATAACCAGGTGTAAAAATGTGTATCAGTCTAGTGCACATTTTTACTCATATTTTACTGTGAATTTTTTCAATACCTAATGCATTACACTGGGCATTTTTTTTTAAGTGTGAGTAAATGAAAACCTGCATTAGATTTACTCTTTTTATCACAACGGGGACAGAAGAATTCACTTAGGGACTCTTTTACCAAACTGCACTAGAGATTCCTGGCACAGCAATACCGACAAAGCCCATTCACTTTGAATGGACTTCGTTGGAATTGCTAGCCCAGTTTGGTAAAAGAGGCCCTTAATTTTTTGTGTAAACCTGATGAACCTAACAGACACTACTGACCTCCACTGCTTACTGTTCAGATTTGTAAACAGCAGCTGAGGTGGGGGGAGGGGAGGGGGAGAATGCCACAGGCTCAGCTACACCAGCCGAACTTTATAGTGTAGCAACTTCACAAGTGGACTGATGTTATCTCAAAACTATTCTAATTCTCAGGCAGGAATCTCAAGGAGGTGTTATGCATGGAAAAATAGGTGGCAGATGAAGAATTGCATTTGCAGAAAGTTGGAAGCCTGCCCTATTTGATCTGCCTTTTCCCTAGAGCACCACCTGGCGTACACTGAAGCTCAACAACTTGGACAGACTTCCTCGAGCTTTGCAACCTGGATATAGTACAGATGTTTTGATTTTTTTTAAAGGTTTTATCACTGTAAACAGAATGTAAATATAGACAACACTACTTCACAAGGCCTGGCTACACTAGCCATTTTCAAGAAAGACACTGAAATAACAGAGGCTATTGTGTCTGAAAAATCCCTATGACTTGATTCTGTGCTTGCTCCAAGCTTTCCAGAGTTATAATGCTATTTCTTTCTGCCCCTTCCTCCCCCATTTCTGTTAAAAGTATCCATACATCCAGTACGCCACCATCTCATTCAAGAACTGCTTCCTTATGTTACTTCCAGGTATTCCACCAACCTCAGTTTATAAGCCCTTGTACTGGAGCTCCATTTGGAAAGAAGAAAAAAACGGTTCTCATACATTGTTTATAGTCACAAGACATCCGAATTACTGTTGGTTATACCCCTCCATTTTATACACATTCAGTTCTTTAAATCTATCATCTTAGGATTCTGAGTGCCGACTACAACCTGTTAACCCCCTATTGGCCTCTCCCTACCCTATTTTATATTGATCCCTTTGTGGAGGCTGCATCAGGAGAACATTTCACCAGTAGTCTCAGTGATTTTTATAGTATTATTGAACCATTGCCTGCTGGCTGTAACTCCTGTATGGGCTAGGTCAAACTCTAATTCCACCTCCAATCAAGCTTTGCATTTTATCCATAATTTAAAAAAAAGTTTAATCTCATACCACCACCATTGCTGAAGCCCTATTTGATCACTTCTCAGACTTTATCCCCTCTGCAAGGATGCTTGAACACACCAAGGGGCATAATTAAGAAACTTGGGCAAGCAGTTAAACTGCACCCACACTACCACACTCACACAACCACCAGCCAATGGGTAAAAATCCTGTTCTGTTTAGTTGCAGCAGGATACAGGAGATCACGGGCAGAAATGGGGTATAGGAGACATGGCATTAAAGGGGAAGGGAAAGGGGACTTGATATACCGCCTTTCTGAGGTTTTTGCAACTACATTCAAAGTGGTTTACATATATTCAGGTACGTATTTTGTACCAGGGGCAATGGAGGGTTAAGTGACTTGCCCTGAGTCACAAGGAGCAGCAGTGGGAATTGAACTCAGTTCCCCAGATCAAAATCCACTGCACTAACCACTAGGCTACTACGGATCCTCAATATTCAACGCCTCCAAGGCGTCCAAAATGAGGGAGGGGAGCTCATCCCAATGAAAAATGCAAATGGCCTTAGGGTCATCCTGCTCATTCTCAAGAAACTCACCCTCCTCCATATCACCTAAGCTAGAAGGCCTAGAGGTCCCCCAAGCCCACAAATAACGACGAGAGGGGAATGAGGCCCCATGGAGCCCACTTAGGATACTGAAGACATCAATCTACGTTGAAGCGCAGGATTATCCAGAGGGACTGACATCAATGCATCCCCATCAGCAGAAGGCGCCTCCCAGGCAGTGGTAACAGGAAGGGGCAGTGGCTGGCCCTACGCAGCAGGCAGAGCTCGCTTCATTAAGTAGACCTGATGCATGAGAAGTATAAACTTAGGAGAAAAAAATCCGACACAGATTTCCCACCAGAAGCTGCTACCAAAGGCTCCCTCACAGTCATAACATCCTCTATGAGCAGACCGAAAGGCCGCCCGAGGTCCCCTGTCTGTGAGGCAGAGAAATCTACATCCACGGGTGTCTCCAAGTCCCTCAGCGTGGGAAAACTCCACGCCAGCGGGGACTGCTGAGTCTACCGCCCTACATCCACGGGTGTCTCCAAGTCCCTCAGCGTGGGAAAACTCCATGTCAGCGGGCACTGCTGAGTCTACCGCCCCTAAGCCATCCAATCAGCCTGCGCTGCAGATTCCCGCTGCATTGTGCCTCTTGCCACAGAGGGAAAATCTCTTAACAGCTTCTGCTGCCATACCGCTACGTGCAGCGCTCACACACAGACCCGCCAGTGAGACCAAAGCTAACACTTACCTCAACATCAGACAGTGCTTGTCCTCCAGTAGCCACTCACAGAAGGAGCCCGAATGGCGCTCCACTGCCCCAGCATCCAGTCTGTCAGACGTGTTCTGCCTTCAGTGCTTAGCAGTTAAAGCTGCAGAGAGGTTTTTTTTTTTATTTTTTTAATGTGAGGAACGAAAATGCAGCCAAAAAGAACAGCACACACTTGGGACCACTGGGAGAAGGGGAAAGAAAGGGAAATATGGGGTAAGGCAGGGACGTCGAGAGACTGAGCCGGGCCCGGGGCAAGGCCTCCCCCAGGGCCCCTGCTGCCGCCCCCCCCCCCCCCCAATCCCTACCACTGCCGCCTGCCTCTCCTGCTCTCAGGAGTCCCGCAGTCCCCCGTCTCTTCCTGCCCACCCCCAGCCCCGTCGACAGCCCCCTCCATCCGCCACCATGACTGGGCCCCCTGCATTCAAATCGGCAGCGCCTCACCTACGTGTGAAAGCGGCAGATCGCCTCTCTTCAGGCCTTCCTCACGGTCTCACCCCGTCTGATGGAGGGCACGAAGGGAGGCGATCTGCCGCTTTCACACGGAGGTGAGGCGCTGCCGATTTGAATGCAGGGGGCCTGGTCACGGTGGCGGATGGAGGGGGGCTGTCAATGGAGCCAAGGGCAGGCAGGTGAGACCGGGGACTGCAGCGCCGGCAGCCTGGGAGCAGGAGAAGGAGAGAGATCCCGGCTCCGGGCCCCCCTTGTAGGACCAGGCCTGGGGAATTTTGTCCCCCCTTGTCCCCCCTTGCCCCCCCTCTCGGCGGCCCTGGGGTAAGGCAGGGACCTAGCCCCCAGGTAGGACTCCACTGGGCACCCTCAGCCACACACCCCTGCTCAATTGGCCAAGCTCAGGAGCTGGAAGGAATCCATCCACCACCTGCTGGACATAAGGGATATGCTGAAGGGTGAAGGAGCTGGACATTCAGGGTCACTGCCTTCTTTCAGTGTTCTGTATCTCCACCTGCTGGTAGGTGGATATAACCCACCAGTTTCTGGATTCATCTGCTGCTGAGGCTAGGGAAATTAAGTTTTAAAGGTCCACCTAACCACAACCAAAACATACCCCCCGATTCAAAATATGTGCGTGCCACAGGTATACAGTTGTAAGTAGCAGCTTTTCTAGAATTCTGACTTAACACATATGCCCATTTATACAAATAAATTAGCTTTTTACACATGTAAATCCTCTAGAGAGAGCGTTGGAAGTTTAGAAAAACATAGTAGATGGCATCAGAAAGACCAGCTGCCTCATCTATTTATTTATTATTTGTATCCCACCTTTTCCCACTTATTAGTAGGCTCAAAGTGGCTTACATAGTTCCAGAGAGGTGGTTACAGACTTCGGTGTGAACAGATACAGTATAGGGGTACTATTACAGTAAAAAGTACAGTAAAGAAGTATCGGTAAATAGGTTTGGGTGATTCAGACAAAATGTTAGGGTGTGATGATGCGTCGGGGTTGAAAACTGTCCCTTTCCTGATTAAAATGCAATATCTCATTATTCAGTGTTTATGTCAGATACCGTAGGGTATGCCTTCTTGAACAGGTAAGTTTTTAGGTTTTTTTTTCAGAATTCTAGATGATTATTCGTGGATTTCAGGTGTTTTGGTAGAGAATTCCAGAGCTGTGTGCATATGTAAGAGAAACTTGATGCGTATATTGATTTATACTTCAGGCTTTCACAACTTGGGAAGTGAAGAGTTAAGTACGTTCTGGCTGATTCAATTGCGTTTCTAATTGGTAAGTCAATTAGTTCAGACATATAGCTCGGGGCTAGAACATGTATTATTCTGTGAACAAAGGTACAAATCTTGAAAGCGCTACGTTCCTTGATTGGTAGCCAGTGTACTTCCCCCCCCCCCCCCCCTCCCCCGGAGGGGTTTTGCGCTTTCAAATTTAGATTTTCCATAGATAAGCCTGGCTACCGTATTCTGAACAGTCTGTAGTTTCCTTAGGATTTGTTCCCTGCAACCCGCATATACTCCACTGCAGTAATCGACATGTGTTAATACCATTAAGATCTCTTGGTGCAGTAGTGAGATTTGAACCAGGCTTCCCTGGGTTTGAACCCATTGCTCTAACCATTAGGTCAGTTTGCCACTATTTCTAATAATTTAATTTCAATTCTGTGAAAGGACTTTGGATGGGGATTCATCCGTTATTCTTGTACACATTTTCAAAAGTATGTCTCAGCTTCAAGACACAAAGCATGATCATCTGTCAATTCCATGTAAAACAGTTTTTTGTGGTTCTCACCCACCTGTGTAGATGGGTAAGCAAATTAGAAACAATACATTAATAAGGGAGGCCAAGAGAGAACCTTCCCCCCCAGTATAACAAAAAAAAACAAAAAAAAAACACCCCTCCAACAGCCCAGTTGAACCACCAATTATAGGTTTAGAGAGAACTGAATTTTCTTTGCCCCCCCCCCCCCCTCCACTCCACCCCCATAGCCTTATTCTCCCAAAGGGCTAGATTTACTGAAGGGTACTACGGTGTTAGCATGCACTGACACATTGCATAAAATGGGACCTGATCTAAATAATGCTCATTAATGTGTGTTGGTGCACTTTACTATATCCAGGCCTAAAATGAATTTTCTGCTTTGATCTTTTACTACTACTACTACTTAACATTTCTAAAGCGCTACTAGGGTTACGCAGCGCTGTACAGTTTAACATGGAAGGACGGTCCCTCCTCGAAGAGCTTACAATCTAAAAAACGTTGCGGAGATACCCACACTGGGACCATTCTTTATAGGTAATGATTCAGAATTACTGAAATCTATGTTAATCTGCAAGAAGTGCTGGAGCAAATTGGCAAACCAAATAATAGCAATCACAGACAGTAAAGAGGTGATAGCACCCTTATCAAAGTCTCTGGTGAGGCTCCATTTAAAATACTGTGTGCGATTCTGAAGACTATACCTTCAAAAAAAGATATAAACAGGATGGAGTCAGTCCAGAGTACGGCTACAAAATTAGTCAGTGGTCTCTGTCAAAGTGTATGGGGCACACTTATAAACCTTAATATGTATACTTTGGAAGAAATCTGGGAGAAGGGGTATATGAAAGAGACATTTAAATATCCCCATGGCATTAATGGTCAGGAGGCGAGCCTTTTTCAAATGAAGGGAAACGCTGGAATGAGTGCACAGGATGAAGTTAAGAGGTTATAGGGCAGGAGTAATCTAAGGAAATACTTTTTCATGGAAAGGGTGGTGGATGCTTAAACATCATGGACTCTTGGGCAAACGCATTTCAACTAAAACTCAACAAAGAAAAAAAAACACATTGTCTCGTCATCTCATCCCAACACAGCGCAGACAACCCCACAATCATCAACACACCAGATTACACACTCCCTATCTCGGACAGCCTGAAAATCCTCGGAGTCACATTGGACCGCAACCTAACACTAGCAAGCCAAGTGAAAACCACAACAAAGACAATGTTCCACTCAATGTAGAAACTCAAATGCATGAAACAATTCTTCCCAAGAGAAACATTTCGCAACCTAATATAATCAATGGTACTAAGCCATTTAGACTACTGCAAGGGAATTTATGCGGGATGCAAAGAATAAACCTTAAAGAAACTTCAGACAGCTCAAAACACGGCAGCCAGGCTCATCTTCGGGAAAACGCGATTTAAAGTGCAAAACCCCTCCGCGAAAAATTACACTGGCTCCCAATCAAAGAACGCATTGCTTTCAAAATCTGCACTATGGTTCACAAAATAATCTACGGTGAAGGCCCGGGATACATGACAGACTTGATCGACCTACCAACTAGAAACACATTTGAATCATCACGAACGTACCTAAGCCTGCACTACCCAAGCTGCAAAGGACTCAAATACAAATCAACTTACGCATCCAGTTTTTCCTACATAAGCACACAACTGTGGAACGCACTACCAAAAGCCTTAAAAACTACGTACGACCATCTACACTTCCGGAGAACACTAAAAACGTACCTGTTTAAAAAGGCATACCCTACCAATCCAACATAAATGCCTGATCGCTGCAAAAATAAATAAATAATGGACATAACACAACCCTTACGAGTACGATTCCCTTATGTGGCTATACCACATGAACGTTATCTTATCACAACTTCACTACGTATTTGTTTACACCGGAGTCTGCAATCGCCTCTCCGGTACTATGTAAGCCACAATGAGCCTGCCAATAGGTGGGAAAATGTGGAATACAAATGTAACAAATAAATTAAAAATAGTCTCCCTAAGGAGGTGGTGGAGACAAGAACTGCTCTGAATTCAAGAAAGTGTGGGGCAGGCATGTGGGATCTCTCTTAGGGAGAGGAGGAGATAGTAGATGCTGAGGATGGGCAGACTAGATGGGCCATTTGATCCTTATCTGCTGTCAAGTTTCTATGTTTCTCTCTATGTATTCACTTCAGAGTTTTTAAGGAACTCAAAATGTGAACCCACTGTTAACATGTCATTCAGATTTCCCAATGCACATGAGGCCTGAAGAACAGCTAACGCAATGGCAATTTTTTAAAATGCCTCCAGGAGTAATCCAAGTAAATACAGATTAGAGATGCCGACATCAGTTACAGACAAGATGCAGGGTTTAATATTCCTCTTGCTGTATAATTTTCACTTTCAGCTGTCTGTCGCCCCCCCCCCCCCCCCCCCCATCTATCTTTACATTATTCCTCCCATTTTGGCAAACAGGCACAGTGAAGATGACAATAAAACACAGTCGGTCATGGTGCTGTTGAAACTTTTAATCAAAACTAGGCACGACTTGACACAGGACTGTGTTTTGGCCACTTTGCCTGAATCAGTAGTCTGATGCCACTGATGATACTGAATATGCACCAAAAGCATTGCTGATCAATTAACATTTGCAGCCAGGTGGCCGAAACACAGGCCCATGATGAGCCGTGGTTTTGATTATAAGTTTCAACTGCATCAACATCGACTGTGTTGTTTCATTGTCATCTTTGCTGTGCCCGTTTGCCATTTGTGCGGTTTGCAAGGATTTTTCTTCTGTTTTACTGTCATTCCTCCCATTTCACTATGGCAGCAGAGCACAAAATTTTAGAACACGAGTAAATAAATCCAAATCCAAAGTTGGATGGGCACCAGCACAGTAAGAGCAAGATAGCACCTTCCTGATACTCTTGGCTATTTTATTTCCTAAAGAGCTATACAGATGGAAAGCAGCAACAGCAGCCGCCAGAAATCCTGCTCGGGCCTCAGTACTGCCAGTCTCAGCTGGATTCTTGCAGGAGAGAAGTAGGGAAGAGAGGAAAGCTTGTCCTGCGATGGCTACAGGGCTTTTCTTTAGTTGCTAAAAACATGAACACCACCCACAGGTGTTCATGTTTCTCCTCTCACTACTCAATTAGCATGTGCTAACACTATTAAACATGATTTATTAGTAAATAGATCCTCTGCACACAAAAAAATGGGGCCTGTAGTAAAATAATGTATTGTATGTCAGCATATGGTACCTAGTAAATCTAGCCTTTAGGTTTTAACCATATGTTTCCTTAGAAGCCTAATGCACCGATATGACCGCTCTTAAAAATCATATCCACTGCTCCATGCAGGTTACCCCAATTTGTTCTTAGAAGCCAGGTGCAGTTACAAGTCCTGTTAGGATTACAACCTGTCACAGCAACTAACCATATCCATAGCTTGTGGTGACACTAGATCATGCTCAAATTATCCCTTCACTTTTTAAAGTAAGTATCTATACATTTACTCCATACCTTAACATTCTACTGAGTCACAAAGGTCATTTTACACGTGTTAGGTGCCATTTGCATGTATATATGCCAACACCCATAATATCCATGCAAATAGCAATTTTATAACTGTGCAGTTTTAAAAAGGGGCATGTTCTGGATGGACCTGAAGGTACACGTTATTTTCTTATTTTGCAACCCCCCTCCCCTCTGCATTTACACCTTCTCCCAGTCACACATGTTGGCTAAGTACTTGTTTGGATTTGTTAAGAGGGAGCAGCTTGGCTCATTAACTTGTCCCCTAGGAAAAGGTTTTGTGAAGTCTGCTATTTACACATGCAGAGCCCTGGGCAACTCTGCTCTTTGTAAAACAGCTGATCTCATACTTGATGGCAAATGTACATTGTTTTCCCACAGTCTTACAGGTGGTTTACAAAAGACTTGTTCAAAAAATCTTGTGATAAATACTCTGCAAATTATAAACATCCCAACTTGGGAGTCACTTTTTATGATCTACAGGACCTATCTAAAATCTGAACACAGGACTTGTACATATCTATGTAGTAACTGCACTAAAGTCAAAAGCCAGTATGTGAATAAAAATGTTGCTTCTGCTCTATCAGTATGAATTAGATAGGGTACCTAGCACAGCTTTATGTTTTCAAAAGAAAACAAGGGGACCAATTTATCGTGCACACTAGAAAAAAAAAACCTGGGGCTTATGCTGTTTCACTAGTGCTGGGCAGACTTATACGGTCTGTGCCGGGGCTGGTGGTTGGGCGGCGGGGATAGTGCTGGGCAGACTTATACGGTCTGTGCCAGAGCCGGTGGTGGGAGGCAGGGATAGTGCTGGGCAGACTTATACGGTCTGTGCCAGAGCCGGTGGTGGGAAGCGGGACTGGTGGTTGGGAGGCAGGGATAGTGCTGGGCACACTTGTACGGTCTGTGCCAGAGCCGGTGGTGGGAAGCGGGACTGGTGGTTGGGAGGCAGGGATAGTGCTGGGCAGACTTATATGGTTTGTGCCAGAGCCAGTGGTGGGAGGTGGGGCTGGTGGTTGGGAGGCGGGGATAGTGCTGGGCAGACTTATACGGTCTGTGCCAGAGCCGGTGGTGGGAGGCAGGGATAGTGCTGGGCAGAGTTATACGGTCTGTGCCAGAGCTGGTGGTGGGAGGCGGGACTGGTAGTTGGGAGGCGGGGATAGTGCTGGGCAGACTTATAGGGTCTGTGCCAGAGCCGGTGGTGGGAGGCAGGGATAGTGCTGGGCAGACTTATACGGTCTGTGCCAGAGCCGGTGGTGGGAAGCGGGACTGGTGGTTGGGAGGCAGGGATAGTGCTGGGCAGACTTATATGGTTTGTGCCAGAGCCAGTGGTGGGAGGTGGGGCTGGTGGTTGGGAGGCGGGGATAGTGCTGGGCAGACTTATACGGTCTGTGCCAGAGCCGGTGGTGGGAGGCAGGGATAGTGCTGGGCAGAGTTATACGGTCTGTGCCAGAGCTGGTGGTGGGAGGCGGGACTGGTAGTTGGGAGGCGGGGATAGTGCTGGGCAGACTTATAGGGTCTGTGCCAGAGCCGGTGGTGGGAGGCAGGGATAGTGCTGGGCAGACTTATACCGTCTGTGCCAGAGCCGGTGGTGGGAAGCGGGACTGGTGGTTGGGAGGCAGGGATAGTGCTGGGCACACTTGTACGGTCTGTGCCAGAGCCGGTGGTGGGAAGCGGGACTGGTGGTTGGGAGGCAGGGATAGTGCTGGGCAGACTTATATGGTTTGTGCCAGAGCCAGTGGTGGGAGGCGGGGCTGGTGGTTGGGAGGCGGGGATAGTGCTGGGCAGACTTATACGGTCTGTGCCAGAGCCGGTGGTGGGAGGCGGGGATAGTGCTGGGCAGACTTATAGGGTCTGTGCCAGAGCCGGTGGTGGGAGGCAGGGATAGTGCTGGGCAGACTTATAGGGTCTGTGCCAGAGCCGGTGGTGGGAGGCAGGGATAGTGCTGGGCAGACTTATACGGTCTGTGCCAGAGCCGGTGGTGGGAAGCGGGACTGGTGGTTGGGAGGCAGGGATAGTGCTGGGCAGACTTATATGGTTTGTGCCAGAGCCAGTGGTGGGAGGCGGGGCTGGTGGTTGGGAGGCGGGGATAGTGCTGGGCAGACTTATACGGTCTGTGCCAGAGCCGGTGGTGGGAGGCAAGGATAGTGCTGGGCAGAGTTATACGGTCTGTGCCAGAGCTGGTGGTGGGAGGCGGGACTGGTAGTTGGGAGGCGGGGATAGTGCTGGGCAGACTTATAGGGTCTGTGCCAGAGCCGGTGGTTGGGAGGCGGGGATGGTGGTTTGGAGGCGGGGATAGGGCTGGCCAGACTAATACGGTCTGTGCACTGAAGAGGACAGTACAAATAAAAAAGTAGCACATATGACTTTATCTTCTTGGGCAGACTGGATGGAGCGTGCAGGTCTTTTTCTGCCGTCATCTACTATGTTACTATGTTACCTTCTCCATGTGATCTGTCAGTAGGGTCTCCTCTACTCCCGCAATAACCTATGAAGCAGAGCCAATGTAATTAATGACCCAAATAAAAAAGTGAACCATCTGTGCACTGGCCACCACAGTTCTACTGCTCTGCCATTAATTAAAAATTTACTATTCTGGCCTTTTCAGTATCTATAACGAGCTATAGTTTCAAGCTTTAGTGATCTGTCTCCATGAAGAACAAACTAAGATTGCTGAATGCGTTCTCCTTGAACTACAGAGCATATTTATTTGCTGCATTTGTATCCCACATTTCCCACCTACTTGCAGGCTCAATGTGGCTTACATTATGTCGCAAAGGCGGACATCATTAACAGAATACAAAATATTGAGTCTTTAATCCCTTTTCAAAAACTGTTGAAAGCCAACTTGTTCCAACAGGCATTTTGTTGCCTTATATAAGATTTTAGCTTTTATTACCATTCTTTAATGTTTTCCTGGTATGTTGACATTTATGTTTGATTTTTATTATTATGTATGTACTCTTGTAAGCCACCTAGATTTTATAGATAGGCAGCATACAAGAAATTTAAAATAAGCAAGCAAACAAGCATTAAAACAAAGAATGAGACAAGTCTCTTGAATCTTTTCGGCAAAAATGTCTATTTTGCTCTTTAACCTCTACCTAGGAACTAATGCTTGACAAAGAAGTTTTAAATTATGATCAACTTGGAGGGGGGGGGAGCTAAGCATAGAATTCATTTTCATGGTCAGCATGGCAGATCAAAGTGAGGTCTTCATGCATTCCCCAACCCTTCCTTTAACAAAATTTCTTTAATTACTAGAGTCGATCCTCTTTTGCTCATCACATGACCCTTTGATTCCAGAGCTTCCTTTCCATTAAGGTGATCTGCCTTCTGTATATTTATGTATAGGTACAATTATTATTATAAATATATTTTTTAGCTTAATTAATTCAAAACTTTTAATGGTTTTTGATACATTTTGTTTACATATGGTTTTAATTAGATATGTTATATTTTTTAGACCCCTGAGGAAGGCTTTTGTAGCCGAAACACGGCCCGTGTAGGGTCCAAATAAAGTTGTGTTTGGAGCATCTTATCCTGGTGTTTGGACTGATCTCTTGGACTTGGTTCTTTTCCACCCTGTTTTTGTTGCGTTCGGTACATTTATACCTTTGTCCTATCTCGCCCTTTCTGCCTTTCCTCTAGAGACAGATAATTGGGATTGGAGGTGATGGGGTGACCATTGAGATGTACACCTAAGATTACTCATGATAAACACAGTACAACCAAACCAACTGAATTTAGGAACTGCACAGCAAAAAACTTGATTTAAAACATACAAAAGCAACCAACTGATTACAAGTGGAAAGGTCAATAGAAATGTTTTCTGCAGTGACCCCCCCCCCCTTTTTTTTAATAAAAAGGGAGAATTTGGTGTCTATGACCATGTAAAAGAGACCCCTGATGCAGAGCTGCACTTCCACTTCTGCATTTTCGTGCCAGGCATTAAAATTACTTATTTATGGCATCTTGAAGTATGATTTTTTTTGGAAGAAATTAATAAAACTTTATTTAAAAAAAGCCAAGTATGGACACGATTTTATAAAGCAAATGGCCACAGGAATTGACAATTTCCTGGTACTAACAGACAAAAATTGTACAAAGATACCAGCTTGACTGCTTCAATTACCTGACCTAAACTGACTTCAGGTTGTTTCCTTCATAGTGTACATACTTATATCTTTAAGTCTGTCCTTAACAGCTTATGATTAAGACCAACTACCATTTTAATAGCTAGTCTCTGGACCAATTCAATCCACTTTATATCCTTTTGAAAGTGTGGTCCACTACCTTCCAAATAGTACTCCAAAACAAGGTCTACATTTATTTGAAGAAGTAAACATGTGGATAAAGGTGAGCCGGTTGATATTGTGTTTCTGGATTTTCAGAAGGCATTTGACAAAGTATTTCATGAACTGAGGAAATTAGAAAGTCATTGGATAGGAGGAAGTGTCCTATTGTGAAGAACTGGTTAAGAGAAAACAGATAGTAAGGTTAAATGGAGAATATTCTCAATGAAAAAGGGTAAATATTGGGGTTCCCAGGGGTCAGTGCTGGGACTGCTACTTTTTAACATTTATAAATGATCTAGAAATGGAAATAACGAGTGAGGTGATTAAGTCATAGGAGGATTGTGAAAAATTTCAAGATGACCTTACAAGACTGGGAAATAACGGACTACTTCTATATATAATGCTCAAAATTGTGCGTGCAATTACTTAATGAGCCAATTAGCATTAATTCAGTACTATTTGGCAATAATTGGAATTTATGCACAGCTCTTTATAGTCATTATTCTATAAATATGTGTCCGTAAATCATGGATCCAAAAAGGGGTGTGGCCACGGAAGGTTCTAGGATTTGCACACAGTGTTAAAGAATTCAGGGAATCCATGCCTAATTTAGGCGCAGAGATATACACCAGGGTTCAGTTAGCGTAAATCCTCACACACAAAGTAGGGTGTGGATCCCAGTGCTATTCTATAAACAGTGCCTAACTTGGAGTGCAATTCATAGAATAGTGCTTAGTGCACATTTTTTTGGCAATTTTCAGAATCGAGACCTTAATGTGAGCAAGTAAAAAGTGATGCATATAGGGAACAGGAACCCAAACTATAGCTATTATGCAAGATTCCCCATCAGGAGTCACCACTCAAGAAAAGGATTTAGGAGTCACCAATATGTTGAAACATTTTGCTTTAACTGCTGTTCCACACTGAGAAAACAATGTTAGGAAGTAGGAAAGTAATGGAGAACAACGTAGATTATGTCTTTGTATCAACTCCATAATGCCTATAAAATACTGAGTGGAGTGGAACGCGTAGACATAAATCACTTGTTTACTCTTTCCAAAAATACAAGTACTACAGGGAGGGGGCATGCAATGAAGCTACTAAGCAGAAAATTTAAAACAAATCATAGAAAATATATTTCTTCACTCAACATGTAATTTAAACTCTGGAAATTTGTTGTCAGTGAATGTGGTAAATGTGCTAAAACAGACCTCAGTTCAGAATGGAGACCGATTATTTTCTTCTTATTCCATCGAGATGCTTGGGAAATACAGTAACTCTCACCCTTAATAGATGTTTCCTTTGAGGCTAGCTTTCAGTGCTGCTCTTTCACCAGCAGAGGTCCACCCATTCCCATCCCATAGTAACATTAACCATCTTCTCTTTCCAGTCATATTGGATAAAAGTTGAACTGAAGCCTATTCACTTGGGCCCTCAGACACTAGAATAAGTGAAGTGTCTCACATTATGCAGATCATAGTGAAATCTGGCATCTTAAACTGTGGCTCTCTCACACTGATTGGGAATAAAACCGATACTATGCTATGCTATCATTTAATATCTTTTATTAGTTTCATGGCCAATTTTGGGCATTTCAAAAGTGGAGAGGGAAGTCATGAAACCAGAGGAGTTCAAAAAGAACAAAAAGCAGAGTCTAGATAACATGACCTATGAGGGAAGCTAAGAGTTCAAACACTCCCAAATACTCCTTGTTTATGTGGGGCAAGTACAACCCGCCACTGCCTCAGGTACAAACTGTTAGCCATGGAAATATTTAGTACACCTGAAATGTAGCTAACCTTGAGCTAATACTTAAGACATATGAACTAAATAATAGAACAAGTTGAGGGGCCTATTTATTTTAGCTTGGAAACAAGAAAGCAGTAGTCGATTTAAATTATAACAGGGAAGATTTCCGTTTTGAAGGGCTCTCTGGAAGAACTAGGATCCTTAGCACACCTGAGCTTAGACCCCAGGTCCTTATTGTGTCTCTGGATTTAGGATTTAACAATTGTATATTAAGATCAGAGTGGAGGCCCAAGTTTGACTTTTTAAATTGGAACTGGCTTTACTATCCTTTCTTCCCTACCTGCTCAAAAAAAAAAGTAGTCACTGCTTAGATTTGGAGGCAGGTGATAATGGATATTTCCAATCACTAGGCCTCATTATTTGGCTCATTTTGCTCTATTATACCAGTTCACACTCTAGCTCAGGCCCCTTTCCCATCTTGACAATTAATGAGGTTCATGCTTGGTCCTCCATTTGAAGAATGCTCATTAACACACTGTAAAGTAAAATTCTGCTCAAACAATCCTTGTTGTACCACAGATTTCTATAGTTTCAAGCATTAGTGTGTTGTGCAGAATGTTTATGGAGAAAAATTCTTTCCAGCTCCAATCGACACATGTAGATGTCTTCAGTAATTACAAATCTCTAGTTAGGTAGGCTCATTGTTCTGAACTGGTTCATTCACCAGAAAAACTACCTTAAACACCTTTTTTTTTTTTTTTTTTTAAATACAGTGAAGGGGTCAACTTCAGGCTCACAAACCCTCAACCAACCTTTGATTATTGCTGATCAATTTGCCCAAGGTATGTGTTCGTCATAGAAAAACTGATGTAGAAGTCGATGAAATTTCCTCTCCTTCCTTTAAACTTTGGATCAGACTTACCAAGTCCTGGCCACTGGAATATATGGCCACTTTTCCAATCAACTCATGTCAGTCTTGGGAAACTCATCTGTGCTCCCTGACTGATGAGATACTTCCTTGGCTTTTAAAGGAACGCCAATCCTCTTTTGTGCCAAATACTATTAGACTTGATTAACTCTATCCCGAGTTTAGGCAAGTTGTCAAAATGCTAGAAAACAGTTCTCCACCGTTGTTTAAAACAACAAATCTGGAACGCTGTCTGCCTGAAAACTAATTAACTGGTTTCTAATGTGTCACCAAACTTGTTGGAAAAGCTCTTGTGCGGCTAACTTGTTTTCTTTTATCCATGCCAATCTGGCTTCCGAACAGGACATAGTACTGAAATGGTTTTAGCAACTATGCTTAATGAGGCAATGGACTCTCTCAATGATCTTAGCTGAATAAGGACATCCCTATTTCAGTGTCGCATTAGGACACGTTTTGGAAGAACTGATTCGCAGAAACAGGTCACGGACAAGTTGGAGTGGCCTAGTGGTTAGGGTGGTGGACTCTGGTCCTGGGGAACTGAGTTCGATTCCCACCTCAGGCACAGGCAGCTCCTTGTGACTCTGGGCAAGTCACTTAACCCTCCATTGCCCCAGGTACAAATAAGTACCTGTATATATAAGCCGCATTGAGCCTGCCATGAGTGGGAAAGCACGGAGTACAAATGTAACAAAAAAAAAAAAATAGAAACCACCATTTTGAGAACCTAGATAAAGCTTCGAGAAGTTGCAGACACGGAGGAAAAAGAATATGTGGTTGTGTGTAGAGTAGCAAAAAAATTTGTGAATCATTCCACATTAGTGTTGAGTAAAAGGATTGTTGATATTCATTGTGAACAACTGATGCTGGATAATAGGAGGCAAGATATTTAGGATCCGATTCATAAAGGAGTGCTGGCATTTTTAGCGTGGGCTAAAAATTAGAATGCGCTGTGCAGACACTCATAGGAATATTATGGGCATCTACATAGTTGGTGCGTGCTAAAAATGTTAGAAAGCCGTTGTAAACAGACCCTTAAATTTGCAAAAATTCTATCCCTTTCTTGAAATAAAGCACTGGTAGAGGAAATATCGATTTGCCATGTGATCAAATTTGAATCTAGGCTGAATAAGCTGCTCCTGCTGACCTGCAAGTGAACGCCAATGCTCTGGTCCAACTGCACAATCAGGTGACTACCAATTCAGTCTTTGGACTGGAAAGTGTATGCTACTAGAAAACTGCTAGTTCCAGCATACCGTAAAAAACCAAATGAGAGGAAGTCCATGGGACTTCTCATTTACCGCACAGGAATCGCTAGCGCAGCTTTGTAAAAGCCATCCAAAATCTTCTGGAAGACGTGCAATTGTACGGGGCACTTCATTTAGCATAACAAACCCTCAAATTGTTTTCAACTATGGAAAAAACTGTAGAAACACTAACCATTCACAACTGGAATGAAAGAACCATCCTATTAGCTCATGATATTCAGATCTAAGCTCTCAAGATGTTGAATTGGTTTTAAAGAAAAAAAAATATAAAGTACAAGAAGAAAAAAAAACATATTCAGCACAGACTGTACTGCAAAAAAGACCACATGCAAGAGGCTTGGCAATACATCTCTAAAAATATTATTTAGAGAAACTGGGTTTGATTTCCAAACCTAGCCTCTACTTTTTAAACATTAACAGTCCCTGCAATGCGAGAAAGGTACCCCAGCCATTGACCAACAATGACATCTAATGGTCAGACATGAGAGAAAGGAATACTAAGTTTCAGAGGGAGTCACAGCCTGCTGTCCGTGGTTGAAGGGCTGCCACTACAATGCTTCAGTTGGAGTAAAACAGGGAACTGAGATGAATGAAGCTCATGACTCTGCAGGTCCAGAAGCCAACGAAGCAGAAGAAACAAAAATGATTGTGCCACAAGGAGTGAACATTATCGCCTATTTCAACATCCTATGGTAATCAGCTAACATTTGTGGCACTGTACCAGGAATGAAACTGCCATTTTCTAGGAAAGAAAAAAAAATTCTCATGGATTTTTAAAGAAAAATAGCTAAATTATGTCAAGAGGAGAAGTTACAAGAACCGATGTTAGTAAACGCTAGAGTTTCACATGTTGAACTAAGCTTCGCAAGATTTTTCCTTGTAATTTAAATCCATCCTGTTTCTTCATTTCACATTAAGGCTCCTTTCTGTTCACCCTCTCTCTCTTTAAAACACTCAAATTAGTTATTTATGCCTCTAATTACTTTAAGTGGAGAGAACTATTAATGAGACAGCAATTAATTAAGACTGCAATCATAATGAAAGTTGTATTTGGTAGTAAATGTTTTTCTAATGCATTGCAAGATATTAGATTCTGTATCGAATGCATATCTAATTATGTAAATGTATTCCTGCTGAAGGAACAGCACATCCTGCAGTGCCTGCACTGTAAAAATGCCTTTTTTTTTTTTTTTAAGTACTTCTTGATAAATGAAAAGGGGAAAGATCATATTGTACAGCAAAAACAAATGATAGTCTTAATTTTGCAAAAGTGCTGAATGCATTCTGTTACGCTCCATAGCCCAGGGGTCAGCAATTTAAGTAGAAAAAAGGGCCCCTCTCCCTACAGCAAGTGAAGATTCTTACTTTTTAATCAAGCTAGGTGCTTGGTGTAAATGCTGATCAGACAATCCTCTGGTCACACCCTTGCAGAGGCAGGTACTTCCTCTCATCACAACATGTCAGGGAAATGTTTGGAAAGTGCTTCCACAGGTACCAGCTGTGTAGGTGCAACCAATGCTTAAACACCTCCAAAGTTGGGCAAACGTCCACTACATCCGAGAGGCAACCTGACAAAATTTAGCACCCCAAATCCTTTGGAAAGTTGGCACCTATGGGGGATGCAGTCCACTTTCATGTTATCACCTAGTTATAAAGCACATCATAGCTTGACAATGATTTGCAACAACCACACTCCTACTGTATGTCATAATTTTTTGGCTGGGCTGGAGGATGTTGGCTTGACTGCCAAAACCTTTTTCCTCCTTAATCCTATTCCCCATCATGTCTGTCTATGTTGTTACTATGTATTAGGATATTTCTATATTAGACATCCTTCAGGGTCTTAAGGTATTTAAGATGACGTGATTACAAAATTAAGAGAATTTAGCTTATTTATTTAAAACCATCAAAGTGGTGCACATACAAAAAGGCAGTTAATCAAGTTTAACTAAACCTTATTGTGTTTTTTTTTCTTTTTTAGTCTATATATCTACAAGGTCCACTGAAACTTGTAATCTCTCTTCCTCTGATTAATGGTGCTTCTAATGTGCATGGCACTTCTTAGCCGCGTGCCTAACTATGAGGTCTGTCTACAACGCCGCAGTAGAGCTACTGCAGCATTGTCACGCACCAATCTAGCACTGCAGCTGGCCTACTGCAGGACCATAACATGCGCCATTTCCAGCATGACAAATGTTTTTGCGTTAGGGGCTTACCCAGGAGGTAGAGAATGACATGGGAGCCGAAAAGATAAACATTTTTGTTGGTAATGGTATAAAATCCCATTGTAAGTAGGGTTTCTCCGACTGCCACTCTGGAAATAAGTGATTCCTAAATCAGTACAGTAGTGCACACAAGCATGTCTCTCAGGAGTCAACAGCTCATCGGTCTTCAGAAAGGGCCGCCCTGTGAAAACTGGCCTCAGTCACGCCAGCTCCAGTAGCCTCCTCAATGAACTTCAACAACCCACTGAAGATTCTAATTTCTTCTCTCACTGGCTTCAGTGGCTTGCTTTGATGAGTCTGAGGATCAGGGAAGGAGGAGGAAGAGGAGGCAGGCTGGCCTGGGTCTTCGAGGCAGGGAAACAAATGACTCACGACACGAGGTCTCTTTCTCGGCTGTTGTCCTTCCCTGCATACGCCGACGATGACTAAGGAGAGGCATTCCTTTCAGTTGCTGAGCTGCCTGCTCTACTGTGTTTCTCCTGCGCCTTTAAGAATTGAAATTAAATTGGAAGACTCAAGAGAGGCCAATCAGGGATCCTTCTCTTACTAGTAATAGTGATGTCACACTGAGATGTGGTGGGCGCATGTCACGTGCGTGCTTGTCCTGCACGCTAATAGTACTGCAGCCTGGAGGAGGCAGAGGGAGCAGGCAACTAATACTAGCAAGTAGCAACGACTTGAGCAGAACGGACGGGAAAAAGGTAGGCATCCATTTTACTAGGGGTACGATTTTACTGCGTATTACCGCAGTTGACCACATTTAACCGCTCCCGTGTCATTCTTTAACTAGTACTCTCCCTCTAAGTATCATGTTCTGCTCAAAATAAGTGTCTTGTCATCAAAAATAACACTTTCTAGTCTCAAAATCTAATATTAAACTTTAAAAAGAAACCTCAAGCTCTGTAGTTTCAAGAAAAAAAACAAAAAAAAACACACACACACACACACCAAAGTAAGTGTAAATAGTTACAATAAAAACAGATAACCAGGTCAATTAAGATGTTTCTTAAACAGCCAAATCTTCAGCAATTTTCTAAATTTAAAACAATTCTGTTCACACCTCACAGATGTCTGCAAAGAAGTAGGGTAGTTAAGCTTTTAAGTAAAGCTGTTTAACCTTTCAAAATATGGCATAAACAAAAGGGCACTCCATGAAACTAAATGGCTAGCAGAATGAAAAATGGTAGAAAGATCTGTGGTTATCTCCCCCCCCCCCCCCGTCCCTGCAGCAGAATCTGTTACCAGAGGAAGTCGTCAAGATGGCCAACAGCAAGGTTCAAAAGAGGGATGGACAAGTTCCTGGAGTCAATGTTCATAAAAATTATTAGCCAGATAGACCCAAGAGAACCGTTGGTCTTCCCTGCAAATGAGCTATGAGAAACGGGTCTATTTGGGATCTCTCTGGGTACTTATGACTTGGACTGGCTATTGTTGGATTCTGGGCTCGATGAATCCTGGTCTGATGCAGCAGGACTTATGTTCACTAGAATAAGAATTCAACTGGCATGAAGTACCACCAGAAATAAGGCAGGTTGCGTAAGTGGAACCCAGCAGCCCTACAGAAATCATGCAAAAAGGTGGCCCACAAGAACTTATCACCTGAAAGAAATCCTCAATGTGTGTGTGGGGGTGGGGGAAACCATCAATTCTGTGTTCTTCAATTAAGAAATATCAAATTCAATTTTATTTATCCAATGCCCTTGGGATTACAGCAATTGCTGCTCACAGAAGAAGTGTTCTAGAAGGACAGAGGTGGCTGCAACCATTCATACCGACACACAAGATGAGAAAATCTATCACTGACTGCAGGCTGTAATGCACAATTTTTAGGTTTTTAAGCACTCGCTTTTAGAGATCAAAACTGTACTCTTAACATCAGGAAATAAACACCTCTCAAAAAAGGTTTTGCTGGGGGCTGAAGGGTTACATTTGAGGTTGTACGGATTCTGGTGACAGGCCAGATTGGTGACCAGAAAAAGTATTTAGCACTCTGATGTGTGTCAAGAGCTAGCTGCCCAGCAACTTACTATGATCAGCAAATAGAGGTATCTACTCCCATGCTCACTCTTGCCAGATTCCAGAAACAAGACTACTAAACTGATCTCAGTATACCAGAATGCTCGATATCTGATGCGACTACCTGAAGCAATCTAGCTAGATTTAGAATCCCTGCTGTCCCTATTTTGACTATTGTATGTTTTATATGCTTTTGATCTTGTATTTACTAACAGAATTCTTTTTAAATTAAAAAATATTTTGTTTCCCTTGAGATATTACAGTAAAACAGCCAAGCTGTGTATTAAAAAGAGTGATATATTAAAGACTATATGCTACAATCCCACGAAGGCCCATCTAACACTTTTCTCTAAATTTGAATTCTGCCTTTTTCTGGCTAGTTCTGCAAAAAGATCCAGGAGTTACTCAGTATCTAGCATCTTTTACCACTGCTTCAGGGCCGGCTCAAGAGGTTGTGGCACCCTGGACCAACTTTTGTTTTTGCACCCCCACCCCAAATACTTTCTCCTCTTCTACCAGCTTTTGTCCCTCAAGCCCTCTTAAATAGTTTTTCATTTTCCCAAGCTTTTGCCCCTTGAATATTTTATTCATCTTTTCCCAGCTTTAATCCCCTCAGCTCTCCAAATATTTTCTTCTCTATTGTCCCCAACTTTTTCTTGCCTCGATGCCATGGAATATTCTTTCCTTACAACCACCCCACCCCAATGGTCCATCATATCGCCTTCTCCCTTCCCTAGTGGTCCCACATGCCTCCTTCCTTCAATGGTTTGGCATGTCTCCCTTCCTCCCACCACCAGTCCAACATTTCTCCTCTCTCCCAATGGGCCAGCATTTGCTCTCCTTCCCCTCCTCCATGGTCCTACATCTATGTCCTGTTTCCTCCCCAGTTGGTGAACTGCCATCTCAAGTCCCTCCCCAGAATCTTCCCTCTGACAGTTCCCGCATATGTGGAAAAAGGAAGTTATCAGAGTGAAGACTGTGCATATGCATCGCTGCTGCACTTCCGGCTGCAGCTCCACATATTAAAAAAAACACTTTTTTAAAAAGATACATCCAGGGCTTGAGAGGCTAAAGGAGATGACAGATCACTCATCAGGGAGTGAGAGAGGCATCAGCATCGCTGCAACGGAGAGCGAGCTGAGATGTGATCCAAAACCAGACTCTTTTTTAAATCTGTGCAACCGCTAGGTAAGCTTCCTCTGCCTCTGGGGCATCTGGGCCAGCTTAACCTATGGGATGGTGATGTCACAGACTCTGGAATTTGGCACCCTTTAATCAAAGGGGAGGTGGGCGGGTTTGTAATAACAATCAGCGTGCTGTCCTCGAAGAATACCTGCTACAGGTAAGTACCTTCATTTTCTCAGAGGACAAGCAGGCTGGGGTATCTCACATGTGGGGTATCCATAGCAACCAGGCTTACTCAAAACAATGAACATTGGTCAATTGGGCCTCTCAACGGCGAGGACATAACATAGATTGACCTGAAACCATAAACAACTAACTGAGAGTGCAGCCTGGAACAGAACAAAAATGGGCCTAGGGGGGTGGAATTGGATTCTAAACCCCGAACAGATTCTGTAACACCGACTATCGCGTCTGGTATCCTGCTGGAGGAAGTAGTGAGATGTGAATGTATGGACTGATGACCATGTTTGAGACTTGCAAATCTCCTCAATGGAGGCTGACTTTAAGTGAGCCACTGACGCAGCCAAAGCTCTAACATTGTGAGCTGTGACATGGCCCTTCAGAGTCAGCCCAGCTTGGGAGTAAGTGAAGAATAGCCAATTGGAGATTGTGCGTTTTCCGATGGCGACTCCCCTCCTGTTGAGATCAAAAGAAACAAACAACTGGGCAGACTGTCTAAAGGGCTTTGTCCACTCCACGTAAAAGACCAATGCTCTCTTGCAGTCCAAGGTATGCAAACTGCTTTCGCCAGGGCGGGTATGAGGACGGGGAAAGAATGTAGGCAAGACAATTGACTGGTTCAAATGGAATTTCGACACCACATTTGGCAGGAACTTAGGGTGCATGCGGAAGACTACTCTATTGTGATGAAATTTGATATAAGGTGCATGTAGTATTGAGGCCTGAAGCTCACTGACTCTACGAACTGAAGTAACAGCCACAAAGAAAACGACCTTCCAGGTCAAGTACTTCAGATGGCAGGAATTCAGTGGCTCAAAAGGAGCTTTAATCAGCTGAGTGAGAACGTTGAGATCCCATGACACTGGTGGAGGTTTGACAGGAGACTGACAAACCTCTCATGAAGTGAACAACTAAAGGCTGTCCAGAGATAGGCTTACCCTCTACACGGCGATGATAAGCACTAATCGCACTAAGGTGAACTCTTACGGAGTTGGTCTTGAGACCAGACTCTGACAAATGTAGAAGGTATTCAAGCAGAGTACGTGTAGGACAAGAAAGAGGATCTAGAGCCTTGCTGTCACACCAGACGGCAAACCTCCTCCATTTGAAAAAGTAACACTTCTTCGTGGAATCTTTTCTGGAAGAAAGCAAGACTCGGGAGACACCATCTGAAAGATCCAAAGAGGCGAATTCTAAGCTCTCAACATCCAGGCTGTGGGAGTCAGAGACTGGAGGTTGGGATGTAGAAGCAACCCCTTGTTCTGAATGATGAGGGTTGGAAAACAGACCAATCTCCACGGTTCTTCGGAGGACAACTCCAGAAGAAAAGGGAACCAGACCTGACGTGGCCAGAAGGGTGCAATCAGGATCATGGTTCCGCAGTCTTGCTTGAGTTTCAGGAAAGTCTTCCCTACTAGAGGTATGGGAGGATACATATACAGAAGGCCTGTCCCCCAATGTAGGAGAAAGGCATTTGACGCTAGTCTGTCGTAGGCCTGAAGTCTGGAACAGAACTGAGGGCCCTTGTAATTGATCTGAGTGGCAAAAAGATCCACCGAGGGGGTGCCCCACGCTGGGAAGATCTTGCGGACTACGCCCATGTTCAGCGACCACTCGTGAGGTTGCATAATCCTGCTCAACCTGTCAGCCAGACTTGTTTACGCCTGCCAGATAAATGGCTTGGAGAAACCTGCCGTCACGGCGAGCCCAAAGCCACATCTGGACTGCTTCCTGACACAGAGGGTGAGATCCGGTGCCCCCCTGTTTGTTGTGCAGTACATGGCAACCTGATTGTCTGTCTGAATTAGAATGATTTGGTTGGACAGCCGATCTCTGAAAGCCTTGAGAGTGTTCCAGATCGCTCAATTCCAGAGGTTGATCTGCAGACCTCTTTCCTGAAAGGACCAGGCTCCCTGAGTGTGGAGCCCACCTACATGAGCTCCCCATCCCAGGAGAGATGCATCCGTCTTCAGCACTTTTCGTGGCTGACGAACTTGGAATGGTTGTCCCATGGTTAAATTGGATCGAATCGTCCACCAGTGAAGAGAATTTCGAAAGCCGGTGGACAATTGGATTACATCCTCTAGATCCCTCGCAGCTTGAAACCACTGGAAAGCTAGGGTCCATTGAGCTGATCTCATATGTAGACGTGCCATGGGCGTGACACGAACTGTGGAGGCTATACACCCCAGAAGTCTCAACATCTGCCGAGCTGTGACCTGGTAAGACGCTCGAACCATGGACACCAGGGACAGAAAGTTGTCCGCCCTTGTCTCAGGAAGATAAGCTTGAGCTGTCTGAGTGTTCAGTAGAGCTCCAATGAATTCCAAAGTTTGGACTGGGGTGAGATGGGACTTGGAATAATTTATGACGAACCCCAGTAGCTCTAGCACCCAAATAGTCATTCGCATGGACTCCAGAGCACCCTCCTTCGAGGTGCTCTTCACCAGCCAATCATCAAGATAAGGAAACATATGCACTCCCAGTCTGCGTAGTGACGCTGCGACTACAGCTAGGCATTTGGTAAACACTCTGGACGCAGACGCCAGGCCAAAAGGAAGTACAAAGAAAGTACACAGTACTGAAAGTGCTGTGTTCCCAGCCGAAATTGAAGATACTTCCTATGAGCTGGAAGTACCGAGGTATGTGTGTAAGCATCCTTTAAGTCCAGAGAGCATAGCCAATCGTTTTCCTGAATCATGGGAAGAAGGGTGCCCAGGGAAACCATCCTGAACTTTTCTCGGACAAAAAATTTGTTCAGGGCCCTTAGGTCTAGGATGGGACGCATCCTCCCTATTTTCTTTTGCACAAGGAAGTACCTGGAATAGAATCCCAGCCCTTCTTCCCCTGGTGGAACGGGTTTGACCGCTTGGGCCTATTTGTGCTGGGAATTGTAAGAATGAGGTCCCGGTGGACAATTTGGAGATTTGGATTCCAGATTGAGGGTGTATCCTGACTGGACTATTTGACGAACCCACCGGTCAGAGGTTATGAGAGGCCACCTTTGGTGAAAAAATACCAACCTCCCTCCAACCGGCAAGTCGTCCACCACGGACACGTTTACTAAGGCTATGCTGAATTGGAGCTAGTCAAAAGCCCGTCCCCTGCCTTTGCTGGGGAGCCGCAGAGGCCTTAGAGGCACACTATTGACGAGAACAAGCGCGCTGGGACTATGCCTGGACAGGCTGCTGAGAAGCAGGAGTGTACCTATGCCTAGCATAGGAATAGGGAGCATTCTTCTTCCCTCCAAAAAACCTCCTAGATGAGGAGGTAGTAGCAGAAGACGCCCAGTGGGAGAGAGAATACATAGCATCATTGTGCTTCTTGAGCTGGTCAACTAGATCTTCTACTTTCTCACCAAAAAGGTTATCCCCCCCGGCAAGGAACATCCGCCATCTGCTGCTGGACCGAATGATCCAGGTCAGAGACACACAGCCATGAGAGTCTGCACATCACTATACCTTGGGCAGCGATCCTGGATGCTACATCAAAAGTGTCGAATGTACCCCTGGCCAAGAATTTTCAACACGCCTTCTGCTGCCTGATCACCTGGCGAAAAGGTTTGGCCTGCTCCAGAAGGAGTACATCAACAAGCTAGACAGTTGCCTCACCGAGTTCCGCAAGTGGATGCTCGTGAAGAACTGGTATGTTTGGATTTTGGCAGCGAGCATAGCGGCCTGATGCACCTTCCTCCCAAAACAGTCCAAGGTTCTAGATTCTCTGCCTGGGGGCGCTGAGGCATAGTCCCTAGTACTCTTGGCTCTTTTGAGAGCGGAGTCCACCACCATGGAATTGTGAGGTAGCTGAGACCTCACCAATCCAGGTTCCCTGTGGATCCGATATTGGGATTCAGTCTTTTTCGGGATCACGGGATTGGACAGAGGGAACGACCAGTTTTGCATAAGGACTTCCTTCAGTACATTATGCAAAGGAGCCGTTGCAGCCTCTCTAGGCGGAGAAAGATAATCCAGGACCTCCAGCATCTCATTCCTGGGCTCATCCTCAAGCTCCATAGGGAAGGGAATAGCCGCAGCCATTTCCCAGACAAAGGAGGTGAAGGATAGACTCTCCGGTGGAGAAAGTCTCCTTTCTAGTGGAGGGGAAGGTTCAGAAGGAATCCCATAGGACTCATCAGAAGAAAAGTACCTGGGATCCTCCTCTTCCTCCCACGAACGCTCATCTTCAGTATCGGACATGACATCCCTCAGAGCAGTCCGAAACTGAGCCTGCCTTGACGCCGAGAAGTCGACGCCCACCTGGACTCGGTGAAGCTTCCTCCACCGACGTCGAAGGGAAGTCGACCTGGGTGGCAGCCAGCACCGATACTGCAGGCGGCACCGAGGTCAAGGACCTCACCACAGGCGAAGGGCCAGATGCCGCTGCAGCAGATGGTACGGAAGGCGCAAGCACCCCCCCCGACACCGAAGCAGACTGGCGCAGCAACCCTTCCAGAAGCTCTGGAAACAGGACCCTGATGTGATCGTCGAGAGCTGTCGTCAGACAAGGCTGCAGAGTCAGTAAAGGAGCCGGTGACAGAATCTGTCGAGGCTCGGGAGCAGGTACTGGGCTGCTAGACCAATGCATTGGCACATCCTGAATAGAGGGAGAGTGATCCTCTCAGCGCCGACGCTTCTCGGGTGCAGATTTCCTCTATGCCCCAGAGCATAACAGGAGGCCTCGAGACAGGTGGAGACCCACTCGATGCCTCACTGCTCCCAGCACGAGTTGGTCGTTCCGCAGCCATTACCTTCACTCCCGACGTTGATGTGTCCCTCAATGTCGCCGACCTCAGTACCAATGTCAACATTGAAAGACCAGACCAAGCCCCAAAAAGCTTCTCTCGCTGGGCTTCTCGAGACGCTTGGGTACGTTTCTTCATGCGATGACACAGACTGCAAGCGACTGGGCTATGGTCGGGCTCAAGGCACTGGATACACCAAGCGTGGGTATCAGTACCCAAGATGGTCCGGTTGCACCGAGTACAACGTTTGAAGCCACTGGGTGTCTTCGATGACATGGAAGGAAAAACGGCTTTGGTGAAATTAAACAACGCAATCTGCCAAAAAGTAAAGGGCACAAAAGGGGGAAAACCCCACCGTGTCGAAAATAAAGAAAACTTTGAAAGTGCCAAAAAACAGAGAAAAATACTTGGGGGGGGGGGGGTTTAAAAGAAGAACGAATAACGAAATAAGAAAAAAAATATAAAAGAATCGTCAAGACTCTCTTTCCTGGGCCAGCGAAGCGAACAGAGAAAAACCTCTTCACCTCACCAGGGACAAGAAAAAAACTGAGCGGGAACGCTCACGTGACGGGTGGGAAGTCATCCGGGCATGCGCGCTAGAAGGCTCTGGCAAAATTTTTATAATTTTGCTGTAGAAAAATTTGCCACCACATGTGAGAACAAGCAACCTGCTTGTCCTCGGAGAAGGGACGACTTCCCTATGAGGAAAGGCTAAAGTGGCTAGGGCTCTTCAGCTTGGAGAAAAGGCAGCTGAGAGGAGATATGATAGAGGTCTATAAAATAATGAGCGGAGTTGAACGGGTAGATGTGAAGCGTTTGTTTACGCTTTCCAAAAATACTAGGACTAGGGGGCATGTGATGAAGTTACAATGTAGTAAATTTAAAACGAATCGAAGAAAATTTTTCTTCACTCAACGTGTAATTAAACTCTAGAATTCGTTGCCAGAGAATGTGGTAAAGGCGGTTAGCTTAGCAGAGTTTAAAAAAAGGTTTAGACAGCTTCCTAAAGGAAAAGTCCATAGACCATTATTAAATATACTTGGGGAAAATCCACTATTTCTGGGTTAAGCAGTATAGAATGTTTTGTACTTTTGGGGGATCTTGCCAGGTATTTGTGACCTGGATTGGCCACTGTTGGAAATAGGATGCTGGGCTTGATGGACCTTTGGTCTTTCCCAGTATGGCAATACTTATGTACAGTACTTATGTAAGAAAAATACATTCTAAGAGCACAGAAGTCAAGAACAGAAGACTTCAGTAGGTTAGAATTATAAGTCTACTCTGTCACAAAACACCTAGCCACTTACCTGGGGTTACCCCGTTGCCACTTAGAGGGTCTATCCCCAGCACAGATCAGGTCAGCCTGCACCTGCCGCTTGTGCTCTACACTAGCACTCTCCTCCCACCAACTGGGTCACAACCGCCTCTGGGCGAGCCTCCTGCTCTCAAATTATCCCTAGTGAATTCTAGGTTACTGGGGCCACACTGCCAGTGGTCTCACAGTTCCTAGAAAGAACTCACAGACCCAACACACAAAACCACCAGGATTCTTTATCAGTCCAGACAGGCAGCAACAATAAACTGAAAAGGAATGTTTATTGTCTTTAAAAATTAAACAGTGAACCAAAAGAAGTGCAATCAGCAAACAATAACAGGTAACTGAAATATTGATCAATTATAACACTAACTAAACATTTGTATACTGTCTAAACAGTACCTGGGAAGATCAGAATAAATAACAGTTCACAGTGCCTCAGCAAAGAGATCTGTCTTTTTTCACCCTGGCTAAGACTGGAGGCAAAATCAGTACAATCTAAAGGAAATGAGCCCAGACAACAAGATACTACTGTTTGCTTCCTGCTTGTGTTAAAGAAAAAGAACATTCAGTTCCCTGTAACTGCTTTACAGCAAAAGAACCACCACCTGCTGGCCAAACAGGTGAAATACACTTCAAGACATAATCAAGGCAGAAAAATATCCAATACATTTTACAGACCCTAAACACTGTTTCTTCACATAGTCCTTCACAGATGATCAGAGCACATTTCATCTCTTATCTCCTCATTAAGGCAGGGCCAGGATTAGGGGAGGGGGAGGATTATAAAAACAGGCCCCCAAACCTATCTAAAGGTGAACAAGATAGAGCCTTCTATGATGTGCTTTAACCACTTACTCCATTTCTGCCCTGGGCCTCAGCTATGCACCAAGTCCCAAATTTCTTTCACCTCTGAAGTTTGTTCTGGTTTGAGGTCTGTCCCAGTTTATCTAATGTTTGTACCATGTCTAAATATTTACTTTTCTTCTTTTCGCATAAGGGTCATGAACCTTCTGGCGACTCCTTCCTTGAAACTGTCCAAGTTCAGTGTTTAAGATAAGATTCCTAGATCTGAACACAGCAAGAATATCAAGACTAATACAGAGATAGCCTCCCTCTTCCCACTAGTGATACATATCCTTATCAAGCTGTGCCCACTGTTTGTCATCCCGACTTGTTCAGGTCTCTGTTTAGATTTCTGTATCCCCAAGTACAAGGTTAACATCAATCTGGGGCAGACTGACCACAGGAACAATAGGGCAATGCCCAAAGACCCACAACGGTAGGGGGTCCACTCTCCACTAGCTTCCATCTAATTTAAAATTGCTTTTGATAGATAATTAGGGGCCCATGACTTCCGTTATCAATTGAGAAAAAAAATCAAAGTGCAGGTGCCATACCCTTGATCTGTCTTCCAACTTAAGCCACCTTTCATTTTACCCTCAATAAGCATATTTTCCACTTTAGCCCTTCCATGAGGTCATCTAAAGACCTTGCAAATCACTTTTTTGCATATCCTTTAAGCACATACTACTTTAAAATGAAACACACCCACTGACCACCATTTCAGTCCTAGAACTAATGAGTTTCTTCACTGTTCTAAAAAATTTGAAAAAAGGTTGGTTGGGTGGGGGAAATAGGATAATACAAAAGGTCTGTAACCTTTAACAAAAATAGATGAAAGCATGAAAACTGGCAGAAAACGGGTCCTTACTGAAAGGCTGTAACTAACATCTCTTATATTAACTTAGGTCAGAAATGATGATATCCTGCCAGGTCAGAGATAACGAACCACATATCAACATTTAGACACAGCTGAATGGACAAAATGCGTCAGCCTTCACCTAGGCTAGACAAAGAAACACATGCTTACAAACAGAATATAGGCAAATCGCAAGTAAATTTTAGATAGCACACAGAGAAGCAATTCAATATTTAGAACACACAGAGGCATATTTTCAAAGCACTTTGGGAGGCTAAGTTCCATAGGTTTCTATGGAACTTTGGGAGGCTAAGTGCTTTGAAAATGAGCCCCAATGTCAAATTATAAAAGAAGGCTACATTTGGGATTTAATAGCTAGCAAGGGAAGAACATGAGGAAGAAAATAAAGCAAAGAAAACAAAAGACATACCACTGCCAACATGAGATGAAAAACCGCATGACAATGTCACTGTCATAAGAACAGGACACTTTTCCTTTAGGGGAGGGAGGGGAATTCTGGACGTTGTTTTGTTTTCATGATAAAGATAGGGATACACTTGTAAGATAGCACTCTGCATGGATCCCCAATATGTACTGGACAGCACTATGACCATATCGGATATGACCAAGTACTGTAGTTCCTTGCTAAGAAACAATGCCCATTAGGCACCAGCTCTCAATGAATCCCTTCCAAATCTAACAGAACTCACCCCCGCCCCATCCCCTCACCTCAGATTGAAGATTTAAAAAAAAAAAACTGCCTAGTATCTTGGTTTACATTTCAACAGCAGCAGATTCCAAATCAAGGGTTCTCAACTCAGTCCTCAGTACACACCCAGTCAGTCAGATTTTCAGGATACCCACAATGAATATGCACGAGATTTGCATGCACTACCTACCTGCATATTCACTGTGGAACACAAGATGAGTAGGTACTACAATTTAAAAAAAGCTTTTTACTAGTACAGAGTCCCGACTTCAATCTGGTTACACGAATTGCATTTGTGTAACCCATAATTAAACAGGTAGCGATGGCTGATTATGGTACTTGATGTCATGTACAGGAAAGCCAAGCATCCTAAATGAAAACATCATGCTGACAGCACTCGTTTCTCAGACCAAATCCAATATTATATATGCATGTAATTAGAAAGCCACAACTCAAAATGTTTTCCCTTCACCCCAGACACTCCAAGGTCTAAGACGGAGTCAGATAACTCTTGGAGAAGTTGATCACCCATCCCAGAGACTGTAGGAGGGCAATCACCCTGAAGTTGGCTGCCTGACTCTCCTGTTCTAAGGCCGCCTGGATCAACCAATCAGTCGAGGTAGGAATGCACCTGGATCCCGTGACCATCACCACCAAATGGAAGGGCCTGAAACTGAAAGTGGCAACCCAAGACAGCAAACCAGAGAATCTTCTGGTAACTGTGTCCAGATGGGACTACGGAGGTATGCCTCCGTGAGGTCCAGAACTGTAAGAAACTCCCCCGGCCGAACCACCGCCAGCAAGGACTGCAGCATCTCCATGCGGAAGTGCTGCACCTTCAGGGACTGGTTCACCCCTTTCAGATCCAACACCAGCCAAAGAGAGCAGTTGCCCTTGGGCATCACGAAACAGATGGAATACTGACTCTGGCCCCTCTTATGAGGCGGTACCGGCACCACCACCCCCAGACCCAATAAGGAGCGGAGGGCGAACTCAACCGCCAAACACACCACAGGGACTCCAAGAAAGAATCTCCAATGGGAGGGGAGAACTCTAGCTTGTAACCGTCTCAGATAATATCCAGGAATCATTGATCCATGTTGATATTGGCCCCCTATCCTGAGAATGTGCCAACCCCATCATTGGGAAGAACTGGCCTCCTGACCAGAACAGGGGGGAGACCCTGGCAGCCCACTTCTCATTCTAAAAGTAGGGGTGCTGCTGAAAACGGGCGGACGACAACCTACCCTGTTGGTACCCGGTACTGCCAATCATCACAGAGGCACGGCCTCGCTGTCCCTGAAAGAGAGGAAGGTTTAGGTTTAGGCTTGTCCTCCAGGAGCTGGTATGACTTGGTGTCCAAGTCCTTCACCAACTTTTCCAAATCCTCCCCAAATAAGAACTTGCCCTGAAATGGCAACCTGATAAATCATGGCGGCATCTACTGCCCAGTGGCACAGCCATAACAAACGATGGGAAGCGACTGCCAACGCCATCTGCTTGGCCAAGGCACAAACCAAAATCGTAAAGAAAGGCTGCCAAATATGCCAGAGCAGATTCCATCCACAGTAAAGAGGGCCAGGCTGGGAGCTCATCCACCTCGAGTTCTGCCACCTGAACACAGCTAAAGCAAGCCCAGGCTGCACAGGAACTACAGATTAAGGCTTGTAGGGCCAGAGTGGAAATCTCAAAGGAATGCTTCAGCAGTCTCCAAATTACTAACCTGCATGTCCTTAAGGGCCACACCACCCTCAACAGGGAGAGTGATCTTCTTGGTGACAGCCGCCACCAAGGCATCCACCCTGGGCAAGGCAAACTGTTCCAGAGAATTCAAGGGCACAGGGTACAGGTAAGACATCACCTTAGCCACCTTGAGACCAGCTTCTGGAGTAGTCCACAGGGCCGTAATGGACTCGAACAGGAAAAGTCCTGGATGGATTCCGGGTACTAGACATCTTTGGATTCACCACCGAGGAACCCTGGGCCTCTAGATCCGCAATAATGAGGGAGTCCAGGCCTTAGGAATCAAAAAGAGGGCAACTCCTCCCAATGTAAAATACAGACTGTGGACAGGTCATCTGGCTCCTCCAGAAACCAGCTCACTCTCCTCCAGCTCGTCCATAAAGGATGCAGGGATGCCCCCAACATGCCCCCTCCTCCGAGGGTATAGGAGAAGGGGTCCCAATAACCCCACTTCAGACACAGATGCAACCTGCCATCGTTTCTGAGCAGGGCCCATGGAATTCTATGTCCCCGAAAGATCTAGGGTCCCCTTGCCCACCCCATGGGGTGGACTGCAAAAGAGGTTGTGGAAGGGGAAAGGTCTGCTTTAACAAGTAGATCTGATGCAGCAAGAACACTAATTTTTTGGAGACAATGGCTCCCCAGCCCCTGAAGGCCCAGGGACCTCTTCCCCTCTAGGAACCATCATAGAAGGCGGCACCCCAGCCAGGACAGCGAGTCCGGGATAATGCCCGGATCCAAACAAGTCTACTGTGTAAAAGCTGACTCCTATGCACCCAATGAGCCAGCAGGATCATCAAATGCGCCATGTAGGCCCATGCAGGAAAGATCCCAGTTGGTGAGAGGAGAGGTCTCCACAAGATATCCCATGCCAGAGCACTCAGCTAGGCACACCATAGCCACAGACCTCCGTTTCCAACATCACAAACACCATTTCACAGCCTCCGCAGCCATGAGAAAAAAAAATACAGCAACGCAGCAGAACCAGAGAGCGTGAGGCAATTTAAAGTGATACATTCAACTCTCCCACAGAAGTCAGTCACAGGTCTGTCCCAAATAAGGATCCTGTGCCAGGGAAGCCTCCAAATCTGTCCTCACCAAGGGGTCAAGCTGCTCCAAATGCTCTGTTCTGGTCGTCACCACCTCCCCCCCCCCACCCCCAATGCCCTTTTAGTTTGTTTTTTTAGGTTTCTTGTTTTATGGTGTATCATTTTTATTGATGACAAACAAATAAACTACAAAATTCTGCTGAGTCAAATTCAATACAACGACTTGGTGTAAATAATTGCATCACAGTAAAGTTTATCATCAAACTTATTTAACATTTTCTCCCCCCACACCCCATATCCCACTGTCTTCGTTCCTTATTCAAATAGTCATGCAATTGCGAATCTGTCTTTTATTCAGAGTATAATCTATGATCGAACAGCACTATGGGCAAGTCACTTAACCCTCCATTGCCCCAGGTACAAATAAGTACCTGTATATGTAAGCCGCATTGAGCCTGCCATGAGTGGGAAAGCGCGGGGTACAAATGTAACTAATAAATAAATAAATAATAATGGCTTTCCTCTGGAAAGTGCATCACTCTCGTAATCGCTAATTGAGTTATTAACACTCAATCTGCTCGAATAGCAAGTATCTTATAAGATTCATTTCCTACCCGCCCCCAACCCTTCCCCTACCTGTCCGTCCCCTCCTTTGTTCACATTCCCAAGTATTCTGTAGGAGTCTACTTTTAGCTTTCCAGTCTCTATTAGTCATGCGCTATGATGAGGTATCCTGTTGTATATCCCCTGTTCCTAGATCCAACGTCAAGGAACGACCCCATACTTAGGTATATTTCTTCGGTTTTCTTGTTTTAAAAAAACATCTGCCTGAAATCTGGTGCTTTTGTGAGCTTCTAAAGTGTGCCACAAAGGCTGCTTAGCTGCAGTCTGAGCTGCCACACAAGAGACCAAAAGGGGGCAAAAGGAGAAACCTGCCCTCAGAGGAGACCATTAGATCAACAAAAAGGTAAGTGTTATCAAGCTAGAACACAGTAGGAACTCCAGGCAGACACAACCTGGCCAATTTAAGTTTCTGGTGGGCTTATCCTGCATCTACTGCCATCCCAAGCACCTTGACCTACTGCAGTGCAAATTTGCTTACTGAATTACTGTTCTGACCTGGATTCTGCCCTGCTAAACCCCACCCTGGCCTAGCCTCTCCATTCATGCCTGCCTAGGGCAGGCCTTCACACTAAACCTAATAAACTAGGCCTACACAAGCTCGAAAAAAGCATAAGATTGCAAAAACAACAAAGCTAAAGAAATCTTATTTTGTTGAACAGCAACATTACATTATATTTGGTCCGACTTACTTTTATTAGTTTATTGCTCATTAGAGTCTGCCTTGTGCTTAAATTAGAGCTGTATCTCTAATTGCACGTTACCTAGATAGAAAAGCTAACTTATTACAAGCCATCAGTGTTCCCTCTGAAGTGTGGCCTTCATTATGAAAACCATGGCATCAAGTCAGGGGTTCTCAACACAGCCCTCTGGACACACCCAGTCATGTTTTCAGGATATCCACAAGATAAATTTTCACCAGTAAATAAACAGTCCGGCTAGGAGGTCAAACTGATATAGGATATCAAATTATACTCAGATATACATCCAGAAAAAAAAAGATCTAGTATATATCTATTTTCTATGGTAGTAGGACTATCAGAAGAGTGGTAAAACTGGAAGTGCTCACCCAAGTTAGTCAAACAGTGCTCTAAATACTCAACTCACTGGGCTGATTTTTTTTTTCAATAATATCCAAGCAAATAGAATATTATAAACTTATCTGAATCAGTAGTTTTCTGATGAAAATATTCTACATTTTACTGTGTCTTCAAAGAAAAAGAAAATCACTTATCATTTGTGCCAATCTCCACTACAACTGTGTTTTATGAACAACCCTCATCAGGGTAATATAAATGTTATAAATCAAAATACCCAATAGATTCAAATAATAATAAACTGATTTTTTTAACAAATTCACCATCATTCAATAACAGAGGCTTCTTTTATCAAATAAAAATGCTAATTATCCTCCCACGACTTCTGTTTTCAATAATAGCATTGAAAAATCCTGAGAACACAAGCGCTAAGTAGCGAGTACCTTTCATTCTTGATTTGTGCATTTCTGCTGTATGTATATGTGTTTCATTCTGATTCACCCGAATCTGTGCCCCTGATGCAGACGTCTGCTGAAACGTGGCCATGTCATGCATTGACATTTCAATTAAAAAAAAAAAAAGCCAACACCACCTTTTGCTCTTCTGCCATACTGATTCTGTTTCTTCTTGTGTACCAATATTGGTCACTGTTCATCCATTACCTTCTTGTGAACTTCAACAAGGATTACTTGACCCTCCATGCCTCAGAAAAAAGGCAGACGACTAAGCCCTCAAGGGACAGAAAAAAATGTCCCTAAAAGGTAACACCTTGAGCTACAACCGAGGAAAAAGAAAACGCATGAGCTAAATCTAAAAATCACTGCCCTTCCCCTTCTAAATAGCTTGCTGCAGAATTTGTACCATCGTGCCTATACTGAATGCTCTACACATTATGCCTGATCAAGAGCACGTGTATGTGTGTACAATCCTGCTTACATTATAAAATTATGTGCATAAACCAACTCCATCCATGCTCTACCTTGTGCACATTTATCATACAAATATGCATTGGCTTGCACTGTGTGCATTTTTAGGTGTGACCTAGTTTTATAGGAGACCTTTTGCATGCCAGAATCAGTATTTTATACACAGAAGAGGTTTATACAATTACCACCACATGTCTGCAGGAGAAACACAATAGCCTCTTTTCCTGCTGGTGGTTTCCAGACCTGAACAGCAGCTGAGTTTCAGGGGTCTCCAACCTGCAAGTGGAGGTGGTGATGCGGTAGAACTACTCAGAAAAAGAAAAAAACAACTAAATAACAAACCCAAATTCTTAGTCCCTGGTTGATGAATTTTTTTTTTTAATTCAGCTATTTTACTGGCTTTTTTTGTTTTTTTATTTTAATTTTCCTATTTAATCTTGCCTTGTATTTTTTTAAATATTTTTGCCTTTACTTTTCTCTCCCCTTCAAAACACTCTCCTCCTCTCCTTTCCAGGGCTACCACTCTGCTTCCAGGTACCCTACTCTCTACTCCCCCACCACCACCACATTCCTTCTAGCAAAACTATTCCCAGACACTGTGTTCCCCTCCACACCTTCTTGTCTCCATATGTTCTGCCCCCTTCCCCACACATTTTCTGTGCTTCCAGGCACTCTCCCTTCCCTTCATGTACTCTGCTTAAAAGCTCTGCCTCCCCTCCCAACCCCATTTCCTTGGAGTTTCTGATTTTTGCTCTAGGCACTCTTCATCCCACCTTCCAACTTCATTTCTCTCCAGTCTCACTTGAATGGCCCCAAATATGCAGCCCAAAGCTCAGCTGACTTTCCGCACCATCAGAAATGCAATCTGGCTTTTAGTTTAACCAATAAAGTATCGTCACTCATGTCTCCAGTATAATTACATATTAATAAAATAGGGATAACATTTTTTTTATCTTTATGCTTTAAACATTACAGTTCTCCAAAGTTTGCATACAAAAGTGTCAAATTTACAAAACGTATCCACGGGCAGGCTGGAAGTTGACCAGACCTGCATTCTAAGACAGGTAACCAGAGGTCACACTCATCCAAATCAAGCTCCAGTTTTCAGATCACACCCCTCTGAAGCTGCCAACAGTTGCATCAGCTGTCAGAAAAATGTCCAGTTACTCCATCCAGTAATTTGTAAGGAAACCACACCCCCTAACGTTCCCAGAGGAAGGACTCCCTCTCACACCACTTTTGTTGGAACAGTAATAAAGGAACAAAAATGCCTTGGCAGTCTCAAAGAGCAGGATGCATGGTATTTTAAAGCACTCTAACTTTTTCACAGATGAGATGTGAGGAAATCGAGACTAATAAATGCTACCAAAGGTATCAATATTTGGCTGTTCATTTGTTCATAATTCAAATTTTAAAATTCATTTCTTAAGCCTTTTCTGCACCATGTGAAGTCACTGCAGTTATAAACTAGCCATGCAACATGTATGTTGCGTTTTGTCCCATCCAGTAATTCACTCCCACATTTCTGAGGTTTCAGACCTGCTGTAACACCCTGGGGATCAGGGCAGAAACTAAGAGGACCCAAAGCCTGTCTACAGGTCAGGTCTTCAGCACCAGGCAGGCTTGAAGCCCCTAGTAGCATAGGAGTCCAGGGCTACTGCCCTGGTTGCCCTGCCCCCCCCCCCCCCCCCCCCCAATGTTGGTCCTGCTGAGAATTACTAGCAAAACACTAAAGAAATGGGGAGGGGGGGGGAGAGGTAGATTCTGCTTTAGAGATGACGACGATGACAATTTACACACAAAAAAAAAAAACAAAAAAGGACTTCCAGGCAAGGAGGTTTAATACAGGAGATGGAACGAGCCTATCTGGCCCATTATCTGGGCTGGTCAGTGGGCAGAGCTTGCCTCCATATTGGTTTCACCAAAATAGTAAATGCTACTGAAAATAGCAAAACTTGTTTTATTAAGCCTCCTAGGTTTTACATTCTCTGTTAGGAGGGGATTGGGGGAGGGTTAATGTTTTTGTCAGTGCTCCACAGCGGCAAAAACGTAAACGAAGGATACTGCGGGATCTTCGAGATTCTCCCAGTGACCACTCGTGAGGTTGCATAATCCTGCTCAACCTGTCAGCCAGACTGTTGTTTATGCATGCCAGATAAGTGGCTTGGAGAAACATGCCGTGACGGCATGCCCAAAGCCACATCTGGATGGCTTCCTCACACAGAGGGCAAGATCCGGTGCCCCCCTACTTGTTGGTGTAATACATGGCAACCTGATTGTCTGCCTAAATCAAAATGATTTGGTTGGACAGTCGATCTTTGAAAGCCTTTAGAGCGTTCCAGATCGCTCTTAATTGCAGGAGGTTGATCTGCAGACCTTTTTCCTGAAAGGACCAGGCTCCCCGAGTGCGGAGCCCATCTACATGAGCTCCCCACTCCAGGAGAAATGCATCTGTCATCAGCACTTTTTGTGGCTGAGGAACTTGGAATGGTCGTTCCAAAGTCAAATTGGGTCGAATTGTCCACCACTGAACAGAATTCCGAAAGTCAGTGGACAGTTGGATTACATCCTCTAGATCCCCCACAGCTTGAAACCACTGGGAAGCTAGGATCCATTGAGCTGATCTCATATATAGACGTGCCATGGGCGTTACATGTACTGTGGAGGCCACGTGCCCCAGAAGTCTCAACATCTGCTGAACTGTGACCTGCTGAGACGCTCAAACCATGGACAGAAGTTTGTCCGCCCTTGCCTCGGGGAGATAAGCTCAAGCTGTCTGAGTGTTCAGCAGAGCTCCAATGAATTCCAATTTTGGGACTGGAGTGAGATGGGACTTGGGATAATTCATGACGAACCCCAGTAGCTCCAGCACCTGAATAGTCATTTGCATGGACTCCAGAGCACCTTCCTTTGAGGTGCTCTTCACCAGCTCCAAAAAGCTTTGGGCTTCTCAAGACGCTTGGGTCCGTTTCTTCATACAAAGACAGAGACTACAAGCGGCTGGGCTATGGTCGGGCCCAAAGCACTCGATACACCAGGTGTGGGTATCGGTACCTGAGATAGTCCGGTTGCACCGAGTACAACATTTGAAGCCGCTGGGTATCTTCAATGACATGGAAGGAAAAACGGCTTTGGCGAAATCAAAAGACGCGATTGTGCCTGTTAAAAGAAAAAAGGGCACAAAAATAAGGGAATAACCTGGCCGCATCGTAAAACAAAGGAAACTTTAAAAAGTGAAAAAAAAATCTAAAAGACACTACAGATTTTTTTTTTTCATAACTGCACAAAAAGTAAAATAAAGAACAAGATAAAGAACAAATAGCGAAAAATTCATGAAGACTCTTTTCCTGGGCCTGAGAGGAATGGAGATAAAATCCTACCGCACCTCAACGTGGAAAAAAGAAAACTGAGGAGGCACGCTCGCACAGTGGGCGAGAAGTCAGTACGCGCGCCAGAAGACTCTGGCAAAACTTTGCTTGCAAAATGCCGATTCCTGGGCCGACGTGGACGTCGACCCACACACGAGAACAAGCAGCCTGCTTGTCCTCAGAGAATGAAGACTATACTGTAATTACTAGCAAGAACTCATTTTAATGTAGCTAAGTTTTATATTTGCCTTATTAATTTTAGTTTTACTTTTTAATCAGTGCAAAATTCTAACTAGTGCTTTAAATGTACTCAGTTTAAACCAAATCTGCCCTACCTGACTTCAGGCTTTAGTCATTTTTTTTTTGAGTGGGGGAGGGAAGTTTCCGACATGGGCTACCATTAAGATGGATTATTTACCCCAACTCATGCCATTTTAACACAGGTCCCATTTTATGCAATGAGACCTAGTTACTAATACCCAACAGTAAAATGACTTGCCTTAACGATAGCCCATATTGATAAATTCCCCTCCCCCCCAGCATAAAGACAAGTGGGGAAAACACAGGAACATGGCCTGTGTAATTATCTGTAACATGCACACACGTGTGGAAGCCCTACACAGAGCAACCAGAAGCTAACTGCACAGTTCAGTAACTAAGAGTCACCTTACTAGGAAAGTTATATTGTTACATCACTAGGTTTCACAGCAGAATTTTAAAAACAAAGAAAATGAAAAAAATACATCCGATTCTGAATCACTAAGAACAAGGGGGGAAGGGGATGCACAATGGGATAAGCTCCTCGAGGCGAATCTTCTTGGCAATGGCCGCAACGCTTTCCTGCTCCATTACATTTAGTTCTTTTTTTATTGTCCCTCTTCACTAACATCTGATCAGAGGAACACTTGTCTTCAAGCTTTAGCTGATGCAGCAGTTAAGATTCCTGATCCCCTAATTGTTGGGAACTTCAATAGGCACATAAATGCCCCTACTCATCCTAGGGTTTCCTCTTTTCTTGCTGACTTGGACATTTCCCAACTCATCAAGCGGGCTATACTTTAGACCTAATCTTAATCCCAAATTCCTTTCCTCTCCAGATGGTTAACCTTACTACTACTTAGCATTTCTATAGCGCTGCCAGGGTTACGCAGCGCTGTACAAGTTTAAACATGGGGAAGGACAGTCCCTGCTCAAGAGAGCTTACAATCTAAAGGTAAAAACTATGTAGTCAGTGTAGGTATCAGGAATGGGAAGGTGGTTAGGCACCAAAAGCAAGGGAGAAGAGATGGGCCTTGAGTAAGGACTTGAAAATGGGCAGCAAGGGCGCATGGCGTATGGGCTCAGGAAGTCTGTTCCAGGCATAAGGTGATGCGAGGCAGAAGGGGCGGAGTCTGGAGTTAGCGGTGGTGGAGAAGGGTACAGAAAGGAGTGATTTGTCCTGAGAGCGGAGGTTACGGGTGGGAACATATGGGGAGAGGAGGGTAGAGAGGTAATGGGGGGCTGCAGATTGAGTGCACCCCTCTCCTGGCCAGACCACTATTTAATTCAGGTCTCTTTACTGCACACCCTCCACCCCCCAGTCTTTGATTAGAACTAACCCAGTCTCAGAGTCGCCATTATGTCGACCCTCAATTTTTGCCTTCTCTTCTGTCTCTTTCCTGAGAATTTTTCTCTCTCAATCTCTACCCAAGTCCAATGCTGGAACTCTGCCCTTACTGATAGCTTAAATACTTTGGCTTCCTACCATGCTATCTCTCCTAAAAAACTGCATATGCAACCCTGGTATCATGTAGGATTGCGCCTTCTTCTTAAATGACAACTCTCAGGCTGAACGCATCTGGAAACAGACAAAAACCTCTTCTGCTTTACAACTGTGTAGCTGATGCCACTTTCATTATAACTATTGAAACTGGCCAAGAGATCTTATTTCTCATCCCACATCTCGAAATCTGCTAATCCCAAGAGAGAGCTCTACTCAAATTTCCCAATCCCTTTCCATAGGCCTAAACTTTGATTTTGAAATTACTGCCATTGTCCAATAACCTTTCTGATTATTTTCATGCTAAAATTCTGACGTTACAGTCCTCCTTTAGTGCCTTTCTCCCCCGAAACTACCCCCTCATCCTTAGACAAGACAGTATCTGGGGGGGGTTTTTTCAGGACTTAGCAAATGGTCTTCCTTTCAAACTCAAAACTCTTATTTCTGACTAGTTATAACACAGTAACATAGTAGATGACAGCAGATAAAGACCTAAACAGCCCATCCAGCCTGCCCAACATGATAAAACTCATATGTGCTACTTTATATGTATACTTGACCTTGATTTGTCCTTGCCACTTTCAGGGCACAGACCGTATAAATCTGCCCAGTACTAGCTTTGCTTCCCAATTACCGGCGTTGCCACCTAATCTCCGCTAAGATTCTGTGGATTCATTCCTTCTGAACAGGATTCCTTTCTGTTTATCCCACGCATTTTTGAATTCCGCTACCGTTTTCATCTCCACCACCTCCCGCAGGAGGACATTCCAAGTATCCACCACTCTCTCCGTGAAAAAATACTTCCTGACATTTTTCCTGAGCCTTCCCCCCTTCAACCTCATTTCATGTCCTCTAGTTCTACTGCCAGTCCAGTGGCTCAACTCCCAGACTCAGCTTTCATTCCCAGGTCAGCCAAGGCTGGACACGATGCAAAGGCAGTCTGCATAACCCTTGGGGAAGAGGGAGTCTTAGCCATTTGTCAAATGGAGACACCTACCAGTTGGATAAAAGATGCAATTGCATCACATTCTGAGAATCACATCTGGCCACTGGGAATGGATTTCACTGTAATGGCTAGCTAGATGAGGGGTCATAGAAAAGGAATAACACTCCAGACAGTTCCAAAGATAGATAATAGCAAAGACCATAAGAAGAAAAACAAAAAGACCAAAAATTCAAAAATACAAACAAATCTGTAAAACCAACACAGCAGCAGTCAAACTTCCAAAGGCAGTTCTCAGAAGGGAGCTCTCAAAACAAGCTGTTCCATGCCTTTACTGTTTTAGTCTCCAGTGCTTCTAGTTTTCAGAACAAAGTTTTTAGTTTTCTGTTTTCAAAGTATGTATGGTTACTATGTTAGACCTAGGGATATTCACAGACAAAATGTTTTTTTGTATTTTCCAAAAATTTTCCCACAGTTTTCAGCCATTTTTTTCTGGTTTGTTTCAGACATTTGTTTTTTTAACAAACATGTAGGGTGGCAATATTCAGCCCAACGTAGTCAGCAGTTTTGAAGCTGTTGACAAGTCGTGAGCAGAATATCCAGGCTTAATTCAATGCTGAACCATAGCCAGCTACCAGCATTGAGTATCTGGGTCAGACGTCAACCCAGACTTTTTTATGTGGGTGCCAGCTGATATTCAGTACCTGCACCCGCATAGTTAAGCTGACAGAGATCACCTTTTGTGCAGTCCTATCTGCCCACTTAGCTCTGATGACACCGGCACTGAGTAAGGCTGGTGCCTGCATAACTGATGGTTCCTCTGAAACTCTACCTACAGACTGCTAATCAGGCAGTGCCACTGATTATCAGCAGCTGTGACGCTGACCGCTATTTTAAACGGGTGGGAGTCTCCCCTGTACATTTAAAAAACACTTAATCAGGCTAGCAGTGTACATTAGAAGTGAAACACATGCAACATCAATAAATTCATAGGTTATTGCACATTTAACAATCTTGCCAATGAAAGTGTACCCCTAATTAGTCCACTTGGCTATGTAAAAATAAAGTATTACTTATCGCCTATAAAACGTATTCAATTGCTTTTATGGCTTTGGTGGCAGTGGCTATTACAAAAATACCCAAGATTGGGTACAAACTAAATACACTAAAAACAAAACAGGAAAATAATTTTTAAAAAGATGTATACCCACCCCAAAAGTCCAATTAAAAACATACCCCCCCCCCCCCATCATAAAAATATGAAACTAAGTCCTAACATTTCTGCTGGCTATTCTAACTTTCCCCCAAAAATGGATCTAAACAGATGTACTAAATTAAATATGCGTTTTACAAAGAAAGAGGAAGATAACATCCTGAAGGAAAATTTCCTGACACAGCCAGGAAACATTTCCTTCTATACCCCTACCCTTGCCCCAGTAGCCCTAGTAATGGCAGGAAATATGTTTTCTACTGCAGAAATTCTGGGAAAGTCTGAGCAAACATTGCAACCATTGTCACCCTGAAAGAAATTCCTCCCATCCTTTCCAGCACAGCAGCAACATGTATGAATTATCTAAGGAGACAGCACTTCTGTAAGGCCTAATGCTATAGTAAGTCACTCAGAATATATCTTGCGCCCTATAAGTGGACAAGTATACATCCGACACCTAATTTCAAACCATATACTTCTCCAGCACACCCAAAAGTGTGGGAAGATTTTTCCTTCAAGAAATATCCCTTAAATTCTCAAGTGCTGAAAGCCAGGTTATCTTTAATAACTATAATACACTCCCGAAATGGAGGTAGCTTTCTTTTCAAGCTGGTTAATAGACAGACACCATGGGAGATTTCCAGGACACAATAAACCAACATAAACTTCTACATACTCGTGTGAGCATTTAGAAGGCATGGGTAAAAGCTTTGCACAAAAACACCTCACATGCATGCAGTCCCCTTAAGTCAGATATTAAGAAGTCTAAAGATCAGACAAAAAGGTTTAGTATCAGGGCTGGTGCAAGGTTAGGTGCACTAAGTCAGTTTTCAGCTTTGTAGCAGCCTTCCGGGTTCACAGGTCCCCCATTCCGAGATGCTGATAATTAAACTCACGTCACAATCACCCCAACATTACCCATGCAAGAACAATCCTGTTTAAAATGCATAAGCTTATGGTTCTTCGAGTGTCTGATTTTTCTGCTTCAGATTACATTGCATCACCTTTGTCCTCGGTAATAGGTATATATTTGTGTTCTAGGGCCTGTAATATTTGCAGTGTTGGCTTTTGGTAGGGTTTTGTTGTCCAAGGCTTCGTATTATTATGACATGGTAGGTTAGCTGTTTAGCTCCAAAGTGGTGGTTTTTAATTTTTTTTTTTTTTTTTGGGGGGGGGGGGGGGTTGGCAGGGTTTTGTGTGTTGCAAACTTTCTAACAGTGGAAGGAGTGTGTTGCTGTTACTGAGGTAACACCATAGTTTTGAATATGTTTGCTGATTTGCAAGCAGAAACATCAACCTATATTGGTAGAGCGTGCAGAGAGTGCATGTTTAAAAAAACAAATTGTAGGTGCTGGGGTCTATATTGTAATTCTGTCCCCCCTGTATAAGATGCTGGACATCCTCGCAGGTGGAAGGATTGGTTAAATGATGCAGATCAGTTACAGTGTAGGTGAATTGGGCTGGAGAATGCCTTTATGCACAGAAGACCTCCGGACTTTTTCTTGTAGTGTGGAAGGGTGTATTTAAGGAAAACACATGAACAAAGGAAAGAGGAACTAGGAATGACAGCAGCAAGATGAGACGTAGCAGAAGGATAAATATCAAGCAGTCAGAATAGGAAAAAGGATGTCAAATGGGAGAGGAAATGTAGAAAACTGGAAAATGAGTAAGGATGAAAGATAAATTTAAAAAAAGGAGATGAGGATAATAAAAGCTCACACAGAAATATCTGATGTCCTCTTCCTCTTCCCACGAGGCCTCACCATCGGTGTCAGACACAAGTTCACGGACCTGTGTCTGCAACCGTGCCCGGCTCGACTCCGTGGAACCACGGCCACGGTGGGAGCGTCGAGGTAGACTCCCTCGCCCGCACCGGCGAAGCTCCCTCCGCCGACGTAGTCGGGGAGCCTTCCTGGGAGGCTACCGCACTCGGTACCGCAAGCGGCACCGATGTCGGAGACCTCACCCCGGGCAATGGGCCAGCCGGCGCCTGGCTCGATGGTACCGGTGGCGCAAGCACCCCCGGTACCGGAGGGGTAGGGCGCAACAGCTCTCCCAGGATCTCTGGGAGAACAGCCCGGAGGCTCTCGTGCAGAGCGGCTGTGGAAAAAGACATGGACGCCGATGCAGGAGTCGATGTCAGAACCTGTTCCGGGCGTGGAGGCTGTTCCGGGCTGTCTAAAGGGGAGCGCACCGACACCTCTTGAACAGAGGGCGAGCGGTCCTCTTGGTGCCGATGCCTACTGGGTGCCGACTCCCTCGGCGACCCAGAGCTCTTGGTGCCGACACGGGAAGGGGACCGGTGACGATGCTTCTTCGATTTTTTGGGACGAAGCATGTCACCGGAGCTTCCCGGCACCGACGAGGAGGACGTAGAATCCAGCCGTCTCTTCCTCGGGGCCGAGGCCGAAGGAGGTCGGTCTCGGGGGGGGCTGTACCGCAGGAGCCCTCAGGGTAGGGGGAGACCCACCCGAAGGCTCACCGCCACCAGCAGGGGAATGGACAGCCCTCACCTGCACTCCAGACGAAGCACCACCATCCGACGACATCAGCAGACGAGGAGGTCTCGATACCACCGACGCCGACGCAGCCCTCCGATGTCGCCCCGATGCAGAGGGCCAATGCCTCGATGCAATCGGGGGCAAGGATGAAGGTCCGGGCGCCGACGACGTCGAAGCAGTCGATACTCCCCGTGCCGATGCCGATGAAGAGCCCGAGAACAAAACGTTCCACTGGGCTAATCTCGCTACCTGAGTCCGCTTTTGCAAAAGAGAACACAGACTACAGGCCTGCGGGCGGTGCCCAGCCCCCAGACACTGAAGACACGACGCGTGCCTGTCAGTGAGCGAGATTACCCGGGCGCACTGGGTGCACTTCTTGAAGCCGCTGGAAGACTTCGATGTCATGGGCGGAAAAATCGCGCCGGCGAGATCAAAACTCGAAATGGCGAAAATGGCACCACAAAAATAGGGGGAAGAAAACTTCGAACCGAGGCCTAAATAGGGCCTACCCCGACGATGAAAGAAAACTTACCGGGGCAAAACTAGAAGTACGGGAAGGGAGAAAACCATAAAGGTCTCCTTCCGACACCTTTTTTTTTTTTTAGAACGAAGTCGATAAACGACGCGCGAGGTCATCTTTCGGGGCGCGAACGGCAAAACACGACCGTACCGAGCGCGGACAAAAGAAGACTGGCCGGCACGAGCCGGTTTGGGCGGGAAGAAGGCCGCGCATGCGCGGTGCGCATCGGCGCGCGAGGACTAGCAAAGGACTTTGCTAGAAAGTGTTCCGATTGGAGGGGCTGCCGTGGACGTCACCCATCAGTGAGAACAAGCAGCCTGCTTGTCCTCGGAGAATACTATTCTCTCCTCTACTCTGGATAGTCTCACTCTTCCCATTCCTCAGTCTGTAAAGCATATCAAACTCCAGTCTTAGCTGACCTCTAGAATCTGCTACGCACATTCCTGTGCCCAATCTGCTGAACGCCTTTGGCTAAAATCCCGTGTCCCTGCTGACTTCATACATTTCAAATTCATGTTGACCTCCTTCCAGTCTGTTCCTTCACTTTTCAAACAAGACTACATCCATATGATAAACTCGTCTCAAACCCTTGATGTCTTTTGTCACACTGAACTCCATCTTCAAAGTGCCTTCACCTCCACCACCTTCTCCCCAAAATATGATTGAGTACTTTTCTTTCCTCCTCCAAACCAACTACTTGTTTCTCTGATCCTATTCTCATCCATCTTCTCAGCACTCACTCCTACTGCCATCCTTCTATGCGTCATGTCCTCATTCTCACTTTCCACTGCAACTGTTCTTGATGCCTCCAAACAAGCTGTAGATACATCACTCCTCAAAAAAAAAAAAACACCTTACTTGGACTTACCTGCCCTTCCAACTATCACCCCATCTCCCTCCTCCCTTTTTTATCCAAGCTACTTGAACGTGCTTGTCTTGAATTTCTTTGATCTCAAGCTATTCTTGATCCACTCCAATTTGGCTTTGGCCCTCTACATTCAACTGAAACAGCCCTAGCTAAAGGCTCTAATGACCTGTTCCTTGCCATATCCAAAGGTCTCTATTCTATCCTCATCCTTCTCAATCTATCTTCTGCTTTTGATACTGTTGATCATCATCTGCTCCTTGATATGATGTGCTGACTTGGATTGCAGGGCTCTTGTTCTTTCTTGGTTTTCTTCTTATCTCTCCCATCGCACCTTTAGTGTATGTTCTGGTGTATCCTTCTCCGATTCTATACCACTATCAGTTGGTGTACCTCAGGGCTCTGTCTTTGGACTTCTTCTTTTGGGGCTCTGATCTCCTCCCCATGGTTTTCAGCATCATCTTTATGCTGATGACTCCCAGACCTCTCTCTCCACACCAGAAATTTCAGCAGGAATTCAAGCCCAAGTCTCAGTCTGCCTGTCTGACATTGCTGCCTGATGTCTCACATCTGAAACTAAACATGGGCAAGATTGAGCTGCTTATCTTTCCTCTTAAACTCACCTGTCCTCGTTCCCCATTCTCTATCTCTGTGGATAACACTCATCCTCCCTGTCTCATTAGTTCATAACCTTGGGGTCATTTTTTACTCCTCTCTCTCTGCACATATCCAAAAGACCGCTAAAACCTGTTTCTTTCTCTATATCACCACCAAATTTTGTCCCTCTCTCAGCACACTACCAAAACCCTTATCCGCACTGCTATCACCTCCCACTTAGACTATGGCAACTTGCTTCTTATAGGTCTCCCACTAAGCCATCCCTCTCCCCTTCAATCCGTTCAAAATTCTGCTGCATGACTTACATTCCACCAGTGTCGCTACGCTCATTATTAGCCCTCTCCTCAAGTCACTTCACTGGCTTCCTATCCATTTCTGCATACAGTTCAAACTCCTCTTTTTAACTTACAAGTGCATTCAGTCTGCAGTTCCTCAGTACCTCTCTGTTCTTCTCTCCTCCCCTACCCCACTCCTCGTGTAAATCTCTCTTATTTGTACCCTTCTCCACTGCTAACTCCAGACTCTGTTCCTTTATCTTGCTGCACTGTATACCTGGAACAGACTTCCCAAGTCAGTAAATCAAGCTCTAGATCTGGCCGTCTTCAAATCTAGGCTAGAAGCCCACCTTTCTGAATTAGTACACCAATGGGGTGGACGCTGATGGGGGTTGCCATGCCCCAAGAAGAAACTACGAATGAAGTAAGAAACTGAGGAGGAAACGCAGAGAGGGTTGTTTTAAATTTACTTTATGGTAGGGTTAGAACCTGAAATTTTAACATGAAATCAAAATGAACCAAATTTAAGGCCCTGTTTACGTGGGCACGCTAGTCTTTTTAGCATGCGCTAAAAATTAGTACGTGCTAACTATGTAGATGCCCATAATATTCCTTTGGGTGTCTACATGGTTAGCACGCACTAAAAATGCAAGCACGCCTTTATAAACAGGGCCCTTAGTTTTTCTGTTCAATTTTAAAATGGCATGTAGCAAGGGTTTGTTATTCTGCTTTGGATATACCACAAAAAGGTGGTATATCAAATCCATGCCCCCTTACACCCCCTCCCCCTTTACATGGTAATTTATTGCCTACCCACTATTTCTTTATGTAGCATGTAGAGTTAGGTGTGCAATTGCATTCCTCCTTATAGAATACCAGCAATTGCATGTGCATAACTTAATGAGGTACTTGGCACTTAATTGGCACTTAATTGGCGGAGCTGGTGGTTGGGAGGCGGGGATATTGCTGGGCAGACTTATACGGTCTGTGCCAGAGCCGGTGGTTGGGAGGCGCGGCTGGTGGTTGGGAGGCGGGGATACTGCTGGGCAGACTTATACGGTCTGTGCCCTGAAGAGCACAGGTACAAATCAAAGTAGGGTATACACAAAATGTAGCACATATGAGTTATCTTGTTGGGCAGACTGGATGGACCGTGCAGGTCTTTTTCTGCCGTCATCTACTATGTTACTATGTTTTGAGGCTGCGTTTAACTCCTATTCACTTGATCACTACTCATATCCATTATCATTCCCAACATAAATAATTCCCAAATCTTTTATTTGTCCTATTTGTAAGCTCTGTCAAGCAGGGACTGTCTCTTACATGTTTAGAGTACAGTGCTGCAAATATCTAGTAGCGCTACAGAAATAAGTAGCAGTAGTAGTAACAATGACATCTGCACTCCAAGCACCTCTCATGTTGTGGCTTGAAACTGCCACTTCCAAATGTTTTTCTCTCAGTCATTTGCCAGTCTCGTCCCCAGCTGGGTGCAGTCTCCTTGAGGGGGGATGTTTCTGATGTTAATAGTGGCAACAGCCCTGCTCCTAACATCATTCAATAACACCAATGGGCCATGGGGTACAATAGCCCCTTCAATCTTTAAAGGCAGGGGGCCCTCCACACTTCATGTTAGCCTTCCCTCCAAAGAACTTACTATATTGGACTGAGGATTAGTCATGTGTCAGCCCTTGTGCCTTTGTAAGTGGAGAAGCAGCCTAAATGGTTAGTGCATTAGGGCTGAGAACTGGAGGAACTGGGTTTGATTCCCACTGTGGCTCCTTGTGATCATGGGCAAAAATCACTTAAGGGTTTGTACTTGGGTCAGTGGATGGTTAAGTCTGCATGCCCACTAGGAACAAAGTACCTGCATCTAATAAGATATAAACCAATTTGGTTGTACCACAGAAAGGTGGTATATCAAATCCACGACCCCTCCAACCCTGACTCTTTGTGCACACAATGGGCTCCCAAGTAGAAGTGGCAAAGAGGGAAGAAGGTGGTCTCACTACGCTCAGCAGTTCCAGTGATCATATACACACCATTCCATTAGATGATCCACAATACCTCCCTACCCTCATCTCCCCCTACGTTCCTATCCGTAACCTCCGCTCTCAAGACAAATCCCTCCTTTCAGTACCCTTCTCCACCACCGCCAACTCCAGGCTCCGCCCTACCTCACCCCATGCTTGGAATAAACTCCCTGAGCCCATTCGCCAGGCCCCCTCCCTGCCCATCTTCAAATCCTTGCTCAAAGCCCACCTCTTCAATGTCGCCTTCAGCACCTAACCACCATACCTCTATTCAGGAAATCTAGACTGCCCCAACTTGACATTTCGTCCTTTAGATTGTAAGCTCCTTTGAGCAGGGACTGTCCTTCTTTGTAAACTGTACAGCGCTGCGTAACCCTAGTAGCACTCTAGAAATGTTAAGTAGTAGTAGTAGTAATACCAACCAAGATGGAATCAAAACTTACAAGTCACTTTTCCCTCTCTTTTGATCTCTTAGAACAGTGAAAGGCAGAACTAGAAAGTACTGGGATACGATTGTTGGAGCTTCAGCAGCAGGATGTGATTAGATAAAAGCCAGAAGCCATCTTAGGCACCTTCAGGTGACACCTTTTCATTGGACTAACTTAACACATTTGACTAGCTTTTGACAGAAACCGAAAAAAAAAGTGCAGATAAAGACTATACTGCTTATCCAATCTGCTCATCTACACCAACTACTAACTCTCTCCCTCAAAAATACTTCTGAGATTAGATACATGCAAATCAAATAGACCTCATGCACATTCATTGTGGAAAACTTGAAAACCTGACGGGATTGTGGCCCTCAAGGACCGTGGCTACCCTATGCCAAATTACAAAGTTGCAGGCTGGATAAACTTTCATCAGTCCTGGATTTAACTTTCATCCCAAAGCAGTGTGGGATTTGTAGTGTCTGATCACACAAGGAGGACAGTTTGCCTAAGCTAGTCACCAATACATTGTAATAGTTACCACCTACAACATTCTAAGTTAAACTTTTTTTGTTCCCACTGTGGTTAGAAAACAAGAAAAACAACCCAGTCTACATGGCAGTGAAGTGGTTAACTCCAAATGAACTGGGGGGGGGGGGGGTCTGCTCCAGTTTATGCCTCCCAAGTCTTGCTACAATGAGCTGAGCTGCAAGTCTCAAATGAAATCTGATGCCAGGAGGATTGGGAGAAAAATAACTTTTGTTTCTAAGCTCAGCAAGGCAAGTTTTGTCACCTTTGTGCAAGTCTTTTTCAAAGCTCTATAATATTGTTTGATAAAAGGCAAGATAAAAATGTAAAAGATCCTAAGAAATGAGAGAAAAAAAAACATATGAAAAATCCAGTAGTCAACTGCAGGAGAAAGAGGCTTCAACAACAACTCTGATTGGCACTTCACTTATCCTGCCTCAGAGAAGAAAAAACAGTTTTTGGACAAAGCGCAAAAGAATTAAGATGAGCTTTACTCACTTTATTATTAGCAGATTCACTATGTCAGTTAGACGAACATCACGAATATTAAAATGTGCATTCACTCAGAACCAGCTCTGTAATTTGATTCATTTGCAACGAACTGCACTTTAACTAAAATCTTCCAAATTCAAATATGAAAAAGAGGGACTTCAATCTAAAGTGTGGTGCCGTGTGCGTTACAGAAACGAGCTAAAAAAAACAGCAAGAGTTCCAAACCACAAACTGAACACAAAGCAACGCTTAACCAGTTATCTTCCATTACATGGACGAAGTTTTTCAGGGAGACAAAAACACTGCCGACTAGCTGCATCTTATTAACAGGGGAACTCCGAGACGAACTTAACTCTATACTTTTCTGAAACATGTCGCAGACTTCAAGCTCGTATTGCAGTATATTTACTGCCACAAAATAGAATGTTTTTTTGACATTCTGCAAAAACAAAGATAACCCATGAAAAACGCCGAGTGCGCCACGATCCCGACCAGTATTTCATATTGCAAATAATATTCTACTAAGAAATCAGGATTACTGTTCGGTAGTAAGCACAGCGAGCTCTAGCCTCTATTCCAAACCTCTCATTATACTTTCAGTTACAAGTATTGTGAAATGAAGCCCAAAATTAGAGAATATCTTTGTCAATAAACTGCCCTTAAACATGCCCCTCCCCCACCCAAAAAAAAACAACAGAAAAAGTAACTGTAACCATTATGCAGTCTCTGTAAATTTTTTTTTTATAGACTCGAAATCATTGCAAAGATCCAAAAATAAAAGATATATCATATACTACCTATACAGCTCTATCATAGTTGACACTCACGTACAATAACCCGTACGTATCAATCTTGACATCTAGAGTGTTGCCATCCAACTTTTCCCCGAGAACGGGGCCAACCTGCTTTGCCTGTGGAGAAGAAGCTGAAACCCCGGTGCACCCTTGTTTTGAACCCCATTCCCTCCAGTTTTCCCAGGAGGAGGAGGATACCTTGCTCTTGCGGAGAAGTTTCTGACAGTTGCTGCACATCGTGAAATCGGTGCTGGAGCTACCCCGGTTCATTCTGCCCTCGCCGGACGAGTCCGTGCCCGCCCACCCTCTCTGACCAGCTCCGCGGAGAGCCGGGGTTGAAGGTGATGGGTGGGGGGGGTCTGACACTGCCGGCCTCAGTGCATCGGAGTGAGGGGCTACTCCAAGTTCCTGCGTGGGTCGTAAGGGGGCTGCGCCGTACGGCTCCTCCGCTCACGGGCCCGATCTTCCACTCTACCCCATTCCCTAGACCCACACACAAAGAGCGCTCTCGGTCTCAGCCGACAGCAGTCCGGGGAGACTTCGGGAGCTGCGCTCACAAGCTCCGCTCCACGCCTACGAGCCATCAAACCGCCAATCAACAACGCTGAGCCCCGCCTCCGCAACTGCCCAATGGCCGCGCATTGCCTGCTGTCCACCAGACAGCCAATCTGATCGCCGGGTCCCGCCCCCTAATGTCCAATCACTGCGCCACGCCTCTCCTCTCGCTAAGCCATCGTTTCGTCACCTCTCTCCGCCCAACTGTCAAGCAGGAGGCGGAACCCCCTTCCCTATACATATTAGACCCTGACTCCAGAGGCTGGAGGCAGGGATAGGTTGTGACGTCACATATGCTTCTCATTAATGGTGTGCTAAAGAACTATGGAGACTGGGGATATAGAACTTGGGGATGGGGAGAGAAGGAATAGAACCAGCTCTGTGCGTGCAGTGAGCAATCCGTTACCCAAATTTGTGTTGGGATACTACTCAAAATCATTTCCGTTTTGAAAAGCTGGTTGTTAAAAGCAACTACCAGGGAACAGAATCGGTCACGCTTCTGCTCTCTCTACTTGAACCGTGCTATCTTAAACTTTATTTCTGTTTTAGCCAGTCCCCCTCCTTCCGTGGCAAAAATATTTCCTGACCTTGTTCCTCAGTTTTCTAACTTGAAGCCTCAAGTTCTAATCTTATTAATATCTTTTGGGAGTAATTTGAATACCTCTTATATCACCCCCCTCCCTTTTTACCTCTTCTCTGTAATGTATGTGTTTAGGTATTGGCCATAGGCATAGCAGCCAGCTCTGTGAGTGTTTGAGCACTCCCAATGTTGAGCAAACTCCTTGCCTGTGTCTAGGGAGGGATAATTTCTGGTGGGTTTAGCACCCCCCCCCCCCCCATCATTTTGAAAAATTGGCTCCTATGGCCATAGGTGCCAGTCCTTGGGTAGGTGGGTGCTTGGGTGCCCCAGTATTGAGCAAACCCTTTCCCTGTGTCCAGGAGAGGTACTTTGTGTTTACCATGGCACCCCCAATCATTTTGGAATGTTGGCTGCTAAGCTTAGGACTTTTGAAGCAGACCCAGTACCATTTTGGTCTCAGATCCCTTAATGTCATTCCAGAAGTAAATTCTCCAGAATTAAATGCATAAAATTCAAATATTTACCAGATGCTATTGTCAAATCAGTTTTCCCGATGTAAAGTCTGGCTATTTACTCCACTGTTCCAGTGGTGTCTCTAGACAAATATTTGAGGAGGCTCGGGCAACAGAGGAAGGCAGAAGGAGGGGAGACAAAGTGATATTTCCACACATCACAGCTTTCCTCTTCCCACCCCTTCCACTTCACATTTTAATAGTACAAAAACAGATTCCAAAAGTATTTAATGTATAAAGAAGCCCCCAGTCAGTTTCAGCCACCCAGTAAAACCATAAATTAATGGATTCTTCTACCTGAGAGTGAAGTCTAGAGTCTATATTGAATGGGACAAAATATCAATATAAGCCCCATAAATTTCAGTTCTCATTCTACCTAAAATGAAGCTAGGACATGTTCCCTTACAAGGCACCATACAAAAATATAAAAATACTAGGAAAAAATGCCCGTTTCTGAGCACAATGAAACAGGCGCTAGCAAGGGGCCCCCTTCCTCTGTCCCTCCGAGCAACTTGCCTGCCTCCGTGTGACCGTCGGTCGTTGTTCAGGGTTCGCTGTGTGTGGGGAGGGTTTGTTTTTTTTGCTGCGCCTCCGTGGCCGTGCCTGTGGCGTTTCCGTTTCGGCCCTCGAGTGTCATTGCTCCGCCCTGAGTGTCATTGCTCTGCCCTCGACGTCATGACGTTTTGACATGAGGGCGGTGCAGACACTCCAGGGCACACCGGATATCTCGGGCGCCTCAACTTCCGTGGAGGCTTCATTAGAACGTTGGGGTTGCCTTTTATATAGAGAGATAACTCTAGTATCATGCCAGGAACAACACAATTGCTAAACACTTTGGGCACCTTTTACTAAGGTACGCTAAATGCTAAGACACCCATTATATTCCTATAGGCATCTTAGCGTTTTGCATGCACTAATCATTAGTGCATGCTAAAATCCGCTAGTGCATCTTATTAAACAGGGCCCTTTTGAAAAAAGAGTTAGAACCTATACACCCTCCTGGGGCCCAAAGTAACACACACACACTTTATTTTGTATTCTACTTTTGTCAGCGGGGCATTTTATTTTTCTAATTGGATTCATCCTAGTCTCTCTTTTCTACTTTCCTTAACCTGCCTCCACATTCATGGAAGGGTGAATTGTTACAATTGCATTGTCTCTGTAATAGATAGCACTGTGTACTGGGGTTCCCCCCTCCCCACTATAGTTTGTAGTTTTCTGTGAGTGATTCATTGTGGGCTCTCCCTATGGGCTGTCCACTCTGGGCTAGGGCCAGCCCTGCCTCTCTGTCCCTGGGGGGTGTGTGAGAGAGTCCCAGGCTTCCTAGCATGCCTTTGTGATCAGCAGTTATTCTAGGGGCTGATCCCTCCTTAATTTACTGTAGTTCCATCAAAATTCTTCTCCTTTTCCCAAGACATTTCCCAGGTTATTTTCCCCTTTGAGTATTACAGCTTTACCTCTCAGCTGGGCTTAAGTGCTGGCCATCTCCTTGCCTCTGAAGTGACTAGATATGGACTCTATGTGCAGAAGGCAACAATTTTGTTCAAGCAACTGTGATTTTCTTTATTTGCTATGATTGCTACATTAAAGAAGGGTTGGATTAAGAATTGAGAGTCTACTGGTAAAGTTTTTACTTGGGAATTGTTTAGCTTACTGTTGAAGCTTTATCACTTCTCATAGCCTAGAACAGCACATTCCTCGTTTCTGTCTTCTCTTAAGTCCTTTTCCATGTTTGCCTTTCCATTTTTTCTTGTTTTCCCTTCCTTCTGTACATTAGTCTATCACTGATCTTTTTTTTCTTAATTTTTTTTTAACTTATACATTTTTATTAAAACAACATCTCAGGTACAACATCGAGCCTCTGGCTCTAAACACTTTACAATTTATCATTTTCTTTCGAACCCTTTATCCCCCCTATCCTCTCCACCCCCCTCCAACCCCCCTATTCCCTGTTTGTTAAGGACTTTGGGGGAGATTCTATATGTGGCGCCTAAAAAATCGGCACCAACAAAAACGTGGCATAAATCCTGGCATGTAGATTTAGGCGCACTGGGCCATATTATATAACTACACACATAAATTTCGGAATGCCCACGAAACACCCATTTCCCCGTCCATAACCATGCCCCTTTTTGCCTGTGCACATTAGAAGTTCGGCACACTTTATTACAGAATTGTGCGTGTAAATTCTAATTAGTGCCAATTAGTGTTCATTGTTGTTTGTTGAGTGCTATTATCAGGGCGCATTAGCTTGTTAAGCTTGTTAAGTTATGCGCATTGTTATAGAATCCACTTGTTTATGCTTTACTGGTGTGACTGTAAGATGGAATATTTACAGGATATGTTCACAAAAGGTGGTTTGTGTTTTTTAAATTTTCTCTGAGTACCAATTATTTCTGTGATGGAAATGTTTAAAGCAAAATATGCAGCCTCTGCATTAAGTATACCATTTGAGTGAGGTCTGCCTCTCTCCAGAGCCTTCTACTTATCGACTTCCAAGTGTAGAGTTTGAGGAACAAGGACAGGTCTTTCAGTTAATATTGGATAGTCTGGCACTTATAGAGCTGCTGGAGAGGTTGAAAATGATGGCATAGAGTTCTGCAGGAAACAAAGGGGTAGATTCAAGAAAGTGTGCCAAAAATTAGGCATGAAAAATGTGGCCACTAAACACACCACTTCTCACCTGACTCAGGCTGGCTCCTCCCATCCCATGACGTTCCCGGAAATAGCTCCAATGCTGTTGTTTCCCGCACCACTTCTCCATGGACAGCAAGATCTTGTAGCTACACAGCTGAAGTGACATCACTGTGATGTTACTGACCCAGCATAATAATCCACATTATGGAAGGAGAATAGCTCTGGACTGTGCACGTCCCTAGTTTCCCGTAACTGTACACTAATTATAAATACTGTACTCCCACCCAAAAGCTCTGTTCTGTTATTCATTGTTTATTTAGTTTTCTTTCTTTCTTTTTAATGTTATTATTTTTATTATTTTATCTCATCATTCTGAAATTTAACTTAGCGGAATTCATTTTCCCAATGTCAAAACCAGGCTTTAAACACTGCAGTCTTTGGACAATCGCTGTTTACGCATTCCCCCCACTGTCTTTTGTTCACCTAGAATCCACCCACACCTGCGCCCTTTTCTGCTTAGCCCCTTCTCTCTGGAACACATTGCCAAAACATTTGCGTTTGGAGCTATCTTACTCAAACTTTAAATCCGGTCTGAATACTCACCTGTTCACCACTGTTTTTGATATACGATTCCCATTAATCACTACCTCCCCTCCTTAGATAACAGTGTCTCTGTTCTCTGCTATCCCTCTCCCCTCTTATTTCTTTCCTCATCTTTCTTTACCTCTATTCTGTTTACTTTCCTATTTGCTATTGCAGTTCTTTTCAAATTTCTTTAACATTTTGTTTTGTTGTAAACTGCTTTGCCGTGTATGCAAAAGGCGGTATATTAAATGCAATAAACCATAAACCATACATTAGGTCTGTTTTTCAGCTTTGCTGTTGCTGCTTCTAACCTGTCCAGGTCACCACTACTGCCTCACCCCCACCCCCCACACCAAAAAAAAAATAGTAGTATATACAAGTTTGCAGAAGGCCACTTACTCCACAGGCTGAGACCAGTGAAGGGGGTGCCACTCCCATGAGAACTGAAAGGGCACCATCCATGCTCTGAAGTCTTGGGATTCCTCCCGTCTCTAGAGTTTAAGGTTGACCAAGGTTCTGCCTAATGCAAGCAATAATTAGCTCTTGAGAGGCTGAGGTTTTGCAGGCCATTTTGTCTCCATGGAAGTAAGGACTTGATTTATAGCATTCATCCGTTCTGCTATTTCCAGAGCACAGTAGACAAAAGACTGGGGATGTTGAGATACATCTTATATGTAGTCTGCCTCCTAAATGCGGAAAGATCTTAATTCTTTCATGCTATTGTGAAGACCTGTATAATAGAGTTTGCCTTTGCAGCTTTTTTTCAAACTCGAATTTTTATCCATCCAACACAGCAAATAGATTTTTGTGTGGAAATTTTATAAAGGCAATTAATGGAAAAAGGATTATATTAGGTTTTTTTCACAGGTTACTTAGTTTAGGATTAGATTTTCTTTAAAGTGAGCCTTCAATGACAAAGCTTTCAGAATACATTAATAATGCTTTCTGAGTGCTTCATAAGAACATAAGTGTTGTATTGAGACAGAATGAACGTCCATCAAACCCAGCAGACTTAGATGCCATATCCAAAAATGCCCCTTGTGCATTTGACTTACCCAAAGTCACAAGGAGCAGCAGTGGGAATTAAACCCATGTTGCCAGGATCAAAGCCTGCTGCACTAACCATTAAACTACTCCTCCTCTGTTTTGGACGTTTTGCATTTGGAGATTTTTTGTTCAAAAATGGAAAAACAAAAAACAAAGTTCAAATCACAAGACGTCCAAATCACAAGACGTCCATAGTATTTTCGAACACAATAGATAGACGTCTATCATTTTCAAAAATGACCTTCTTTCCTGTTCAGAATTCTGATTTAGATGTTCTATCGAAAATGCCCCTCCACATCTTTTTTGAGATGCAGTGACCAGACTTGCACACAGTATTTGAGATGCGGTCGCACCATGGAGCGATACAAAGGCATTATAACATCCTCATTTTTGTTTTTCATTCTTTTACTAATAATTCCTAACATTCTGTTTGCTTTTTAGCCTCCGCTGTATGCTGAGCAGAAGGTTTCAACATATCATTAACATAGTAACATAGTAGATGACGGCAGAAAAAGACCTGCACGGTCCATCCAGTCTGCCCAACAAGATAAACTCATATGTGTATACCTTACCTTGATTTGTACCTGTCTTTTTCAGGGCACAGACTGTATAAGTCTACCCAGCACTATCCCCTCCTCCCAACCACCAGCCCCGCCTCCCACCACCGGCTCTGGCACAGACCGTATAAGTCTGCCCAGCACTATTCCCCGCCTCCCAACCACCAGTCCCGCCTCCTACCACTGGCTCTGGCACAGACCATATAAGTCTGCCCAGCACTATTCCCCGCCTCCCAACCACCAGTCCCGCCTCCCACCACTGGCTCTGGCACAGACCGTATAAGTCTGCCCACCACTATCCTCGCCTCCCAACCACCACCCCTCTTCCCCCCACCGGCATCCTTACTTAACTTAGTGCACAAACTATTTTCTTTAGAAGAGCGCTGCACTATGAGGGCAGTTCTATAAGTGGGTGCCTCATTTAAGATGCCCTGATGTCGTGCAATGAGACCCTATTCTGTAATAGTCCCTGAGCACCCAGATTCTGCTATAGAATACTAGCATAACCTGACATCAGCATCTCATCCACTTAGGCACTCGCAATAACACCAACCATAAACCAAATGTAAATTGCATGCATAAGTAGCAGCCCTGCCCATTCCCCTCCCATTCTTTGCCCATGTGAATGTCCCCCTTACAAACTATCTCCTAGATTCTATATTTGGTGCTGAGATTTGGGGTCCAACATTTTGAGCCATACACAAATTAATTAGCTTACGAGCCAATTAATTGCAATGAATTGATGTTATAAATTATTGCAGTTAATTGGCAATCATTGAAATTTGTGCATGCATCTCCCCATGCCCTGTTCTATAACCCCACATGCCTAAATCCCCTTTCCTGCATCTCAAAAGGGGGCATGGCCAGAGAAGTGGCAGGGGAATGCCTACAAGTTACAGGTGGGGTTATTGAATAGCCCCATTTCTGCGCCAACAGCATTTATACCAAGTTTCAGCCAGTGGCGTAGCCAAGGTGGGCCTGGGTGGGCCCAGGCCCACCTACTTTGGGCTCAGGCCTACCCAGTAGCAGCACACCTATGAAGTGTCTGGCAGGGATTCCCAAGCCTCACCAGCTGAAAATTCCTGTCCTTCCTGCATACCAGCCTTTCCTCTGATGTATTCCCGCCTATGCGGAAACAAGAAGTTGCATCAGAGGGAAGGCTGTGGAACCAACATGAGCAGTGTATATTATTTGCTGCTTGCTGCCAGTGAAAATCTGCTATTTAAAAGGTATGGGGGGGGGGAGGGGGATGTTTGAGAGACCATATGGCATGCAGGCGAGAGAGGGAGAGACCAAATCACTTGTGGGACAGGGCGGAGTTCTGCCCATCCATCTTGGGCTCAGGCCCACCCAAAATTGGGTGTCTGGCTACGCCCCTGGTTTCAGCTGGCATAAATACCAGCACCCAACCTTTGGCATGAAAATGGACTCTAGACGTTATTCTGTAAATGGCATTCAACCTGGAGCGTCATTTATAGTAACATAGTACGTGACGGCAGATAAAGACCTGAATAGTCCATCCAGTCTGCCCAACAGTCACACTCATTATCAATTCATGATTAAATCAACAATTAATGTGATATTATATACATTATCATGATTCTTTCTTTGGCATTTATGGGACATAGACCGTAGAAGTCTGCCCGGCTCTATCCTGATGTTTCACTTACTGGAGTTGCCATCAAAGCTCACTCCGGCCTATCCAAATCCATCTTGTCATTTGTGGGACGCAGACCATAAAAGTCTGCCCAACACTGTCCTCTGTTCCAGCTACTGAAGTTGCCTTTGAAGCCCTTTCCAGCTTATCCTAAACCGGATTGCCATATACAGACACAGACCTACAAAGTCTGCCTGGCACCAGCCTTAGTTCTTTACAGATGGAGTAGCCATCCAAGCACCACTCAGACATTCACCCCCTGCAGCCATTTAAACTTTTTATTTTATTTTTGTTTTCAATCATCTATTTTCAAAATAGAGTTCCTTTGTGTTCATCCCATTTTTACAGCGACAAGATCTCAGTGCTAGTTATAGAATGCCCTCCTACGCCACTTACATGTGCTTTTATAGAATAGCACCGAGGTGCTTTGCTGCCACTCACATCCAAGTATATACTTACCCACAACACTGACAGTATTCTGTACACTTCTGCCCTCAAGCAGAACGTAAATCTGGGTGCCCTGTAACAAAATGCTCTTTCATGTGTACACTGTTTGGTGTTTCAGAACCACTGTGATTCCCACCCTGTGTCAATTAATAAATTTACTGCTAGCTCATTGTTATTTATTTATTTATTTATTTATTTATTGCATTTGTATCCCACATTTTCCCACCTTTTTGCGGGCTCAGTGTGGCTTACAATAGGATATGAATAATAGAAATACATTTGTTACAATTTGGTTATGGATTACATTGTGCAAAGGTATAAGAGACATTCAAATATCAGATTTGGAATATGACAATGGGATATCAACATAGAAGTAATTGGAAGGGGGCAATGGGAAGCTAAAGGGTAGTGTTAAAATTCTACTATGGTGGCATGTGCACACAAGCCTGAAGAAGCGATAGGGTTAACAGAATGAATGGGAAACGGAGAGAGAAGTAGCAGACTGAATGCTGAAGGCCAGAACCTTCACTAAAGATAAATAATTTGCTTTGCTACTGAGTTGACCCCTCATTCATGGTGACATTTCTGTGAGTGATGCAAAGTCCCTTAGTTTCTGACGAAAAGACCTTGATGATGTTCTACCAGTAGATTATGATGCTCATTTTCAAAGCATATAGACTTACAAAGTTACATTGTAATGTATATGTAACTTTGTAAGTCTATGTGCTTTGAAAATGAGCCTCTATATATTCTCTGCACTACTTAGCATTCTCTGCACATTGTGTGTTCTCTGCACATTGTGTGTGCTCTTATCTAGAGAAGTAAGTACCCTCCTTCCACATTGGCCTAGTGCATTTCTATGGGATTAGGAGTTTCAGATGCTGTAGCATAGACACTTACCATACAGTGAAACGTAACAGTTAAACAAGTCCTCTTTTCAAATTGCCCCTCCCTATTCTCTACTATTCCATCCCTCAAACTGTCCCCACCCCCAAGTATTACTTCCCATAACTGCCTCACCATCACAAAAACTATCCCCTTCAACTGACCTACCACTCCACAAACAGTCCCATCTTCAGAACTTACCCTCTGCAAACTGCCTCACCCCAAAAGACTACCCCTTTGCAAACTCTCCTACACTCAAAGACTACCCCTGCAACTACCCTCACACTCAAAGCCTTACTGCCCCACCCCAAGTACTCCACCCCCCAAAACTACTCCACCAATCCACAAACTGCTACCATCCCCTAAAAACACTATCCTACAAACTGCCCTCACACTCAACATCTAACTGTCCTACCCCAATAAACTACCCCCTACAACTATCCTACCAACCCACAAACTGTCACCACCCTCAAAAAATACCCCCTGCAATTGTCCCATCACCCCACAAACCGCCATCACACACAAAACCTACTCCCTACAGATGTTCCACCACAAACAAACTGCCTCATCCCCCAAAATATCCCTCTGCAACTATTTCAACACCCCACAAACCAACCAGTAATAACATATACCCCAACACTGCCACACAAAGGTCAGCACTAACACAAACCACAGCAGTGGCGTAGCTACGTAGGGCCACGGGGGTCTGGGCCCTAAAATTTCCTCTGGGCCCCTGGTTTTGCTGGCGGGAGTCCCCAACCCCCCCACAGCCGAAGTGTTGTCCAGCACCGTTCTCCGGCGCTACCGCATTGCCTGCCCTGCTCTGTCTTCCCCTCACGTCCAGCACGCTCCTTTTAGTGAAACTGAGCATGCAGGTCCTACAATCATACACATGCACATGCATATCCCCATACCCAACACATTTGCACACGTATATAGAGGGGTTGGAAAGAATTACATGAACCATGCTCTGCATGTTTTCTCCACTTTTTTTTTTTAATTAAACAAGATTGGCTGTTACAGAGGCATCTGGAAACCCTGATCAGAATCACAGGAGCTGAACTTGTCTAGCAAGATCGGGTAATGCCAAAAATACAAAACAATTTTTATTAGTCCAGTAGTAAAATATCCCAGGCTGATGCTGAGAACCAAGACTCAAGTCAATATTTAAAACAGATGATTTGGTTGAAAGTACACATCAATCAATCAACACTAGACTCTTCCAATTACCACATTTGGGCAAGGCTTAGTTATGAACCAGGGAAATCTTGTAAACGGTAGCCCATAATTATCTTCAGGTAAAACAAATTCCTTTCCAAGGCCCTCGACAACAACCACAGTCCATCATAGTGCCAAAAGCATTTTCTAAAGCGACGATAATCCCTTACTTTGGACTTCTAACAGGACCACAACCACAACAGAGTTACCTACCAGCCTTATCTTCTTTGAGGTAATTTGCTCTTCTTCAATTTATTTGATCTTGACTTTTTAGCTACAGTTTTAAAGCATTCTGGGATTTGTGTTTGACTTGGAATCATCAAGGCAACAGCCCAGATGATTCTGGGATGCAAGAGATTACAAAAAAAAACCAACAAACAGCAAACATTTCAAATTTGTATTAATATTTTTAACCTGGTGATTTAACAGCAGGAAAAATCTTTTTGCAGTCTTCACTTACAGCAGGAAAAGAAGTAAAAAAATAAATAAACATTTATTTTATATATATATATATATATATATATATATATATATATATATATATATATATATATATATATATATTGCATCTTGACAAGGGACTTATGCTCCAGGACTGGTGCCCCTCTGGATGACAAGTGGCAAGGCCTGGACAAAGGCAGGGCTGCTCTTTTATTCACATAATCAGGCCTTGCATTTCTTTGTTTCACTATTTGAGGTTGCCCGTGCCCGTGTGATCTGGGACAGACAAAAAAAAAAAAAACAGTGAAACGTAGAATTGCACAACATCTTAGCAATTTCAGACTTGATCGGGATGATGTTCCTTTGATTGACCATTGGAGGCAGGCAAAACATAATGTGGAGGATTTGCATTTTGTGGTCCTACAACAGGTTTATTACAGGGGAGGGGGTTGGAGGAATATATCAGCAATTTTGATTTGTAGGGAGCAAAGAATGATATTTGTTTGGAACACCATTGAACCTTGGGACCTCAACAAGGAAATTGATTGGACACAGGTTTAGAAGCACCCAGTTGGGTTTATATTGAGTTATTTCCGCTGGTAATCCAACATCTGACAGTCTGACAGAGACTTCCGGTTCAGGAGTTCCCATCGGGTAGGATATCCATATCGGTAGTGTCTGTATGAAGATGTTTTATTAAGTTGTAAGGTATGTAAGCTACATAGAATAATATCATTATCTTTTGAATGTTGTATGATGTTTATGATATAAAGATATGTTTTATGTGGGTTGTATGTTTTAGTCTCCTGAAGATGCCGTTCTGGCAAAACATGATGCCGTGTTGAAACTAACCCAGCTCAAGAGATCAGTGTCAATGCAGGTTGTGAACTACAAACTTCTGCTATGAAGGTTTCCAGTTTATTCATCATGAATTTACAGGAAGACATCTGCATGTTGTATGTTATATGCAACACAATTATTGTGAACTGTGCGGAGTGATTGAGAAGGATTTTTCTTCTTTAGTGACAGTGAATTGGGAGCTAATTCATTGGACGTTTGATTCAAAGAGCTGGTTGCTCAATCATTAGCTTGGTTTTGTGTGATATAATTGAAGTATGGTTAACCTTATTGGAAAGTTTGGGGTTCAGTAAGATTTTAATATATAATTTTTCTAACAATATTAATAAAGCTGTCTCACTTTTTTTGTACAATGTAGTTCAATGATTTAGTATTTGTGTATCCATATTCATTATGGACATTCTAAAGGCCAGACCTACTGGTGCTTTCTCAGGAGACATTTGAGAACCACTGGCTTACTCTCTGGCCCTTATGTAGTAATCTGTACTCTCCTTTAGTACAGTGGTTTACTCCTGATTTTCCCATGCTAATCTAACTCCTGGTGCAGTTAAAAGGTTTAGTATGGGAAAATCAGAGATAAGACCACTGCACCGGATGGTAATGCAGTAGGCATGCAAAACGCTGAATAAAAAATTTCCCTGATGTTTCTACTACTACTACTATTTAGCATTTTTATAGCGCTACAAAGCGTACGCAGCGCTACACAAACATAGAAGAAAGACAGTCCCTGCTCAAAGAGCTTACAATCTAATAGACAAAAAATAAAGCAAGCAAATCAATTAATGTGTAGAGGAAAGAGGAGAGGAGGGTAGGTGGAGGCAAGTGGTTACAAGTGGTTACAAGTCAAAAGCAATGTTAAAGAGGGGGCTTTCAATCTAGATTTAAAGATGGTCAAGGATGGGGCAAGACGTAGGGGCTCAGGAAGTCTATTCCAGGCGTAAAAGCTAAAATCTATCATAGTTTTCTACTCTTCTCCTAGCGCTGAGTCTTTATGCCAGCTCGGGCTAAAGTAAAGATGCAGTGCAGGAACAAAAGGGTGATCTGAGGTGAAATACAGCACTTCACCTCAAATCATCCTAGATCTCTTGTGATACAAGTTGGTCCTTGGACACTTCCTTCCCCCTGACCCCACCAAAATAGCCCCTGGTGCTCCAAGGGGGTCCTTGGAGCCTCTGAACTTCCTACCTCTCTTTCCCTGATTCCATGTTTAAAAAGCTCCTGGAAGCTCTAATGGACCCCTAGATCCCCATCCCCTGACCCACCCCACTCACTTTTAAAAGTTGTGAGGCAAGATTGATGTCCAATTGCTCAGATACCACCATTTTCCAAGATGGCAGCATCTGACCCCTTGTGATGTGTCAAGACACATCACCACTAAGGGTCAGTCTGCCAAATAAGGCAATACTTCCCAAATAAAAGGAGCACTCAGTGATTTAGCAGACTGACCCCCTACCAGTGTATCCTGACTCGCTGATAGGAGTGAAGTGCCGCCATCTGACCAGATGGCGGTGGTGGAAGCAGGAACGAATGGACATCACTCCAGCTTCCCACCTTTAGAGGTGGGTTGGTGGAGTTTCATTCCACCACTAGAGGCTGTTTGATCGATGGCCTCTCTGTGCTGGGTTTGCAAGTGGGGGATGTTCTTGGGGTCAGGGGTCCACTGGATTGGAGGCCCAGGGCCTACTGGGTTATCAGGGAAATGTTGTGGGGTAGGGGACAGGAGTCAGGAAGTCCAGCAAACACAGTTCCCTCTAAGCTGTGTGTGCACGTGCACAAGGGTCAGAAAGGGAGCGCAAATGCCTTGTAGCTACACACACAAACCTTTTGCTGGCTTTCTTTATTGTGAACACAGGCTATACTGCACGCATTGAGTCAAGGCTGAAAACCTGTGCACAAAATGTTTTCATGGCCTAGTGGTTAGGGTGGTGGACTTTGGTCCTGGGGAACTGAGGAACTGAGTTTGATTCCCGGCACAGGCAGCTCCTTGTGACCCTAGGCAAGTCACTTAACCCTCTATTGCCTGCCGCATTGAGCCTGCCATGAGTGGGAAAAAGTGCGGGGTACAAATGTAACTAAAATAAAATATAGGCCTACAAAAATTAGAGCGAATATTGCCAGCAGGCCTGGGTTTGTTTGTTTTTTTCAATGTCTTGCTTCCTGTCGGTGTCCTTTCTCTCCACTTATACACTGATAGGAAGGGAGACATTCTACTCACGATGCAGCCAGCAAAAGGATGCATATTGCAACGTGTATAGTTTTTTTTTTACAGTGCACACGTTTTAAATTTTGTGCTGATTTGCATGCCATTAAGCATTAATGTACTGCAATGGGAGTAAAAGTTTTATTAGCACATGCCTAAAACGCTGTGTGCTGAAGCTTAGTACAGCTGCATTATTTACTGCATCATAGCTGAATGAACACCATTATCTGTCTGTACCTGCCTGCCGCCGTATCACCTCTCAGAATCTGTTTGTGTGTCAGCAGTATCAAACTCCTTAAGAAACTAGTAATGTAGTACTGATAGCTTATCACATTCCCAAAGTAGTCAAACAGCAGCCAAATGAAAACATGCCTATCTCTGGCAGCTACAAGGTCACAATCGGTAAAGCTCTTAAGGCATAACTGCATTATTTAGTGTTTGTAAAGCAACCATTGGGAACAGTTCAAGGAAAAAAACCTTTCTTCCACTGTCATTTTGACCTGGTCCTGGTTACAGCTGAAAGCTGATAAATAAAACAGAAGTACATAAATGCTCGTTCTGTGTAATAAATCTACAGGTCAGAGTTGCACCTGTAATTAGGAATATTTCTGTAATTTCATGACACAGTTCTCATGGCTTGTGAGGTGTCTTCATATTTTTACAATCTGTGTAGCGTGTTCCTGAAAGCTACTAAGTTATAACGCATACATACAGATCATAGAAGTCTCTGTACAATGCCATCTTTTCACTTAACCAAGACTGTCATTATAGCACTAGTCCATCAATTGACCCACTTATCCAAGTCTTCAACTGTCTACACCCTCTGTTCTGTCCAAATCTGGGAGTTATCAAATGCTTTTTTCCTCCAGGTTCCATGCTCTGCCCTCGGTCCTCATCCATAAAAGATATGAGCATAGATTAGCCTCTAGATCAGCAGTTTTCAACCGGTGTGTCACGAGAACCTGGCAGGTGTGTCGCAGCATGTCTCTCTCTCCACTCTCCTCCCCTCCCATTGTAGACCCAGCACTTCTTCATGGTTCTGCCCCAGCCACCCCTTCCCCCCCCCCCCCCCCCCCCCCGTGAGTCAAACCTTCACTTCTTTGCAGGCAGCGGTAGTCAGAACATAACATAGCATAGTAGATGGCATCAGATAAAAGACCTGTACAGTCCATCCAGTCTGCCCAACAATATAAACTCATAACATATAGTATGAAGTGTCACATCATATGTATACCTGTTCATGATTTATCCTTGCCATTTTTAGGGCATAGACCGTAGAAGTCTGGCCTTGTTCTAAAATTCCTGAAGTTGTTGTCAACATGTTCCCTGGGCTGACCCGGAGCCTTTCCTCCGCCATGTCCCGCCTCTGTGATGAAGCTTCATGTTTACGCGAGGGCAGGACACTGCAGAGGAAAGGTTCCAGGTCAGACCAGGAAATGAGTTCCCTGACTGCTGCTGCCTGAAAAGAAATGGTTGGACTCATGGTGGGGGGGGGGGGTGCTGCAGGAAGAAAACGGATGCTGAGCTCATGACGGGGAGGCTAAGGGAAGAAAACAGGTGCTGAACTAGCATGGGGGAGGGAGGAAGACAAGTGCTGAACTTGCAGGGGGGGTCTGAGGGAAGAAGATGGATGCTGAACTTGTGGGGTTGGGCTGAAGGAAGAAAAGAGATGCTGAACTTGCAGAGGGGGGGCTGAAGGAAGAAAGCAGGTGCTAAATTCATGGGGGAGGGCTGAAGGAAAAAGACAGGTGCTGAACTCATGGAGGGAGGATGAAGGCAGGTACTGAACTTGCAGGGGGGCTGAGATAAGAAGACACGTGATGAACTTCCGGGGGGGGGGGGGTGTTGCTGAGGGAAGAGAGGAGTTGAATTCATGGGGGGGAGCTGAGGGAAGAAGAGAGGTGTTGAAGCCATGGGGGGGGGGGGGGTCTGAGGAAGAAGATAAATACTAAGCTCATAGGGGGGCTGAGGGAAAAAGAGGGAGAGGTGCTTTACCCATGATGAGAGGAGGGAGACGTGCTAGACTGTAGGGGGAGGACAGGAAACAGGCTGGATCTGCAGGGGGAGGGGGACAGGAAAGAGAGTGGTGAAATGCTGGACTGTTAGAGGGGGGAGCTGTGGAGAGGGGGAGATTACAGACCATGGAGGGAGGGAGAGAGAGAGTAAGGGAGGGATCTTGGACTGTGGGGGATGGTGGGAAGAGAGTGCGAGAGATGCTATACCCACAGGAGATGCGGCTACAAAAACCTTGATGCTGTGCTCCTTCCCAGGTTCTATAAGCAGTGAACTGCACTTCGGAGGCTTTCACTTCTGGTGTGTGGTTAGCCGCTTATACAGTCCAGGAAGAAGCACAGCATCAGATTTGGGTATCTGCATCTGCTGCTGTCAGGCTGGGTATCCTGCAGCCGCTCTCCCCTCCAAGCTGCTATCCAACTGAACATTGATGTTGCAGGAGGAGTGGCCTAGTGGTTAGGGTGGTGGACTTTGGTCCTGGGGAACTGAGGAACTGAGTTCGATTCCAGGCACAGGCAGCTCCTTGTGACTCTGGGCAAGTCACTTAACCCTCCATTTCCCACCACATTGAGCCTGCCATGAGTGGGAAAGCGCAGGATACAAAAATGTAACAACAACTTTATGAGGCGGGGGGAGAGAAAAGGGACAGGGAGAAGCTGGACCATAGGGGGGAAGGAGAGAGAGAGGGGACATGGAGTTGCACCATAAAGGTGGAGGGGAAGGAAGAGGAGCCAGGGAAATGCTGCACCATAAGGGTGAAGGAGAGAGAGGTACAGGGAGATGCTGGGCTACAAGTGTGGGTAGAGAAAGAGAAACTGGAACCAACATGCTTGGGAAAATAAAATGCCCAGACAACAAAGTTATTTTAAAAGAGTATTTATTTTGAATTTATTAGGTGAAATACGTTACCTTTGGGAAATGTGCATCATGGATGTCTTTGTATTTTGTTCAGTACAAGAGGAAGTGCATTTCTGTTTCTGTTTCTCCTATGTTGTGGTACATGCCTAGTATGACTTCTTGGGATTCTTTACATTTCTAGATGTAATTTGTGATCTCTTGCTCTATATTTGGTGAGGGTTTGTCTGTGACGGAGATGTGGTATTTATTTATTTGTTACATTTATATCCCACATTTTCCCACCTATTTGTAGGCTCAATGTGGCTTACATAGTACCGGAGAGGCGTTACAGACTCCGGTGTAGACAAATACAAAGTGATGTTATGGTAAGATAAAGTTCATGTGGCACAGCCACACTAGGGAATTGTACAACGGAAGAGTTGTGTTACGTCCATTACATTCTTTAGTTTTGTTGTGTTGTAGAAATCAGGCATTTATGTTGGATCGGTAGGGTATGCCTTTTTAAACAGGTTAGTTTTTAGTGTTTTCCAGAAGTTTAGGTGGTCGTTCATAGTTTTCAAGGCTTTTGGTAATGTGTTCCACAGTTGTGTGCTTATGTAGGAAAAACTGGACGCATATTCTGTTTGCACGTAGTTTCTGTGTAGAATTTTGTAGCAGTCCCACTTGTTTTGCTTTACCAGTAGTAGGTGTATTGGTATTCTAAGGCTCTGTGTAATATTTGTAGTGCTGCTTGTTTGTAGATAGGGTTCATGTTGTTGGAATCATAGGAATTAGTGCTACTGTTGTATGGTAGGTTTCCTACATGTATTTTGTGTTACGAGTTTTTCAGGTTTTGTATTTACAATGTGCCTGGTAGTGGAGAGATTTATGTTGTTATTACTCAAATGACATGAGAATAAGAATTGTATTTTTTGTATGGTAGCTTCCGTATAGAAAATGTACTAGTTATGATCTGCACCTGTTGTTAGGGGGAGATAGGGTTTTTGTGGATGTAGAGCATGTTTACATTTAATTCATAAGAACTGCCATGCTGTATCAGACCAAAGGTCAGTGAGGGTAACGTATGAAGTGTGTCCCGAAAAAAAGGTTGAGAAACATTTCTCTAGATAAATGGCAATTCACACTTATAGACCTGCTAGGCTGAATACACTGCTATAAATATTCACTGACAAAACGGTGCATCCTTATAGGCATGTAGACAATTGCCAGGGCATAGGCCAGGCAGAGCAAGAGTGGGGTTGCAAAATAAAATAAAAAGCATGAGTACCTAAACATGCATTTACACCTTCTTTGGAGCATGTGTAAATTTTTTTTAATATTTTATTTATTTGCATTTCAAATTTAAACACAAGCATTTACATCTTGTTAAAGTAAAACAGAGCGATACAATAAAGAAATACTAAAGGAAAAAATATAACTCTTTCTTAGACCACCTAATCAAAAAGAGCAATGAGGGTGTTAAGAAACCATGGTGGATTAAATATAACAAAGAAAAAAGGAAAAATCAAAGAAGGCCTGGAGAACACCACTTATACTATCTTAAATCCAGCTTTTCTTAAATCTTAGAAAACTATCTAGCAACTTTTTAATTTTTAAAAATTCTTTCAGTTGCTCGGGTTCAAAGAAAACATAGAGCATGTGTAAATTTGTGTGTAAGGATTTGTGCACTACTGAAGCTGGTTCTGTCTGCCTATTATATAAAGGCACATGAAGCACCTATGTTGCATTTATTAAAAAAAAAAAAAAAAGTGAGTTATTTTGGACAGTTCACATTGGTGCCCTGGTATAAAATTACCCCCATCTGGGTTGGTTCTGTCTTAGAAAAGCTGAGAGCCACAATGCTGTGGGAAGTTCTGTGGTGCCTGTTCAGAGCTACAAATAATATAAACCAATTTCCCTTAGGCGCACAATGTTGGAGACCAGGGAAACATGAACAATCCATTTAGTAAGGTATTTATATAACAATTTTTTTTTATAGTGGGATACTCTGTGTGTAATTTGAATCATATGAGGCACCATAATCTCATTGACCATGCCATTTGACTCAATATACTTGAGCCTGACCCAAATCTTTAAAGGTCTGTTCAAACCACCACATCATAGGTGTGCCTCCTTGAGGTTTAAGTGAAAAGTGCCCAAACTAAAGATACAAATTAAAGGTACATATCAACTATTCACATCAATTCTCCAGTCCACAACATTAGCTACAAGCATAAAATCAAGGTAGCTGCCACTTTCTGAGATTTACCCCCCTGTTTACTAAGCTGCATGGCAATGCATTAGCATTAGCTCACGACAGCCGCTAGCATGGCTTAGTAAATGGGAGTTAGTGTTTAGTATATACTTAGTATATCCATGTCCACTTATTTGGAAAACTACTACTACTTATCATTTCTAAAGCGCTACTAGACGTACGCAGTCCATACGGTAGCAGGGTTCTACAGAGCAGTGGCGTAGCCACAGGTGGGCCTGGGTGGGCCAGGACCCACCCACTTAGGGATCAGGCCCACCCAACAGTAGCACATGTTTAGCTGGAGGGGATCCCAAGCTCTGCCAGCTGAAGACTTCCCCCTGATGGTAACAAAAACGCTACTCTCCACGATACTGGCACTTGCGCATGCTCAGTTTTCAGATCATGCCTGCTGCAGACTGCCAAAGTAGAAAGAAGCATTTTCCAGCCAGCTGAGATATTCATTTGGTGGTGGTGGTGGTGGAGAACACTTGGTTCCCACCCACTTCTTGCCTAGGCTCACCCAAAATCTGTTGTCTGGCTACGCCCCTGCTACAGAGCTCGGTTTTGAGAACTCCCCTTCTTCAGGAACCCATAAAGTATTTCAGTCTGCTCCCTTTAAAGAACAACAAGCCTCTTGGCGATGGCAAAATGGCACTGCAACATCACTTTGCCCTTTTCTCCATTACATTTCATCTGCCATTTAGAGGTCCAGCCTTCTAAGGGGCTCTATACTAAAGTGCGAAGTGACTTTGCAAAAGTGCACTTCACACAAAATAGCACACAACGTTTACAAAAAGCAAAAATGCTAAAGTATTATGCATGGAATTACTGTCTTCAAAGATTTCACACTGCATTTTGTTTCTTGCAGGATCTTTATCTTGTTTAACTCTATGCCATTTCTAATGTGTAGTGCCACCCTTTCCACAAATTTGATCCACCCTATCACTTTGATGTAATTTGTAACTTGGTATCGTGTCCCATTGGTTGTCCTCCTTTCACCAGGTCTCTGAGGTGCCTGTTATGTCTACATCTTTACGTAGGGCCTCTTTTATCAAGGCTCGCTAGAAGCTCCTGGTGCGGTAATGCCGACAAAGCCCATTCACTTTGAATGGGCTCCGTTGGCATTACTGTGCGGGAACCACTAGCGTGGCTTGATAAAAGAGGCCCTTAATGCTATCTATATATTTGCTAGACAATTTAATGTATATTTATTATTTGTGTTCACAAACTGCCTACCAGTTGATGGGGGTAATTTGGAACAATCTTGCTTTGTCTAGTCTTTATTTCAATTTCTGTGTGGCCAGTCTACTAAGAATGCTGGCTCCTCCTACATCCCAATGGCTTGATTATGTGTGGTGTTCACGTGGATGTTTGTTTGTTTTTTTCTGAAAATGGGCCAAAAAGATAAACGCACAGAGCACAAAAACATCTAGCAAATAGCCATTTTCGAAAAAAAAAAAAAAAAAAAAAAAGAGACGTTTTTCTGTTTTGAAAATTGTTATATTTCCCCACTCGAATTTTGGACGTTTTTAGCAAAATGTTCGAAGTTGGACTTAGACATCATATCGAAAGTGCCCCTCCATATCTGTTAGCTTGCCTTAATGAAAGGACCCCTTAGAATCTTCTGTGTACTTCACTGCATTGGTGTGGAATTGAGGCAGCCATGGGCATAATATATATAAGAAATCATATTAAGGGTTAATTCTGTTTAAAGGTGCTCAAATACTATTTTAAATTCTCAGTCCTGCAAATGAAGGAATGCAAGCTGGAGTTAATTACTCAATGTCTAGCTTGCCGAGCAAAAGGTTAAAAAGGTCAGAGACAGGAATTTCTTTCACCCTTGTGAATAATGAAGGCTAGCTCAACATTTGTATACTATTAGGCATATTGAATAGTTTTGCAAGCAGGCATGAGCCAGACATATGACATATTGTAGTTTAAAGATTAGGCAGAAATACTGTTTAGAGAGAGGCAATAGATTAGAATTTAGAAGTTCTTGATATTTAGAATATGTTTTATTCTGTAATTTCTATGTAGAATATTTGTTCAATTCTTTGTCTGACTTTCTAAGCAAAGACTGCTGTTTAAGAGGTCAAACATGTGTTTTGACTTATCTGCAGTTCTGGCTGGTTTAATGTATGGAGCTGATAGGTGAAAAGAGGTCAGGACTAGTCAGCTCTCTTCTCCTTGATTAATTATAGGTAAATGTAGAAATGGTCTTGAAAGTAATAACTGATATGTATGCCATTAAGTAAGACTGGCCCTTGACCCCTTTAATGAATACCAGAGTTTAGTTAGCAGTTAGTACTAGGAATATGAGAAATCAATCATAATAACATGTAAGAGACTGGAGCCCAAATGTCTGGTGTAAGGGGCCCCAGGTCACAGGTCAGTTTAGGATGTCTGGAACCTATGTAACTGATATTTGTATAGAGCTGATTGGTTGAGGCAAGGTAATCAATCTATTCCTTAACCAATTGGAGAGTAAGGGGGCTAGGCTAGGTTAGATAGAACTGTATTTAAGTGGGAGAAGAAGCAGTTTACGTCAGAAGGAGCTCAGAAGAAAGAGAAGGACAGAAGGAACAGACAGAAGAAGGAGGAAGACAGCATAAGAAGAGAAGCAGCTGAGACAGAAGCCACAAAGACACAGAGAGCTGAGAAAGAGAAGAAGAGACTTAATGCTGATGTTCTACTTTGTTTGCTGGCAAATAAAGAAGATTTCTCTCTCATTCTGGTGTGCTGTCTGACTTCTGAAGTATCATAAATTCATGCATCCATTCCTGCAACAATTCTTGGTGGCAGCGGTGGGATCCTGAATCCTGCATTAATCCCAGCACCCAACTGACTGGAGAACATTCGCCGGGTATGTATTTTGTATTCTGTATTATAATTCTAGCTAGAAAGTTGTAAACCAGCCCCTCAAAAATTGGGGGAAGGAGAGCCTGATCAACTCTCAGCGAAGGCCCTAGTACCTTCTAGTCGTGGGGACTAGAAGCGAAAACGCTTGAGCTTATCTGTATCTGAGAAATCTGAAATTGTTGGGTGGGATTTTCTGTACTGAATGAATGTGTGATGCCTGAATGTTAATGAGTGCGGACTTCTTATAGCTGCGTTTCCAATTAACGCGAGTTCAATTGGCCAGCGACGGAAGGAAGCGATTGTTGTCTGTCTACCATTTTGTTTCTGGATCTGCGGACCCCTTACCGCAAATCCAAAAAAAATTCCCCCCCTCTTTGTGTGTTGTAACTGTAAGCATTATGGGAGGGAAATCGTCTAGACAAATTGCTACCCCCCTAGATTGTATGCTTAAGAATTTTAAAAAAGGATTTTTAATTAATGACTATGGACAGACTTTAAGCTCAAGTACTCTAAGAACCTTGTGTGAAGTTGAGTGGCCATCTATGGGAGTGGGGTGGCCCCCTAGTGGCAGCTTAGATATTGAAGTAATCCGGAAGGTCTACAGCATAGTTGTAGGAGAACCAGAATATTCTGAACACTCCCCTATATAGATTCCTGGGACAGCCTTGTGACTGACCCTCCCTCTTGGTTGAAAACTTATATGGGATCCCCAGTAAAATTCATGTTGGGCCGCGTTCAAAGAAAGATTAGAAAATCTAAATTGGAAGAGGGAAAGAGCCCCAGGAAGCCTACCACCCAATCGGTGGCTTCCGCCCCTACCCTGCCTGAGAAACCCATACTCTCTGATGACCCCTCAGACCTTGAGCCACCACCTTATGGCCCATTGTTGGGGTTCCGTGCCGCCCCTAGAGATCCACGCCGCCCAGCCCAAGCTTCTCCAGTACAGGCTTCTCCGGATAGTTCCTCCCCCACTGTGCGAACCCCACCACATCCTAGGTTGGACTTTTCAGCCAGTCTCTACCCTCCTCTGCCACATCCTTCCCTGTTAACCTCCGAAGACCCGCTTTGGGCTCCATTCCCTGACTCCTCAACTCCTGACAGCCCAGCCTCTCCTTCTAATACCCCTCCCCACTCATTAGGGGCCCGGCATCCCTTTCAATGGACCGGATCACCTGTGACCACCTCTCAGTCTATGAGTACCCCTCCCCATCCCTCAGGGTTTCAACCTACCTCCCCTGAATGGGTTAGACCCGCTGCAATCACTTTTGAGCATGATAGGAGGGTAGCTCCTAGCTCTACCTCAGATTCCATTCCCACCTCCTCGAGAGTTCTGCCACTCCGACAGGTAACTACCACTCGACCGGATCCTAATAATCAGGGTCAGGTTATACAGGCACAGGCCTATCAGTATGTACCCTTCACAACCACCAATCTCCTGAATTGGAAGACGCATTACCCCTCTTATACTGAAAAGCCTCAGGCAGTGGTGGACCTAGTGGCTAGCATTATGGCCACCCATAACCCAACCTGGACTGATTGTCAACAACTTCTCCTGACCCTCTTCACAACTGAGGAGAGGCGGAAGATTTTGCAAAATGCTGAGGCCATAACGCGAGCGCGTGCCCCCGAGGGGACACAGAACCTAGAGGAATGGGTTAGAGCTCGGTTTCCTCGCGCAGCTCCAGTTTGGGATCCAAATAATGGGCAGCACTATGAACTGTTGTCTGGCTATTGCCGGGACTTGCTGGAAGGTATGAGGAAAGGCATAAAGAGGCCCATTAATCTGGCAAAGGTCTCTGAAATTCTCCAAGGGGCAGCTGAATCCCCTGGGGCCTTTCTAGAGCGACTAATTGAAGCCTACAGAACATACACCCCATTTGATCCTGAAGCCCTAGAAAACCAGAGAATGGTGAATAGCGCATTGGTGGCCCAGAGTATGCCAGATATCCGGAAGAAGTTGCAGCGTCAGGAGGGATTCGCAGGGATGAATACCACCCAGCTAATTGAGATCGCAACCAAGGTTTTCATTAATAGGGATCAGGAGGTGCGCCGAGAGGCTGACCGGAAGATGCAGAAGAAGGCCGACCTTTTAGCGGCAGCCATTACTAATTCCACCCTTAATCGAGGTCGACCTCTAGCTAATGGGAAGCCAAAGTGGGACCCCGGACCACCAGCCAGGCCCCGAGATTCCTTCAATCAATCCCGGCCAAGGGGGGAGAATCCCAGACCAAGATTGGAGAGGGATCAGTGTGCCTACTGTAAGGAAAGAGGGCACTGGAAAGATGAATGCCCCCAGAGGCGCCAGGGACTGAGAAGGGGACCAGGAGATCGAGGAAGCCGAGGCCGAGTTCGAGAGGGAAGATATGAGCCTCCTGAATCTGACATCATAGGGATAGCCGAGATGGCAGAATGGGACGAATAGGACAGACCGGGTTCCTACAAACTGGGCTCCCAGGAACCTATGGTCAAGTTAACTATAGGGAGCCGCTCAATTCCATTCATGATTGATACAGGAGCTGAACATTCTGTTGTGACGGAGCGATTAGCGCCTGTGTCTGGAAAAACTGTCCGAGTGGTGGGAGCCACGGGGGTGCAGAACCGGAGGCCCTTCCTGACAACCCGTAGATGCCAATTAGGCTCACACACAGTCACTCATGAATTCCTGTATATGCCAGACTGTCCAATCCCTTTGTTAGGTCGAGACCTGCTGTCCAAGCTTAGGGCCCAAATTTCCTTTGACTCTGATGGCCAGACTTCGGTCTCCTTTCGGCCCCCGATATCCAGCCCTAAGGGTATATTGAGTTTCTGCTGCCCCCTTGAAGAAGAATGGCGGCTGCATCAGTCGCAGGGCCAAGTTGACCTACCCCTGGCAGATAGCTTTCAGGTCAGTGGGGTATGGGCAGAAGATAATCCCCCAGGGTTGGCCCGAAATATTCCTCCTGTCCATGTAGACTTACTTCCAAATGCCCGGCCAATCCATCTTCGCCAATACCCAATTCCCAGAAAGGCTCTGGAAGGGATCCAAGCACACCTGAATCGTCTGTTATCCCATGGAATTATTCGTCCTTGTCAGTCTCCATGGAATACGCCACTGTTGCCAGTTCAGAAGCCAGGGACTGAGGACTACCGGCCAGTCCAAGACTTACGAGTGGTCAACAAATCTACTATCTCATTACACCCTGTAGTGCCTAACCCATATGTTCTGTTAGGATTGATACCTTCTGGAGCTACCCATTTCACGACACTAGACCTAAAAGATGCCTTCTTTTGTATTCGGGTGGCCCCCGCCAGTCAACTGCTTTTTGCCTTTCAATGGGAAAACCCAGTAACAGGAAGGAAGCTTCAGTATACATGGACCCGCCTGCCACAGGGGTTCAAGAATTCCCCCACCATTTTTGGGACAGCCCTAGGACAAGACCTTAAGACTTTTAAATCTGAGCCTTCCAGGCGAGTTTTACTCCAGTATGTAGATGACCTCCTGATTGCAGCAGTGACTCAGGAAGAGTGTTTTGAGGCTACCAGAGAATTGCTGAGCTACTCTTGGATGCAGGCTATAAGGTCTCACGCTCAAAGGCCCAACTTTGTCAGTCAGAAGTGAAGTATCTGGGCTTTTGTATTTCCCAGGGAAGTCGGAGACTGGATGTCAGTAGGAAGCAAGCAGTTGCTGCAATTCCTCAACCCAAGTCCAGAAGAGAAGTTAGGGAATTTTCTGGGAGCAGCCGGATTCTGCAGAATTTGGATTCCAAATTTTGCACTGATGGCGAAACCCCTTTACCAAGCCACAAAGGGGGGTGAAAAGGAACCATTTGAATGGGGACCTACAGCTCAACAATCCTTCATTGCCATAAAGAAAGCCCTACTCCAAGCCCCTGCGTTAGGCCTTCCTGATGTGGAGAAACCTTTCTCACTGTATGTCCATGAGCGACAGGGGGTTGCTCTGGGTGTGCTGACCCAGATGATGGGATCCTGGCAGAGGCCTGTTGCATACCTGTCTAAACAGCTGGATGGAGTGGCTAAAGGATGGCCAGCCTGCATGAGGGCCATTGCAGCAACAGCCTTACTGGTCCAGGAAGCTGATAAGTTGACCTTGGGGCAAGAACTGGTTGTTAAAGTCCCCCATGCAGTTCTCACCCTCATGGAATATAAGGGCAACCACTGGTTACAAATAACCGCATGGTTAAGTACCAAGCTAGTTTGTGTGAGAATCCACGGATACACCTGGAAACAGTGGCTACATTCAATCCCGCCACTCTTTTGCCAGCATCTGAGGGACCACCGGATCATGACTGTATCCAAACCATGGATGAAGTGTATTCCAGTCGACCAGATCTTAAAGATGTTCCGTGGAGGGACCCAGATGTAATTTATTTTACAGATGGAAGCAGTTACGTGGAGAACTCCAAGCGATTGGCAGGCTATGCTGTGGTGACAGAAGACAAGGTGATAGAAGCAAGAGCCCTGCCCCAAGGAACTTCAGCCCAGAAAGCAGAACTTGTGGCCCTCATACGAGCTCTGGAGTTAGCAGCAGGACTAGTGACCAACATTTATACTGATTCCAAGTATGCCTTCACAACTCTACATGCTCATGGAGCTTTGTATAAGGAAAAGGGACTCATAAATGCCGCAGGCCAACCTGTTAAGTATGGACCCGAAATACTCAGCTGCTAGAGGCTGTGTGGGCCCCTAAGAAGGTAGCTGTTATTCACTGTAGGGGACACCAAAGAATAGATACTCCAGTGGCCCGAGGGAACCGCCATGCTGATCGGGTGGCCAAGGAAGCTGCTCGAGGACCCCCAGCAAGTACTGTGACTCCCCTGTTCCCAAATTCGACTGCAAGAATGGACGCCTATGTACACCCAAATGGAAGAGAAATGGCTCAAGAGGAAGGTGCAGTAAGGAGACCTGATGGCTGGTTACATCTCCCTGATACCAGAGTTCTGGTGCCACGCCACCTAGCTTGGCCTGTAGTGTCTCAAGCTCATGACCTATCGCACTTAGGGAAAACAGCACTAGCCCGCCTACTCAGTCGAGTAGTGGTGCTGGAAGGATTGGATAGTCTGGTTGCCACTGCCTCAGCCCGATGTACTCTCTGTGCCCAGAATAATGCTCGTCAGGGACCCCGTATTCCACCAGGAGTTCAGTCTAGAGGACTAACACCCTTTGAGTCCCTAGTTATAGACTTCACAGAAATGCCAGGAGTGGTAGGCTCCGATACCTCTTGGTCATGGTCTGTACCTTTCTGGGTGGGTGGAAGCATATCCTACAGTCACTGAGAAAGCCACAGAAGTAGCTCGAGCCCTCCTTAGGGATGTCATCCCCAGGTATGGACTGCCCCTTACCATAGGTTCAGATAATGGTCCCGCCTTTGTTGAAGCTACACTTCAGGCCCTGTCCCGCGCATTGCGCATTACCTGGAAATTGCATTGTGCCTATCGTCCCCAGAGTTCAGGGCAGGTTGAGCGGGCAAACAGAACCTTGAAAAATAGCCTAGCAAAGATTGTCAGGAAACCCAACTGAAATGGCCACAGGCACTGCCACTAGCCCTCTTCCGCCTCCGATGCACCCCAACTAAGGAACAGCCCTCTCTCCCTTTGAAATTGTGTATGGGAAGCCCCAGCCATTTTGCAGGGAATTAAGGGAGATATAGGGACTTTAGGGTCTGCCCAGGTGCAGAGCAGGTAGCCCTCTTGGGCAAGATAATTTCTGAGCTTCAGTCTTATGTGAGAGAAAATAACCCTGTCCCCTTCCAGGCTCAGGTACATTCCTTCCTGCCAGGGGATAGAGTTTGGGTGAAAGACTGGAGGCTCCAGCTTTTGGGGCCCCGGTGGAAAGGACCTTTTACTGTTTTTGCTTTCTACCCCTACAGCTGTGAAGGTCGCAGGGATAACTCCATGGGTCCATTGGTCTCGAATTAAGTCTGCTGACCGACTGAGCCCAGCACGGATCCGACGGAGCCTAGACAGTGGAGAGCAGAAAGAGATCCTGCGGAGCCATTGAAGTTGCGCTTGACCCGAACCAAAGAATCTACTAGCTGAAAAGAAGGGTCAATTGCATACTGCAGGAGCTGCTGAACTTCGGCTTCACACTGAGACTCTTTCTTGCCTAGATTCTGGCTTTCTTGGAATTTGAGAGCTTGATCCTTGTCAGTTGAGGGTCTATCCCAACTGGTATAAGAACTCAAAGGACTGAGAACACTATATTAGAGTAATCTGTGATTAGCACAGACTGTTGAAATATTATTGCTTAATTAGTTTTGCTGTATTGTTTTAGATTAGGAAGAAAGAAAATGTTAGTAGTTTGGATGCTTTTGTTGTTTCTACTCCTTGCCTCCTTGTTCCTAAACCCCAACTCGTTCCAACCTTTGGTTACACTCTGTCCAGGAACTAATTAGCCAGGCAAAGATTACTTCCCCTTGTATTGTGTGTTCCCGATTTTCTCCTTATACTACAGATGTCCCAGCTGTTCCTGTCCCTGTGCAGCTCCCAGCTCTTATACCTCCCTACTTTTCGAGTTCAGGCCCTTGGAGCCAGGATTATACTTGGTGGTCCTTTTATAATGCTACTTCCCCCTCTGACTCTTCTCTAAGGCCGGTTTTTACGTCTCCCTATCCAGCTTCTGGAGTGTTTTGTTTAACAAGAGACATCTCAACTGTTCTTCCCATTCCCTGTAACTATACTAATGTTCTTCCAGAGAAGGAGGAACCTGTGTGGGTAGTTTCTCCAGGTACTCCTATGTGCCCTACTACCATACCTGCAGATTATGACCAAGGTGATTATCTGGCTCCTAACTATACTACTGAGAAGACTATAGTGTCCCATCCTATTTTCTACTTTCATAAGTCCCCGGGGTATGAAGGGGTTGCATCATATGAGCGGTCTGTTACAATTGGGGATTGGCACCTATGGTGTACAAAGTCTCCATTCTTCTTCGTTCCCCCTGGGATAGGGGCTCGCATTATGGGCATCCTAATCTCCATAATGTGCCTACATTTATTGGGAACTTTCGTCGCCCTCTCCTTGGTCATTACTGGCTCTGTGATAATGTCCTCCACATGATTCTTCCCCCCACATATGATTTTTGTGTATTGTAACCTTGAATTATTTTCCTAAAGTTATTCCTCTTCTCAAACCCACCATCCCCGCACTGCTCTAAGCGAGAGGCCTTGTCCTTACCCTCCTCCGTTGCCACAGAGGATGAGCGATTGAATTAGCCCTCCAGTATATCAATTCTACTTATCCCTCTGACTAAAAGAGGACTTGTAGCCCTTTCTGCCACGGCCTGGATTTCCAATGGGGGCCCGGTAGCGGGTATTACTGAACTAGGTATGGCCACCCAGAGACTTCAATCCCTACTTCATGTTCTAGTTCATGAGCTGAACGTGGTAGTCAATGCATTGCAGGATCAAATTAATGAATTAAGTATAGTTTCTCGGTATAACCGTATGGGTCTTGACTATCTCTTTGCAGCCCAGGGTGGCCTCTGCACAGTGCTAAATTCTTCAGAGTGCTGTACCATTGTCATAAATAGGACGCATGTAGTTAGGCATGCCATGGATAAAGTCCTACAGTTGGCCAGCCTTAATGTGGAGGATTACCGAGGAGGATTAGACCTTACCTCCTGGTGGTGGTCATTGACCTCCTGGATACGTCCCTTGTTCATTTCCCTAATAGTCTTAGTTTTAGCAGGGTTGTTGTTTTGTTTCCTGGCCTCATGTGCTTCGGCAGTATGCCGTCGGACCTTAACAAGTAGGGTAATGGTGGTTCATAAGTCTATTCCTAGTTAGGATCACTATAATCTCCAGAGTTTGAGTAGTGAGACTTATCTCTGCATAAGCTGATTTTAGTCTCAAAGGGGGGAATGAGGCAGCCATGGGCATAATATATATAAGAAATCATATTAAGGGTTAATTCTGTTTAAAGGTGCTCAAATACTATTTTAAATTCTCAGTCCTGCAAATGAAGGAATGCAAGCTGGAGTTAATTACTCAATGTCTAGCTTGCCGAGCAAAAGGTTAAAAAGGTCAGAGACAGGAATTTCTTTCACCCTTGTGAATAATGAAGGCTAGCTCAACATTTGTATACTATTAGGCATATTGAATAGTTTTGCAAGCAGGCATGAGCCAGACATATGACATATTGTAGTTTAAAGATTAGGCAGAAATACTGTTTAGAGAGAGGCAATAGATTAGAATTTAGAAGTTCTTGATATTTAGAATATGTTTTATAAGGATGCTTATTTTAGAATATGTTTTATTCTGTAATTTCTATGTAGAATATTTGTTCAATTCTTTGTCTGACTTTCTAAGCAAAGACTGCTGTTTAAGAGGTCAAACATGTGTTTTGACTTATCTGCAGTTCTGGCTGGTTTAATGTATGGAGCTGATAGGTGAAAAGAGGTCAGGACTAGTCAGCTCTCTTCTCCTTGATTAATTATAGGTAAATGTAGAAATGGTCTTGAAAGTAATAACTGATATGTATGCCATTAAGTAAGACTGGCCCTTGACCCCTTTAATGAATACCAGAGTTTAGTTAGCAGTTAGTACTAGGAATATGAGAAATCAATCATAATAACATGTAAGAGACTGGAGCCCAAATGTCTGGTGTAAGGGGCCCCAGGTCACAGGTCAGTTTAGGATGTCTGGAACCTATGTAACTGATATTTGTATAGAGCTGATTGGTTGAGGCAAGGTAATCAATCTATTCCTTAACCAATTGGAGAGTAAGGGGGCTAGGCTAGGTTAGATAGAACTGTATTTAAGTGGGAGAAGAAGCAGTTTACGTCAGAAGGAGCTCAGAAGAAAGAGAAGGACAGAAGGAACAGACAGAAGAAGGAGAAGACAGCATAAGAAGAGAAGCAGCTGAGACAGAAGCCACAAAGACACAGAGAGCTGAGAAAGAGAAGAAGAGACTTAATGCTGATGTTCTACTTTGTTTGCTGGCAAATAAAGAAGATTTCTCTCTCATTCTGGTGTGCTGTCTGACTTCTGAAGTATCATAAATTCATGCATCCATTCCTGCAACAGAATAGCTAGTAGCCTGCTTACAATTCATTTTAATATGCTGTGCGTTGATGTTTACCGTGCAAGCTAACCTCCATGCCGAACCCTTTTCTGCATTTTGTGGTCAGTAACATGCCCACAGGTTTCTTGCTAACCGCAAGTCTGTAGGTGCTTTCTCCTTCACTTCAGCCCCTGAGTTTGGCTGATGATTCAGTCAGGCAGGTTCATCTTTCCTTTCTCTCCTTTTTTTTTTCTAACCTCAGGCGATGCCTACAGCAGAGTACAAAATAAACAAAAAAGGCAAGCATGAGGAGGGGGATGGGGATAGTGAAGGCCAGCTGGCAGTAATACATGAGAAATTGCTGCATCTTTCTTACTCTTCAGTGCTGAAATTAGTCAATCTACTGTATCTTCCCAGTTCTTGTTTATTTTTGTAAAGATTCAGTTTCTGCAAGGTCCAGGCTTATTTGAAGCTCGTGATATGCAGAGGTTCCTGATGGAAGTTGTCTGTTTATCACGAAATGTGTGTGGGGGGGGGAGGGGTTTGATTTGAGCTAACCAGAACTTAAAAGAATTTCTAATTCTAACAAGGAAGGAAGTGAAAATCATGCATATGAATGGATTTCCAGTATTTTTCAGCTTTACCGATGGAAAATGACCTCAATGTTGGGATAATTTCCAAACAGTATATTCCAGGCCCAGGGATGGCTTTCATGCCAACTTTGATTCTGATTGTGGGCAATATTTCCAGATGGATGGACAAATTAAATTTTTCAGAGTTGTACTGAAAAGTGCTAAAAAAGAAAATCTAAAATTAAAGATTATGGGTTTTCCAAAAGTCATAATTGAGCTATGGCCATTCTGTTTTAGTTTTAATTTGCATTTATAAATTTAGAACATTGATGCTAACAAGACATTTGTAGTGTATCTTCCATGAAGCTTTTCCCACCAAATTTATTCAGCTTTGATAATCAGCAGGGATGTGCATTGATTGTTAAGGGCCCTGTTTACTAAGGCGCGCTAGCGTTTTTAGCGCGTGCTAACCATGTAGATGCTCATATGAATATTATGGGCATCTACACGGTTAGCGCATACTAATGCTTAGCATGCGCTAAAAACACTAGTGCGCCTCTAGAGCAGCTTAGTAAACAGAACCCTAAATAAAAGAAAAATGCAACCAAGCAGATGTAATTTGTTTTGTTTTAAAATGGACCAAAAAAATTCCAGAACTTAATGAAATGAAAAAATAATCATACAAAATGAAGTTCAGTAAAAGCCCTTTTTTCCTTTCTTGCCCTATGTTAGTTACATAAGAGGGTTACAAAAACAAACAAACAAACAAACATTTTTCCTCCTTGGTATCTTTGCATTCTATGGCATAGGCACACTCAAAAAACATACTAAGGCGTCCTTCTGCTAAGGTGTGCCAAAAAACAGCCTGCGCTTTTGTAGACGCGTGTATTGGACGCGCATAGGTTCATTTTCAGTGCACCTGCAAAAAGACCTTTTTTGGGGAGGGGGGGCCCAAAAATGGACGTGCGGCAAAATGAAAATTGGCATGCGTCCATTTTGATCCTGACACCTTACCGCCACTCATTCACTTAGCGGTAAGGTCTCATGCGTTAACCGGGCAGTAATCGTCAGCGTGCGTACAGCCCGGTTAGTGCCGCATGCTGGAAAATAAAATATTATTTTCTGGTGCACGTAGTGGGTGAGTGTAATAAATGAAATAACTGCCCAGGCCAGGCGGTAGCCAGGCGGTAGTTCTAAATTGGTGTGTATTGGGCGTGCGTAGGCGCCTACGTGGCTTAGTAAAAGGGCCCCTAAATAATTAGTCCAAAAATAGAGTGGGTATAGAGGATATTGTTCCAAGAACTGTATTCTCTGGGGCACCAATCTCTTGTCTTTGAGGCGTGGAAGGCTGCTGCATCACAGTTTCACATGGCTGTGCAGTAGACATTGCAATAGCAAGTCCAACGCTGAATAAGAAGTTCCACCAAGAATAGAATGAGCCGACTTGCTGGGAAATGTGCATTTATACATCTGTGATCCATGTGTGTATGCAAATCCAATTCCCCTCCCCCACCCTCATCACAGTCCTCATGTCCCCTTCCCCTGACCCCATTATCCTAAAACAGGGCAAAAAAGTAATTAGGGATATGCCTACATTGTGATCTCATAAGTTTTCTTTTCCTTCAGAAAGTAGACCAAGAATTGACATTGTTGGTAAAGCTAAAAATACAATTCGCCCTCTCCTTTCTGAGCACGCTTCCAGAACCCTCATCCACACTCTCATCACCTCTCGCTTGGACTACTGCAACTTGCTTCTCACAGGTCTTCCACTCAGCCATCTCTCTCCTCTTCAATCTGTTCAAAATTCTGCTGCACGATTAATATTTCGCCAAAGTCGCTATGCCCATATCAGCCCTCTTCTGAAGTCACTTCACTGGCTCCCTATCTGTTTCCGTATACAGTTCAAGCTCCTCTTATTAACCTATAAGTGCATTCACTCTGCTGCCCCTCACTACCTCTCCACTCTTATCTCTCCCTACACTCCTTCCCAAGAACTCCGTTCACTAGGCAAATCTCTCCTAATTGCACCCTTCTCCTCCATCGCTAACTCCAGACTCCGTTCCTTTTTTCTGGCTGCAACATATGCCTGGAATAGACTTCCTGAGCCATTACATCAAGCTCCATCCCTGCCTGCCTTCAAATCCGGGCTAAAGGCCTACCTGTTTCATGCTGCTTTTAATTCCTAACATGTCACCTGCTCGTAACCTTATCTTGTCTTCCTCTCTTCAATAGTCCCTTTTCCCTATGTGTCCTATCTGTCTGTCTTACCCTTATCCCTTATTTGTCCTGTCTGTCTGTCCTGATTTAGATTGTAAGCTCTTTTGAGCAGGGACGGTCTTTTCTTCATGTTCAATTGTGAAGCACTGGTAGCGCTATAGAAATGATTTGTAGTAGCAGTAATTAAGGGGTAGATATTTAGCCAGTGACAGTCAGCGTTTTCTGGCTGCTGCTAGCTTTATCCCCAGGTATTCAATGCCAGGCCATGTCCCGGGACCAGCACTAAATATCCGGACATACGCAGCTAGTTAAATCTTTACCATAGAAGGTGAACCCCATAAACATAGGCCTGTGTTTTATGTGGTCTTACTTATGCAGTTACCAAAATAGCCAGTTTTGGCTTAGGCATTAACCGAGCATATTCAGCTCCACTATCTGGTTGTGCTGCTGAATGTGGCCAGTTAGCCCTGGACAAGTGATTTAAATGGTCAGGAGCTTTGAATATTGACCCTCTAAAATTAAGCAGCTAAACTGCATTACAGATACAAATGACACTACAATCAAACTGTCATAAGACCTATTTTGTAAAATGTATGATCATTTTTAATCTGTCTTGTGGGCTCTCTTTTCTTTTGGTGTTATATTCTAGGGTATGGGGGGAGGGGAGTGCAATGAGAGGAGTTAGAAACCTATAAAGTATCTTGCAAAAAGGGCCTTGAAGTTTGGAACAGCTCAAGATAAGAGTGAGATGTTTTGTGCTGGCACAATCTCCCCATTGATAATGAAGTATATTTTGAAAATGACTGTTGCAGAATGGTTTGCCTGTTGTTCCGCTTTGAAGTGGTGTAGAATCATTAAGGACCTAAGGAAGTGCAAGTTGCCAAGACTCAAACATATGTTTGCATGACCATATAGAACATTTTCATGTCCACATCCTTACGTGGAAACAGGGTAGAGGTTGCTAGCGTGAGCTGCAGTAATTTTTGGTTGGTTATAATACAACTGTAAAGGGGGTGTTCTTTTCTCAGGGCAGTCCTCTGCTAACTTTCATCCCAAGGCCCTCCAAACATTATTTTTCTTCCCCAGTCCTCTCCCCTCTTTCCATTTAGTGTATACACTGCTCCTCTCCGGGATGAAAGTGGAAGAAGGGAGTTCCCTTCAAGTCAGGCGTAGTTTCCCCTTTCACTGCTAAGGACTCCAAGATTGATATGGGGTGCTCTATTAACTCTACTGATGTCTTGTGCAAAACTAAGAAGCCTCCTAATTTTAGATTGTAGAAACAAGTGTAAATGGTAATATTCTAGTATTTGCGTACATAAATGGCCTCTTAGAGAATACTGACTCTCAGAAAAGTTTGTGTTATGTTTGATAGCATGTAGGTTGCGGCACGCACATGGACAGAGTTTGGGTGAGTGTGCAAATACACCTGAAAATTATAGAATGTTATAATTTATTTGCTTTCTGGGTAACATCTAGGTGTGGGCATTTATTCAGCTATAGGGTTGGTGTAAGACAAGTAATCACATCTTAAATGTAAGGGTGTTTTCTGTTCTATAAAGAAAATAGAAATAGGTACCTGCTTACCCTCTTATTCTAGGCTCCCAGTTATAGAATTACTTGCATTTTGCTTTGAGGTAGACTATCAGGCTCATTTTCGAAGAGATGGACATCCATCTTTTGACATAAATCGGCACTTAGACGTCCATCTCTCAGAGATGTCCAAATCGGTATAATCAAAACGTCTTTGAGCCATAACGGAAAAAAGCAAAGACGTCCATGACTAAAACTTGGGCGTTTTCACCCGGACCTGTTTTTTATTCGATTAAGGCACAAAAAGGTGCCCGAAATGACCAGATGACCACCAGAGGGAATCGGGGGATGACCTCCCATTACTCCCTCAATGGTCACTAACCCCCTCCACCTCAAAAAACATCATTAAAAATATTACATGCCAGCCTCAGATATCATACTCAGGTCCATGATAGCGCTTGCAGGTCCCTGGAGTAGTTTCGTAGTAGGTGCAGTGCACTTCAGACAGATGGACCCAGGCCCATACCCCCCCTACATTTGTGGAGGAGACAGCAAGCCCTCCAAAACCCACCAGAAACCCTCTGTACCCACATATAGATGCCCCCTTCACCCGTAAGGGCTATGGTAGGGTGTACATTTGGGGGTAAGGGATTTTGAGGGGCTCAGCACACAAGGTAAGGGAGCTATGTACCTGGGAGCATTTTATGAAGTCCACTGCAGTGCCCCCTAAGGTGCCCGATTGCTGTCCTGGCATGTCAGGGGGACCAGTGTACTACAAATGCTGGCTCCTCCCACATCCAAATGGCTTGCATTTGGACGTTTTAGACTTGGACGTCTTTGGTTTCGAAAATCGCCGAAAATCAAAGACGCCCAAATCCAAGGACGTCCATGGTATTTTCGAAACCAAAGATGGACGTCCATCTTTTTTTGAAAATGACCTTCTCCCCGCTTGGTTTGGTGTGTCCCGAGGACTGGGTTGAGAAGCCCCGCTCGTAAGGTTGTACAGCATTAGGTAAACACCGTATGGCCACACACACCCCTTTGTGGTCTATTGTATTCTCTGCTTTATGCAATGTTTTATATTTCAAGTGAGAATGAATGAACATCACAGTTGTATTCAAAATAACAAAAGAGAGGCTCCATTGGTTTGACAATGTGAAAATGAACATCACCAGTTTGAAGATTTAAGATGTTTTGTTGTTGACCACTTACTGATTCACTTGCATGGGGGCAATAGGAAAAAGCATTTGCTACAGTAATGTGAGCAGTTTTCTATTTTTAAATTTAATGCTGTGGAACCACTAGGACTGAACACTGAAGAAGAATGGAATCACTTTTTAAAAAATGACAGGGACAGTGTTTTTTAAGTGACCATCCTGCTTATAATCGAAAGAGAAAAACGCCTATATTGCGACCCAAATCGGGAGATAGACGTTTATCTCCCAAAAACGAATAAATCGGTATAAGCCAAAGCCGATTCTGGACGTTTTCAACTGAAGTCCGTCGCGGATGCGGACAAAGTTGATGGGGGCTTGTCAGATGGGTGGCGAAGGCGGAACTGGGGCGTGGTTATCGGCCGAACAGAGATGGGCGCCTTTCGCCGATAATGGAAAAAAAGTATGCGTTTTTAGCTAGAATTTAGGACACTTTTCCTGGACCCTGTTTTTTCACGAATAAGGCCCCAAAAAGTGCCCTAAATGACCAGATGACCACCGGAAGGAATCGGGGATGACCTCCCCTGACTCCCCCAGTGGTCACTAACCCTCTCCCACCACAAAAAATGATGTTTCACAACTTTTTATTTTCACCCTCAAATGTCATACCCACCTCCCTGGCAGCAGTATGCAGGTCCCTGGAGCAGTTGTTAGGGGGTGCAGTGGACTTCAGGCAGGTGGACCCAGGCCCATCCTCCCCCTACCTGTTACAATTGTGCTGCTTAATGCTTATTAGTCGTCCAACCCCCCCCAAATCCACTGTACCCACATGGGCTATAGTAATGGTGTAGACTTGTGGGCAGTGGGTTTTGAGGGGGATTTGGGGGGCTCAACACACAAGGGAAGGGTGCTATGCACCTGGGAGCTCTTTTACCTTTTTTTTTGTTTTTGTAAAAGGGCCCCCTAGGGTGCCCGGTTGGTGTCCTGGCATGTGAGGGGGACCAGTGCACTACGAATCCTGGCCCCTCCCACAACAAATGCCTTGGATTTATTCGTTTTTGAGCTGGGCGCTTTCATTTTCCATTATCACTGAAAAACAAAAACGCCCAGCTCACACATTGTTGAATAAAACATGGACGTCTATTTTTTTCGAAACTACTGTTCGGTCCGCCCCTTCACGGACCCGTTCTCGGAGATAAACGCCCATGGAGATAGACGTTTTCGTTCGATTATGCCCCTCCATGTTAACTTTGATAGTAAAAATGAAAGTAGGGGCCCTTTTACCAAGCTGCAGCACGGCTACTGTGGCAAAGGCGCGCAGCAAATTGGCTCTACCTCTGGGCTATTGCAGGAGACCAGCAGTAGTGCCGGTGTGAGTCACACGCCATTTCTGGTGCTCAAAAATGAATTGTATTTTTTTAGCACCAGGGGCTTACTGGTTACCACCAGTTTAACGTGGGAGAGAGCTGCCCCAGGAAATGACCACACGGCAAGTGCTTAACTTACCACACAGCCATTTCTGTTAAAAAAAAATCCTTTTACCCACTGCGGTAAAATGGGGCCTTGGCGCGAGGCAAATCAGCACACCAATGCCACCACAGTAAGTCGTTGCACCATTTGGTTTCACTTGTAGCTCTAGTCTAGGTTGTACTGTAAGTTCACTGGAGAGGCAGTACGTATTAAATAGTTTTGTGCATAAAATGTTCTCAGGTGTTCTGGATGTACAGTGGGGGAAATAAGTATTTGATCCCTTGCTGATTTTGTAAGTTTGCCCACTGACAAAGACATGAGCAGCCCATAATTGAAGGGTAGGTTATTGGTAACAGTGAGAGATAGCACATCACAAATTAAATCTGGAAAATCACATTGTGGAAAGTATATGAATTTATTTGCATTCTGCAGAGGGAAATAAGTATTTGATCCCCACCAACCAGTAAGAGATCTGGCCCCTACAACAGACCAGGTAGATGCTCCAAATCAACTCGTTACCTGCATGACAGACAGCTGTCGGCAATGGTCACCTGTATGAGAAGACACCTGTCCACAGACTCAGTGAATCAGTCAGACTCTAACCTCTACAAAATGGCCAAGAGCAAGGAGCTGTCTAAGGATGTCAGGGACAAGATCATACACCTGCACAAGGCTGGAATGGGCTACAAAACCATCAGTAGACGCTGGGCGAGAAGGAGACAACTGTTGGTGCCATAGTAAGAAAATGGAAGAAGTACAAAATGACTGTCAATCGACAAAGATCTGGGGCTCCACGCAAAATCTCACCTCGTGGGGTATCCTTGATCATGAGGAAGGTTAGAAATCAGCCTACAACTACAAGGGGGGAACTTGTCAATGATCTCAAGGCAGCTGGGACCACTGTCACCACGAAAACCATTGGTAACACATTACGACATAACGGATTGCAATCCTGCAGTGCCCACAAGGTCCCCCTGCTCCGGAAGGCACATGTGACGGCCCGTCTGAAGTTTGCCAGTGAACACCTGGATGATGCCGAGAGTGATTGGGAGAAGGCTGTGGTCAGATGAGACAAAATTGAGCTCTTTGGCATGAACTCAACTCGCCGTGTTTGGAGGAAGAGAAATGCTGCCTATGACCCAAAGAACACCGTCCCCACTGTCAAGCATGGAGGTGGAAATGTTATGTTTTGGGGGTGTTTCTCTGCTAAGGGCACAGGACTACTTCACCGCATCAATGGGAGAATGGATGGGGCCATGTACCGTACAATTCTGAGTGACAACCTCCTTCCCTCCGCCAGGGCCTTAAAAATGGGTCGTGGCTGGGTCTTCCAGCACAACAATGACCCAAAACATACAGCCAAGGCAACAAAGGAGTGGCTCAGGAAGAAGCACATTAGGGTCATGGAGTGGCCTAGCCAGTCACCAGACCTTAATCCCATTGAAAACTTATGGAGGGAGCTGAAGATGCGAGTTGCCAAGCGACAGCCCAGAACTCTTAATGATTTAGAGATGATCTGCAAAGAGGAGTGAACCAAAACCTCCTGACATGTGTGCAAACCTCATCATCAACTACAGAAGACGTCTGACCGCTGTGCTTGCCAACAAGGGTTTTGCCACCAAGTATTAGGTCTTGTTTGCCAGAGGGATTAAATACTTATTTCCCTCTGCAGAATGCAAATAAATTCATATACTTTCCACAATGTGATTTTCCGGATTTAATTTGTGATGTGCTATCTCTCACTGTTACCAATAACCTACCCTTCAATTATGGGCTGCTCATGTCTTTGTCAGTGGGCAAACTTACAAAATCAGCAAGGGATCAAATACTTATTTCCCCCACTGTATGTTTATTTGTTGCTACAGAATTAATTCCAATATATGAGAAGCCCCTGATGCAGCATTGCACTAATTTGACCCCAAAATGCTGTTTCACCATTGGAGAAAAAAAACATAACAGCATAAGCTAAGTGTTTTTTGAATGTCTAAAAATTGTTTGAAAATTTTTGAGAAGATTTCACATTTACATTTACCTTCTCCTTGTTCTGCGCATCTGGGTGAGGCAAAACAAACAAACAAAAAACCCCTAGAGTTTATTACCATTTTCTTAGCAACCGTTTGAAGTTCAATGAGAAATTTATGTACTTATTTAGTCATCATACTTATGTATTACTATTAAGCAACATTTAATTATGATAACCTATGCTGATGTTACCGACATTTTAGCATTATCACCCAGCAATTTTTGTGTCATAAAAATGTTTGAGCTAAAACACAGTAAAATAACGTCATTCCAATTATACAATTAATAATGTGTCAGAATTTCGCAGTCACTGTAAATGCTCAAATGTCCACTCCCAGCTTAAACAGGCCTTCAGTTACTTTGAAAGTTCTTAGCAGCCTTGTCGATCAGTCCCTGTGGCAGCAGTGGCGTAGCAAGGGGGGCGGGAGGGGCGGTCCGCCCCGGGTGTCAGCTCGGGGGGGGGGGTGCTCCCTGCCAGCTCCCCCCCACTCAGTGCCCTCTCCTCCGTCCAACCAGCTCCCCCTACCTTTAAAAAATATCGGAATCCGAAGCGAGGCGCAGCGCCTCGCGCCTGCACGTAAAAGAAATGTGCAGCGTCTCATCGGGCCTTCTCTCGCTCTGTCTGTCCCGCCCTTGCGGAAATAGGAAGTTGCGTCAGCGGAGGGCGGGACAGACAGAGCGAGGAAAGGCCCGATGAGACGGTGCACATTTCTTTTATGTGCAAGTGCGAGGCGCTGCGCCTTGCTTCGGATTCCGATATTTTTTAAAGGCAGGGAGCTGGTTGGACGGAGGAGGGTGGGTACTGGGTCGGGGGGGTGTCGATGCCGAGGGGGGGTATGTCATCGTGCTGCACCCGGGGGGGGTGCAACAGCGAACCGCCCCGCCCCGGGTGGCAGCCCCCCTCGCTACGCCACTGTGTGGCAGGCTATCACAGATCATCTGCAGCAGTTCCTTGAGTTTGACGATTGTTTGAGGCTTTGGGTGGAACTTGTGATAGGCCTCCAACATTGCTCTCCAGACAAAATTCTACATCACTGTGACATTATTAACAGGAAGCTGGTACCCCATTTTTTCTCAAATGGTAGTTTTACAGTGCGTTTTTTAACACGTGAAAATCACAGTCTGTAGCTGCGCCATGCTTAACGATAATCTCATTCCACTTGGCACATAAACGTAGATAGTATCAACAAATAAAGCAGTACAATTTCACATTCAAAGTCCAAGCAGTTGCTGAGAAAACCCAAGAAACTCTAGGGGTTACTTTTGCCTCACCCTGTAGATTCAATCACCATAGTGCATTCTTTTGTGTTGCTCTTATACTATGGAATTCTATGCCCCTGATGTTGCATACAGAATTGTCTCTTCAAAAATTTAAAACAGTGTTGAAAACATATTTATTTCAGATGGCCTATGGTGATCATGATCAGTGAGTGTTGGAGTGGATGACTTGTCTTGAAGAAAACATCCTGTCCATTGTCTCTTCTTTTTCTCACTTTATTGACTTAGCATTCCTTTCCTTTCCTTTTTTTCTTTTAATGTTAATTTGTAAACCGTGCTCTAAAGTACAATAAACCATAATCAATAACCATAACCAACGGTGGTGGTGGTAGTATGTTCCCTTTCAGATGGTATGAGTTCCTGAGTTCTGAATGCTTGCCTTTGTGAACAGGTGAATGATAAACCCCTTGATGGGTGAAATATCCCATGATTTAGATAGGAATTTGGTGCTCATCAACGTCACTGCCTACAGCCTTTAACCTCTTTCCCTATTTGGAGATCTACAGATGTCAGCAGTTTAAATCTTTGTTCTTAGTTGATCAAGTTTCAAGCATTATTTCCATTTTTATTCATGACAATATCTTCAGTTACACAAAAGGTATGGAGATGGAGGCATTAATTGTAGTTTACCATTTCTGGAGAAAGATATAGAACAAGAATTACGACAGCCTCTCTGGATTACGTCAATACTAACTGATCTGTTGGCTCCTTATCAATATGGGTTTCATCCACCTCTTGGGATGGAGACCTTACTGCTATCAATGTTTCATGTGCTGTTGAATAGATGCACATAGAGGGTCATTTTTGATAATGATGTCTAAATCCAATTTTGGATGTTTTGCTGAAAACTTCCAAAAATCAAGTGGTGAACATAAAAAATGTCTATCTTTTTGTTTTGAAAATGGCCATTTGCTAGATGTTTTTGTGCTCAGTGTGTCTATCTTTTTTGACCATTTTCGAAAAAAAAAAAATCCAAGGGAAAAACACCCAAAACAAGCTAATGGGATATACTGGGAGCCAGTATTTCTAGTAGACTAGCCACACAGACATCTCAGCAGAGTTTTGGGAACGTCCATGTCCCACCCCCATCAGGCCTCCTTGTGATTTGGACACTCTGCATATGAACTGCATAGAAAAACGTCTTAAAAATTTGAAAATAATGATTTGGACGCTTTCAGGCTTATTTTCGAAAGAGAAGGGCGCCCATCTTTCGACACAAATTGGGAGATGGGTGTCCTACCAGGGTTCCCAAATCGGCATAATAAAAAAATGATTTTGGGCGTCCTCAACTGCTTTCCGTCATAGGGACAACCAAAGTTCACGGGGGCGTGTGAGAAGCGTAGCGAAGGCGGGACTAGGGCGTGCCTAACACATGGGCGTCCTCGACCGATAATGGAAAAAAAGGGCGTCCCTGACAAGCACTTGGTCCATTTTTTCTTACGACCAAGCCTCAAAACGTTGCCCAAACTGACCAGATGACCACCGGAGGGAATCGGGGATGACCTCCTCTTACTCCCCCAATGGTCACCAACCCCCTCCCACCCTAAAAAAAACCTTTTTAAATATTTTTTGCCAGCCTTTATGCCAGCCTCAAATGTCATGCCCAGCTCCATGACAGCAGTATGCAGGTTCCCGGAGCAGTTTTAGTGGGTGCAGTGCACTTCAGGCAGGCGGACCCAAGCCCATCCCCCCCCCACACCTGTTACCACTTGTGGTGGTAAATGTGAGCCCTTCAAAACCACCTGAAACCACTGTACCCACATGTAGGTGCCCCCCTTCACCCCTTAGGGCTAGGTAATGGTGTACAGTTGTGGGGAGTGAATTGTTTGGGGGGGGGGGTTGGGGGCTCAGCACCCAAGGTAAGGGAGCTATGCAGCTGGAAGCATTTTCTGAAGTCCTCCCTGCAGTTCCCCCTAGGTTGCCCGGTTGGTGTCCTGGCAGTCAGGGGGACCAGTGCACTACAAATGCTGGCTCCTCCACGACCAAATGGCTTGGATTTGGTCGTTTCTGAAAATCGGGGATGGACCATCTCTAAGGTCGACCTAAATTTCCGCGATTTGGGCGTCCCCGACCGTATTATCAAAACGAAAGATGGATGCCCATCTTGTTTGATAATATGGTGTTCCCCGCCCCTTCGCCGGGACATCCTGCGAGAATGTCCTCAGGAAAACCTTGGGCGCCCCTTTCAATTATGCCCCTCTTGTGCCGCTTTTTGGATGCTTTTCTGTTTTTTTTGAAAATGAGCCCCCATAAGCAATTTATTTTGGCATTTGTGATATTTCATCTCCTTTTAACAATATGGATTTTTTAAAATTATTTTATTTATTCATTTTATTATACCTTTATGTCCAATATATAAATGGGAAAGTAAAAGAGAAAATATCAATTAAAACAAACCTAAGGAAAATATCCTCTTTGTTAGTTCCACATATTGTCCACAATTGGGGGGATCCCAAGATCAGGAAAACAATCTCAAAGAAAATAAGAAAAAACACGGAATGGTTTAGCTTACAATTCATATTTTCTGAGGGAGGAAGGTTAATCGGTAATTGCAGCCGGTACAGTGGTAACTTAAAGGAAGTTGCTGCAGAGGGTTCTTCATCTGTTCTTTTAACCTCCACAAACTTCTTATAATTTCCTGGGTTCAACAAACAAGTCAATCAGGAATAAAACACTTACAAGGGAATCGCTCTAGGAAGGTCCACCTAGGGCAATGATTTCTTGGCTTAAAAAGCCAAGAGTTCACACCTCCCTAGTCTGTGATTCCCTTGATATGTCAGGAAATATATTAGATCTTTGACCCAAAAAAAAACTATCAGCCATATGTCGGAAATACAATTTCAAAAACATTGTTCCTATCTAAATCAAAGGCAAAAAAGTCACTAATAATATAAACTCTATATACAGGGTATTTTTGGAAAATTTATCTTTTGCAAGGTATTTTTCCTTAATTGTTCTCCAGAAGTTTCCAATTTTTTACAACGAAACATAATTGTTCTTCATTACCAGATTAACTGATTTTCGTAGAGCTAGTGGCGTAGCCAAGGGTGAGCTTGGGTGGGCCAGGCCCCCACTTGTGGGTTCAGGCCACCCAGTAGCAACACATCTATAATGTGGCTGGCAGGGATTTCCCCAGCCCCCACCAGCCGAAAACTCCCAACAAGTGTCCCTCCTGCATACCTTGTAAGTAGCAGATCTTCGCCTGCTAGCTTGAGCAGTGACATACCATACTGCTTGCACGGCCTCACAGCCTTCCCCTCTGATGTATTCTGTGTAGGCGGAAACAGGAAGTTGCATCATATGGGAAGGGTGTGGGGTCAACATGTAGCAGTGTGTTTTAGTTGCTTCTCGCTGCTGGTGAAATCTGATATTTAAAAGGTGTATGGGAGAGGGGGGATGTTTAGATACCATATGGCCTGCGCAGGCGAGAGAAGGAGAGACCAAATCACCTGTGGGGACGGGGCGAGGTTCTCTGCCCACCCAACTTGGGCCCAGGCCCACCCAAAATTGGGTGTCTGGCTACGCCCTGTTGTAGAGAAACCATTTCCGAAATCAAATCTTTATTTTTTTATCTTGAACTTCCACTTTGTTAGATAAGTATTGATATAATCACCATATTTTTCCTAAAAAAAGTTTGACAACTGAAGAAGAGAGTTATTCACACTCTGCAGACACTTCCCATAGTGCGTCCATTGTGACATTGTTTGGCTTCACCCAGGTCCAATTTTCTCCACAGAAAAACTGCTCCAGATATCTCGGGGGGAAGAGCTGCACTCTCCAATCCCCCAGTTGGTTTATTATCCGGAGTCAATGGCTGCCCCAGGACTCTCCTCGGATCGCATGAAAATCCTAACCCACTTTGGGCGTTTCCACTGTCGACCTCCAATAGCGAAGCGTTACTGTTTCCGGGTCTTGGGAGAAGTCATTGCCAACAGGGGGACTCAAAGTCACTCCATCTCCACTGAGATTCGGCAAATAAAGCCGTGCTGTTCCCCGAAGCAGGAACCGATATCCCCGACGTTATGACCCCAAATCTCTCCAAAGTAGACTGAGAATGGTGGGGAACCCCAACCGTGTTCGAGGGAGGACAACACCACGGCTTTGCCTTTCTTCTTCCCCATTCTCTGGGAGGCGCGCCAACTCTTCAGGTATTCTGGTGTAAAACGGGAACTCAACTAACGTACATCCTCCCTCGACGCCATCTTGGATCCTCCAATTTGGGACATTCTTTGTCTGGTTTCTCCTCAGAGGCCTGTCTGATATGGGTAACCCTTCAGCATAGCCCTCTGAGTCATTGAAACGGGAGCCCCTCCACCACTTACAAGGTGGTGTCCCTTCGGAGGGGCAATATGGATTTTAATTAAGCAGCTATATGATGGGGGACATTCCATAATAAGCTGCTTAGATTTAGACAGCAAAAATGCACATAAATGCCAGTTATCTAGTCATTTATGCACGTTATAGAACATAGAAACATGACGGCAGAAAAAGGCCATGACCCATCCAGTCTGGCCATCCTCTATAACCCCTAATTCTCCTGTTCCTAAGCGATCCCACATGCTTATCCCATGCCTTTTTTAAATTCTGGAACAGTCCTCGACTCCACAACCTCCACCGGGAGGCCATTCCACGCCTCCACCACCCTTTCTGTGAAATAGTACTTCCTTAGATTACTCCTAAGCCTATTCCCTCTTAATTTTGTCATATGCCCCCCTCATTCCAGAGCTCTCCTTGAAAAAGGCTCTCTTCCTGTACATAAATGCCCTTGAGATATTTAAACATCTCTATTATGCCTCCTCTCTCCCTCCTCTCTTCCAGCGTATATATGTTGAGGTTCATAAGTCTGTCCCTATAATTTTTGCGTTCAAGACCGCTTACTAATTTTGTAGCCGCCCCCTGGACCGACTCCATCCTGTTTATATCTTTCCGTAGGTGCGGTCTCCAGAACTGCACGCAGTACTCCAAATGGGGCCTCACTAGAGACTTATACAACGGCACTATCACCTCCTTTTTCCTGCTGGTCATGCCTCCCTTTATGCACCCTTGCATCCTTCTGGCTTTGACCGTCGCTTTTTCTACCTGCTTGGAAGCTTTAAGGTCATCAGACACAATCACAGAGCTAAAATAATTGTTAAGCAGTTCAGCTTTATCCTTATCTTTTCCACATATTCTCTCCCTCAGCTTTGAACCTCACAATGCTATTATGGCACGTCCTCTGTCACGTACAATCTGAAAAAGGTCTTATCCCCCAATTTTTACCGTAGTAGCTATCTTTTCCTCCATTTGCCGCTTCGCCAGTGCACGTAGCCGAGGGCGGCTCTGACACCCGGGGCGGGTCGCCGCTGTGCACCCCCCTGGGTGCAGCACGGCGCCCCCCCTTCGGCGTGCACCCCTCTCCCCCCGGAGCGCCTTCTTACTTGAATTAGTGAGCGGGCGAAGAGGGTCGATCTGCCCCGATGGCACGTCGCTGGGAGCTACGTCGGCTCTGCTGGTTCACCTGCTTTCTCTGCCCCAGAACAGGAAGTAACCTGTTCTGGGGCAGAGGGAGCCGACACCCCCCTTTCCTACGCCACTGCGCTTCGCATTCCTGATAGCTTTCCAGCTTCTCTTCGCTTAATCGTTATGTATAAGTAACAACATTCCAGCTACGTGCTCTTTGTAAGTGTACTTTGTCAGTGTGGTGTTCATATGGACAGTTGTGGGTGGGGTGCATAATTACACACACAAAATTATACAATACTATGATTTTCGCACCTAGTGACCCTGCTACAACTAAGGGCCCATGTTTCTAAAGCTGAATATAGGTCGTGCTAGCGTTTTTAGCGCACACTAAATATTAGTGCACAACGCTAAAGACACCATAGGAATATATGGGTGTCTCTAGCATTACGCATCATGCTTAATAACTTACCGTGCGCTAAAAACGCTAGCGCACCTTAGTAAACAGGGACCCTAATATTCTAACAAGAAGATGGCGCCTACTTTTCTTTAGGCTCCACATAGGCACGTTCTGGTATCGAAAATAGACTCTCCTTTATAGAATTACGCTCTTGGAGAGCCTAATGGGTGCCTATGTAGGATCCTATTCTTAAAAGAACTTAGGCACCTACTTTTCCTTTGCAGAATCAGGATATATACGTATATATGCAGTTAGGCACAAGCACTTATGCCAGCCTAGTGGTGGCTGTAAATCCTCGTGTTAAATGCTGGAAATACGTGCATAACTTGTACTGTATAATATCCATGTGAGTCCCATCCATGTCCCACCTAGACTACGCCTGTGTGCACCCTACCTATGTGCATATTTTACCAAAAGCTCATAAGTGGATTTTCACCATTTTACATATAACATGCATATGTGTGCATATCAATGGCCAAATTCTAGTCACTAGCATGTATATTGAACACAACAATGATAACAGTCATATTTACAGAATTACCCCCCTTGCTGTCTAGTATTATATATTTTCAGTCATGTCTTGGTATCTGAATGCAGCAAGTCCACTTAGATGCAACAGTATTGGATTGGATGCCTTTGTCAACTGGCGCTTTACAAGCTTCCGCTCTGTCAGCTACTTTGTTTAATATATATTTGAGGCCATTATTTAAAGTTTAATAGAGTCAGTGTAGATTCTCGGATCTAAGCTGACAATATTGCAGTAGTTCTACCTATTGTTCCCAATGTTCATTGGCTTTTGTGACTCACGTGTGATTGTATCTCAGCCACTGCAGGTTCATCAAGAGACAACAAACCAGAAGCACTGATTGTAAATTGACAACTTCACTTGGTAGTACCAGATTGCATTGTAGTTGATGGGATATGTATTCTGATGATAACTGACGTTATCTAGGCATTTGGTTTGAAGCAGTTACATCATGTTGTTAAGGCTGCCTTTTATAAGCTGCACTTCCTGAAATGTCTAAAGCTTCTTCTGATGCTTGGGTTGTCTTACAGATGCTTTTGTCATCTTGGTTTGATTATAGTAATACTCTGTATATGGGCCTCCCACATGCTTGTGATAAATCATTGCAATTGATTTAGGATGTGGCTGCAAGACTTATCTTTGGTATCAGGAAGGGAGTATTTTATCCCATACCTTGTACAACTTCACTAGTTGCTGGTGGATGGCAGATGAAATTTATGATGTTCATAATAGCATTTAATTTGTATATTTTTGGTTTTGGTTTTTATTTTGTATTTATTTGTCAAATTGCTTATGTGTGTTTAATTGTAATCTAATTAGAATTTCTAAGTATAGAATATAACTTCAATAAATGGAATTTAAAGTTTTACTTGGATTGGCTTCCGCTTATACAAAAAGCATCTTTCATTCTTAGGGCTCCTTTTACCACAGTGGGTAAAAGGCTTTTTTTCTTTTTAAAAAAAGAAGTGGTCGCGTGGTAAGTTAAACACTTGCCATGAGGCCATTTCCTGGAGGAGCCCTTACTGCCTCCTATTTAGCCCCCAGTGATAAAATATATATATCTACTATAATAAAACTCACCCTCAACGTTCTGAGGACACTGACGTCAGTGAAGCCAAACTCTGACTTCCTTCAAAAAGTTTCGAAGGTTCGTGGTGGTGAGGCTCCAAAATCGCTCCAGGCCCCGCACTCGAGGGCGGAGCAATGGCAGAACAACGAAGGGGTTGGCAGGGAGGGAGGCAGGGAGGCGGGGGGTGGGAAATCGCTCCGTGCCCCGCCCTCGAGGGCGGAGCAATGGCAGAACAACGAAGGGGATGGCAGGGAGGGATGCAGGGAGGCGGGGGGTGGGAAATCACTCCAGGCCCCGCCCTTGAGGCGGAGCAATGGCAGATCAACGAAGGGGTTGGCAGGGAGGGAGGCAGGGAGGCGGGGGTGGGAAATTGCTCCGGGCCCCGCCCTCGAGGGCGGAGCAATGGCAGAACAACGAAGGGGTTGGCAGGGAGGGAGGCAGGGGAGACGGGGTGGGTGGGAAATCGCTCAGTGCCCCGCCCTCGAGTCAAACCTCATGACATTGGGGGCGGAGCAATGCCAGAACAACGAAGGGGTTGGCCAGGGAGGGAGGGAGGGAGGTGGGTGTTGGCCACGAAAACCTTGCTAGCGCCCATTTCATTTGCTCTGAAACGGGCTTCTTTACTAGTATGTATATATTTTCCGAGTGCCAAAAATGGCACGCAGCACACGCCAGAACTATTGCCGGGCTCCTATGGTAGCCCGGCGGTAGGGTGATTTGCTGCATGCCATTGCTGCGGTAGTCCTACCGCAGCTTTGTAAAAGAGGCCCTATATGCTAAGAAGCCCATTTTATTCCTATGGGCTTCTTGTCATTTAGTGTACATTAAATCCATTTGCACACCTTAGTCCAAAGGAGCCCATATTGTATGTCATGCTTAGTGAGTCGAATTTATCATCAGTTCCTTCAGCAGGGATTTTGGATTTGGTGCATGCCTTTTTCAGTAGTAGATTTAGATTTATTTTTTTTTTTAAGTTTAATTTATTTTATTGGTTTTCAATACAATACAATATAAGCAAGAGCTCACAACATAACAACAAACAACATTTTACAAATCATGGCAATACTGGAGCTCACATTGAAGAAGTAACTATCCACATCTAGAATCACATTAAGAAAAAGGGAAAGAAAGAGGAAAAGGAGAGGAAAAGGGGGAGGGTTGGAGGGATACAAATCAAGGTATAAAGCTTGCATAGGCCACAAAATACATCAAACTTAGTGCTTATCACTGTACCGAATCAAAATAAGATACAAGTGGTAGCCATTTTTCGCTATAGGAAGCGAAGCAAAAAGACTTCTTCGCAAGATGTAATTTGAATTTGTACATTTGGAGCAACAAGTTCCACCATTCCTGATAGGTGGCCTGATGTAAGGGCTTCCAGTGAGAGAATATTACCTTCAATGCTAAAGATACCATGGCGCTAACAAGAGCCCCCTCACTAGGGGGTAGCAGACTCTTGAAGTACTGATCCCTGAGAATCACAAATTGATAAGTGATTGAGCCAGGAAGGTGAAAAATGTCTACCAGTTGTGACCTGATTTCTAGCCAGAACTTACGAAGGCACACACAATCAAAGATAAGATGCTTTAAAGTACCCATTTGAGACTGGCAAGACCAACAGACACTAGAGTTAGAGGGATCAATGACATGAAACCTATATGGCGTCCAAAGGGATCTATACATAAAGAAATACATAGACTGCATGGTAGTTTGAGCACCTGAAGAGGAACTTCCAAAGCTGTTCCCACAGCTTATCAGAAATAGGTTGCTGTATGTCTTCCTCCCAGCACCTACGTAAACCGGTACATTTAGTGCGTGACTTGTTAAGAAGGCATTTGTAAATGTGGGAAGCAGCATGACCAGTATGCTGAAGCTTCAGATTGAAATCCATAAGCTCTGGGGTGTGGGACAGGAACTGGGCTTGTAATCTATCGCTAGATTTCTTTTTTACCATGAAGCCACTGGTAAAAGTGGGTGTCAGAAAGTGCAAAATCAAGTTTCATCTCTGAAAAGGTTTTCCAAGTCTGCCTACTCACATGGATCAAATCTTTTAAGGACCATATTTCTATATGTTGCCACTGAGACCATGAAACTTGTTTACTGCCAATTTTATTATTTATAACCCGCCCTTATCCAGGGCAAGGTACAATATACACATATCAAAAATACCTAAAGCGTACAAAACAATAACATTACAAGAAAGTTCACATTTTAACCCATACCATAGTTCATAAACAGGCAACCAGAATATCCAGTCTTATACTTACCAGCAGTAGCATAAAAAGCCAGACACATCAAATGTGCCTTCAATTGACGCTTAAAGGTAACCAAATGGGTCTCGTGTTTCAATCCAGCTGGCAGCCGATTCCATTTGAAAGGTCCAGCAATACAGAAAGCTCCTCTTCTAGTTACATCCAGATGAAATTGATTCATAGCAGGCATAACCAAATTTCCAGCGTTCATTGACCGCAGCTGTCTCTGTGGAACGTAACACTGAATAGAATTCTTCAAATACACAGTAGTATCATGAAACAAACATGATGAGCTAACATCAACAGTTTAAAATTCAGCCTGAATGCAACCGACAGCCACCACAACAACTTTAAGTAATTTGAAATATGGCCATATTTCAACAAACCAAAAACAAGACGTATTATTAGGAAAGGTATGGAGAACAGGTGAGAGGATGTTATAATGCCGTTGTATAGCTCCATGGTGCGACCGCACCTTGAGTATTGTGTTCAATTCTGGTCGCCTGTTCCTGTTCCTCGCCAAATCCAAAGGCCATTACTCCATCCTCATCCTCCTCGACCTATCCGCCGCCTTTGACACCGTCAATCATAATTTACTTCTTGACACACTGTCCTCATTTGGGTTCCAGGGCTCCGTCCTCTCCTGGTTCTCCTCGTATCTTTCCCAACGCACCTTCAGAGTATCTTCTAATGGCTCCTCTTCCACCCCCGTCCCGCTCTCTGTTGGGGTTCCCCAAGGATCTGTCCTTGGACCACTTCTCTTCTCGATATACACCTCTTCCCTAGGCTCGTTGATCTCATCTCATGGTTTCCAGTACCATCTCTATGCCGATGACACCCAGCTTTACCTCTCCACTCCCGACATCACAGTTGAAACCCAGGCCAAAGTTTCAGCCTGCCTTTCCGACATCGCTGCCTGGATGTCCAACCGGCATCTGAAACTGAACATGGCAAAGACTGAGCTCCTTATCTTTCCACCCAAACCCTCTTCTCCTCTTCCCCCACTTTCCGTCTCTGTTGACAACACCCTCATCCTCCCCGTCTCTTCAGCACGCAATCTCGGAGTCATCTTCGACTCCTCCCTCTCCTTCTCTGCCCATATCCAACAGACAGCTAAGACCTGTCGCTTCTTCCTCTATAATATTAGCAAAATTCGCCCATTCCTCTCTGAACAGACCACCCGAACCCTCGTCCACTCGCTCGTTACCTCTCGTCTTGACTATTGCAACCTTCTCCTCGCTGGCCTCCCGCTTAGCCACCTATCCCCCCTTCAATCTGTCCAAAATTCCGCCGCACGTCTTATCTACCGCGTGAACCGATACTCTCATATCACCCCCCTCCTCAAGTCGCTTCACTGGCTCCCAATCCACTACCATATACAGTTCAAGCTTCTCCTATTGACCTTCAAGTGCACTCAATCTGCTGCCCCCCATTACCTCTCTACCCTCCTCTCCCCGTATGTTCCCACCCGTAACCTCCGCTCTCAGGACAAATCACTCCTATCTGTACCCTTCTCCACCACCGCTAACTCCAGACTCCGCCCCTTCTGACTCGCATCACCTTATGCCTGGAACAGACTTCCCAAGCCCATACGCCATGCGCCCTCCCTGCCCATCTTCAAGTCCTTACTCAAGGCCCATCTCTTCTCCCTTGCTTTTGGCGCCTAACACCTTCCCCATTCCTGTTACCTACACTGACTACGTAGTCTGTTACCGTTAGATTGTAAGCTCTCTTGAGCAGGGACTGTCCCTCCCCGTGTTTAAACTTGTACAGCGCTGCGTAACCCTGGCAGCGCTATAGAAATGCTAAGTAGTAGTAGTAGTCGCCGCATCTCAAGAAAGATATAGTAGAATTGGAAAAGGTGCAGCGAAGGGCGACTAAAATGATAGCGGGGATGGGACGACTTCCCTATGAATAAAGATTAAGGAGGTTAGGGCTATTCAGCTTGGAGAAGAGACGGCTGAGGGGAGACATGATAGAGGTATATAAAATGAGTGGAGTGGAACAGGTGGATGTGAAGCGTCTGTTCACGCTTTCTAAAAATACTAGGACTAGGGGGCATGCGATGAAACTACAGTGTAGTAAATTTAAAACAAATCGGAGAAAATGTTTCTTCACCCAACGTGTAATTAAACTCTGGAATTCATTGCCGGAAAATGTGGTGAAGGCGGTTAGCTTAGCAGAGTTTAAAAAGGGGTTGGACGGTTTCCTAAAGGACAAGTCCATAAACCGCTACTAAACGGACTTGGAAAAATCCAAAATCCCAGGAATAACATGTATAGAATGTTTGTACGTTTGGGAAGCTTGCCAGGTGCCCTTGGCTTGGATTGGCCGCTGTCGTGGACAAGATGCTGGGCTCGATGGACCCTTGGTCTTTTCCCAGTATGGCATTACTTATGTACTTATGTTACATTCTGCACAATTTGCAAAGAGTGAACACAAGTGGCAAGTAACCCCAAATTTGTAATGTTACAATAATCAAGGCCAGTTAACACCATGGCTTCCACCACCCTCACAAGCTCATGGCAAGTTACAGTCAGGTACAGTAGGTATTTTTCTGTCCTGGAGAGCTTACAGTCCTAAGGCAATGGAGGGTTAAATGATTTGCCCAAGATCACAAGGAACTGCAGCAGGAATTGACCAGGTTTCCCTGGTCTAACCATTAGGCTACTCCTCCACTATTTGAATGGGTGAAACTCAAGCTCTAGTATCGTGGAGTGTACTACCTGCTGATCCATAGCCTGAAAATTATTTATGGAGCTTTAGAAAGTTGGTAAAAACATATTTGTTTCAACAGCTATTTGCAGCCAAAGCGTGAATGAAGCTGAATTGTCTTAAAATAAATTATTGATAAATTATTTTTGTATACTTTGGTGTACAATTATATGTTTTGTTTTTTTATTGTTTTATGTGTTTGATGATATTTATGTTTTACTATGAGACATCTAGAATTGTGGATGGGCAGCACAGAAATCAATTTTAAGTAAATAAATAAAACCAATCGTGGTATGAACCATACAGATGTCAGGGATCATGGCATGAGAATGGCCCCATGATGGAAGGAAGCTGATACCAGAGCTCCTCCCCCTCCATAAACAAACACTTTCTCAGCTTTCAGGTACTGCTGCCATGTTCTTCCTCCCTGTTTGCACTCACTCAGTCCTCCTCAGCTCTCCTCACAGCTCCAATGAGTACAGAGCAGCTCCTGGCTGGCTCTAGACACAACCAATAGGAAGAAAGCAAGCAATGCAGGGCATTTTGTCAGCTCCTGAAGTGGAAATGCACATGCTGCTCCAACTGGCCATTAAGTTCTCTTTTGATTGACCACTATTGATTAGTGGTCAATAACTACTAACCCTTACCGTTCAGTGAATCCAGACTGCCCCAATTTGACTGCCCCTTTCGGACCGACCGTTCACTTGTCTATTAGATTGTAAGCTCTTTGAGCAGGGACTGTCTCTCTTTGTTAAATTGTACAGCGCTGCGTAACCCTAGTAGCGCTCTAGAAATGTTAAGTAGTAGTAGTAGTAGTATTTCAGCCTTAACCAGTTTTAGCCACCCAGTACAACTTCTATTACATTTTAATTTAACTCAATGTCATTCTAACATACATATTTTATATAAGTCATACTGCAAACAAGGGCAAAAAGGAATCTAACCTCCATGGAGTGGCAGGTACAACTCTAACCAACTTACTGGGCAGACTAGATGGACCATACTGGTCTTTATCTGCCGTAATTTACTGCGTTAGTAGATGGGATCTAATGCTAGGTATGAGTGAAGGGAGCTGGGGTCTGACATGGGGCAGATGGGATGTAAAGGTTGGGGGCTGATGCAGGGACTGGGAGAAAGAAGAAGACGAAAGATACTGTGTGGGGGAGGGGAGAAGCAAGGGAAGGTAAAGATGGAGGGGCAGAGGGATGGGTACTGGAGTTAAGGTGGAGGAAAGATAGGGTAAATAAATACTGGAGAACAGTGGCGTAGCCAAGGGTGGGCTGGGATGGGCCCAGGCCCACCCACTTTGGGCTCAGGCCCACCCAGTAGCAGCAAACCTATGATGTGGCTGGCAGGGATCCCCAAGCCCCACCATCCGAAAACTCCCAACAACTGTCCCTCCTGCGTACCCTGTAAATAGCAGATCTTCGCCTCCAGTGAGCAGCGACTGATACATACTGCTCACTCCAGACCCACAGCCTTCCCTCTGATGTATTCTCCCACCTATGCGGAAACAGGAAGTTGCATCAGAGGGAAGACTGTGAGGCCAATATGAGCAGTGTGTATTAGTTACTTGCTCGCTGCCAGTGAGAATCTGCTATTTAAAAGGTATGCGGGGGAAGGGGGATGTTTGAGAGACCATATGGCATGCAGGCGAGAGAGGGCAAGACCATATCACTTGTGGGACAAGGCGGAGTTCTTTTGCCCACCCATCTTGGGCCCAGGCCCACCCAAAACTGGGTGTCTGGCTACGCCCCTGGGGGGGGGGGGGGGGGGGGGGAGAGAGGGTATCCCGGCCTTGTGCCTCTCAAAAGCTAAAAGACCTCAGAATAGCCTCATTTACTCTCATTCTTGCCCTAGGTTTTTCAAAAAAGCCTTGACTGAAGTCAGAAAATTTGTAAAGAGCAGCAAACTTCTACTCCACCCTGTCAAAGGCACTTGGTATTGTGTGGTTCCAATAAAGATATTTTTTTTAATGTTATGGGTGTTGCAGTTGAGAAAACAGTATGTAAACAGTATATTGTGATATAATAAAAAAAGTCTCTTTTAAGAAATCTCTATAAGAAAGACGACTAGAGGGAACAATCATGGATGAAGAAAGACACATCATACTGACCTCGTGATGGAGGTGAAATATGAATATCAAGTGCTGGTAATACAATATACCAATGTTAACAACGATGTATGGGTCTAGGGAAGCAGAAACAAAAACATGCCAAGATAAGACAGCAGGTTAAAGCCTAATGGAACAGCCATTTGTGTGCGGGTATTACACCCTGAAAAGAAATGGCCCTGAGTATCTGAAGAATAGGATGATCCTCCACACACCGCCAAGGACACTAAGGTCCTCCCAAGGACTTTCACTAACCACACCTTCTCCAAAAGACATTACACGATGATACCCGCAAGCGAGCCTTCTCCGGAGTAGCCCCCACACTCTGGAATGCATTGCCTGAAAGACTCTGCTTAACACAGAAATGTTAAGTAGTAGTAGTAGTAGTAACACAAGACTATCTCTACTTCAGGAAGCAGGTGAAAGCTTGGCTCTTTAACCAGGCCTTTAATGGAAGAAGTAACTAACTTGTTAGTCTCATTCACACGCACAGGGAGTGACTCGGGCTGCACATACTGCAGCGGGACATGTTTATCCACTCCTACCCTAGCTGAGATAATATTTAACCATCTCTCTGACCTCATATGCAACTTTCTTCAAATCAGTCACTTTACTTTCTAACTCTTCCTACTTTCTTACCCATCTATATGTTACAACTTTGCCTTACCCTTCACTATCAATGATAATGTTCTATTACGTATTGTGTTGACATTGTAAGTAGTATACCATTCCATACTTTGTATTGTTAGTTGAATATTTTTACTGCTGTAATTGCCTATTGCTCATGTCTAATATATTCTTATTGTATACCACCTTGAGTGAATTCCTTAAAAAAGGCGGTAAATAAATCCTAATAACTAAATAAAAAAAAGATTGTCAATGTTGATAATGGGGACTGCTAAAGTGTGAGCAGAGCACTAGTTGAATAATAAAACAAACAAACTGAAAAAAACCCCAAAATTTAAATAATCTGAGTCTTTAATCTTCTCAAGGTACCTCTAGGGATCCTACTGTGGCCCAGAATGCCAGCTCTTAACAGAACTCTGTTTGACCAATAATCTCAGGACTCCCCTGAAGCAGTGGCGTACCAAGGGGGGGGGGGCGGTCCACCCCGGGTGCACGCCGCTGGGGGGTGCCACAGCACGCACCTGTCTGCTCCCAGTTCGCTACGCTCGCTAAATTCTCTTGTTCGCTGCAGCAGCTCCCTCCTTCTGCCCCGGAACAGGTTACTTCCTGTTCCGGGGCAGAGGGAGGGAGCTGAAGCGAACGAGAGAATTTACCGAGCGTAGCGAACTGGGAGCAGACAGGCGCGTGCTGCGGCACCCCCCCCAGTGGCGTGCACCCGGGGGGGGGGGTCATTTCGCGTGGGGGCACGCTGCACCCGGGAGGGGGTCATCGGCGATCCGCCCCGGGTGCCGTCGAGGCTAGGAACGCCACTGCCCTGTAGAGAACCAGATTTCTCCAACAGAGGGCAGCCTCCTTACTGTCAGTGCTCTGTGATCCCACAGTTCCAGGGTTTCTCCAATAAAAGGCTACCTCCTGACTCAGACAAAAAGTTAAGCCCAGATACCCCCTTCCCGGTCACCAGATCAGTGTCTATGTTCTACTTATTATAGAGAGCAAATTCTCTGACCCCCCCCCCCCTCCAATTAGCTTCAACTAGCCTTCCTTTGTGTGCGTACATTACATTAAACCCATTTTACTTTTAACCGTTTAGTGGATAATATCCCCCAAAGTGTATAAATGTGGTTCCATCAGCCTGCATCTTTCCTTCAGTAAATAATTAATATAAGGTGCTGCTCCTCTCCTCTCTGCTTAGCCCAGCCATGTAACACTTCATATAATTGATATATTTCTACTGCACAGGTAAGCTGTCAGGCAAAATCTCTTATTTTCTCAATAAACAAAGACAGAGAAAATGTGCCTTTAAAACTCACTGTGACCAAAGGTCTCTTCTCTCCCCAATTTTTCATTAAACCTTCCCTTAGGTGGGGGAGGGCTGAGGTTTCATGTGTAAGCCTAAAATATTTTGATGGCTCTTGGAGCTTTCTCATGTCTACAGTCTACTCTGCCACCCTTTAAATGAAAAAGTTTGGAGACCACTGCCCTAGGCCTTTCAGAAGGTGAACTTGATGTACTCAGCTGCTGCTCACATGATTTGTCCTGCAGGGAATGCCTGATAGGCCAAACTGCCTCCTCCAGGGTAGGCCTGCCTGCCACTTATTTCCTAGCCCACATAGGCTATTGCTGCTGTTCCTGGCCTCTTCCACAATATTTTCAAGAATTCATACTACTCAGTTTGCACACCACTGATTTAGAGCACAAACCCTGCAGCACTGTTTTGCACAAGTTTATGTCTGCAAAATGTATTTTCTAGAAGCTGCAGGAAATTAAAACCAAGGGGAAAATAATAATAATTTTAAATCTAGCAAGAAAATTTGACTTGCTAATTTTTTTGTCTTCCTTGACTTTGTTGGAAACTTAAACCTAGCCCTGGATTCGCTCAAAGCAGGCATTACCTTCCTTTAAAGTCTGATTCAAAACATAAGGGCCCTGTTACTAAAGCTTAGTGTGCTGTAAATGCTTAGCATTTGGGGGTCCGATGATCAAAACTCCAGCGCTGCACAGAATAGCGTTGGAGTTTACTGCCACACAGCAGTGCCCTGACCTAACCCCCTCATGATCGAAGCTAATAGTATGCAAATGATATGCATGCTATTAGTTTCCATCATGAGGGAGCAAAGCGGGCAGATGATACCTAGCGCATGCGTTCAAAAGTTGTGCATTAACAGGCAAATGATCAAAAGCCCCGCGCTGTTCCAAACAGCGCTTTAAAATAGCGCTGGAACAGCACGGGGTGCTATTAGACCTATGATCAGAGATAATGCATGCAAACTTAAGCAGCGCAATTATCTCTGCTCATGGGGTAGAAGTGCGGGCAAATTGTGCCTGCGCACAATACTAAGCTTTAGTAAAAGTACCCCATATTTCTTATGGTTTTTAGCACAATAGGTCACAGCATTTAGCATCCAAGTTGGGTTTAAGATTAGCCAGGTTTAAAATGAAAGAATTTGAGGTGTAGGATTATATTTAAAAACAAAAAAAGCATTCATTTCTGAATAAAACTCCAAGAAATGTACTGTTCAGGATTTCAATTTCAGAGGACTGCAGGGCCGGCTGCCGAAAGGCACAGACCGCGTCAAGAAGACTTTTATTTTTGAAAAAAAAAAAAAAATTATCCACCCTTTCTGTAAACAACAAGAGCTGTTGCTCAACATCTACGTGCAGCGCTGCCTAGTTATTTCGTTAAGTCGCCTAAAACAGCGGCCCCCAGCAAAAAAAATAACACAGCACCTCTGCAAGTTTTTCGCCCAGCAACAGGGTGATGTCACCGGGAAAGAAGCGCGACCAATCAGAGGCAAGCAAGCCGCCTCCGAGTCAAATGAAAAACACGACGAGTGCACGAGACGTCACGAAAGGCTCTACTTTGTGGGCTGAACTTAGTTTTTCGCTTGAAAAGCATAAAGAGCAGCAACAGTAAAAAAAACGCGCTTTTTCGGCAGAATGTAGAATTTCAGAATATTGCTACTGTAATAAACATACCGAATGTATGGTCGCGTTCGTAAGTGTAAGCTGGGCTTCGCATTAACGTTAGAGAAAGTCTCATGGTAGTATTTTATTTATTTTGATGATTTTTTTTTTTTTTTTTGGCAAACGTTATCGCCACGCTGTGCTTTGCTTTTCTGCTCAGCACTCCTCCTGAGCCTTCTCTTTTTTAACAAATTCGGTTTATCAGTTCTCGATGGACTACAGTAGTTGGGATGGCAGTTCATTGTAAAGAACAAATTACTCTCTGGTAGCAAGTATGTATTTCCGGATGAAATACTGCTGCCGAACAGCAGATTAGGTCGTGCAGGTCACGGTGGTTCTAAACGGCCTACTTTATTTTTTTTTTTGTAGGTATTAACCACTCTTTGGTGAGTTTAAGTTCATATTTTGAGAGCAAGGATTAACCCAATGGTGGCCTTAAGAAAACAAGCATGTTGCTTTCCTCCCACCATAATATAAAATACATTAGAACCCCCCCCCCCCCCCCCAAAGACATGGACATCAGTATGGTATTTAATACAGTTTATTTAATCTGCTCCCCCTCCCTGGTACCGCCATTCACCATAGTTTAATAATCACCATCATTCCGCCCCATCTGGCTAGTAGGTGTTTCTGTCACCTGCTCCACTAGTTTTCCTCTGCAGGCTTTTGGGCCTCATGAGACTAAAGTACCCAAAACAGAAGAAAGCTGGCAGAACGGGAGCAGCAGAGCAGAGGTGGCAATATCTGCTGTTCTCTAAGGCGTATCTTTTCAAAAAAGCAAACCCAGGACAGCTACACATACATGAGATCAATATGCATGCAGTACCTCCATTGTATGCAGATCTATGCTTTGCATATTCATTGTAGAAATTATGAAAATCTGTGACCTGAGGACTGGGTTGAGAACCACTAGTTTAGTAAACCATTTCCCTTTGGACACACAAATTAAAATCCTGAAAATGTAGATGCAGTGTTCACAACAAATACACTATGCAAATGGTCTCTTGTTAAGTAAGCTTAATTTTTATATTTGTAGAAAATAAGAAAACTGCTTCAGAAACACACATACACACTTTAATTCTTCAGACACAAACACTATGCATGCACTCATTTTTCAAGCATGCATGTACATTCTCATTCTTCGGACATACTGGCACATGCATAGTCTTGCTCTTCAATTACACACAGCTATGGGATGGTGAGGGGTGGCAAGTCCGCCCCCTACCCCAAAGAAAAATGACTTGCCACCCCAGTTTCAGTGCAAGTACTACGATATAGTCCAGTATCAGCACGAGACCACAGTGGCAGTGATAATCTAGAATAAACAAGTTGACAGGCAACCAGAAAAAATAATAATGGACACACTTCTTCCTCCACATAGCCAGCATTGTTCATAGAGCTCCTTCAGCTTTCTGAGCCACGCAACTTCTCACAGATCTCAAGTCCAGTGCTCCAAGATTGGTCCTGCATGGCTCAGAAAGCTGATGCAGTGCAAGGTGGTGCTCCTCTTGCTGGCTTTTGTAGGCATGGAAGACACAAGGTATGGGGCATACTGCATGAGCATTGGCTATAGTTCCTTAACCTACTAAAGAACAGGCAATCAGAACAGTTGGGGAAGAGAGGATCCAGTGTTTGCAGGAGTAGTTAAGGAACAAGGAAAGTTGGGGCCAGAGATAAAGAGGTGGATGGAGGAGCAAGTTTAGAGAGCAGCAGGGGAGATGGAAAAGGTGAAAACAAAGTAGTACAAGATTAAGAAGTGGTAGGGAAGACCTATCAAGATGAGAGAGAAATTAGAAAAGCAGAGGATGGGATGAGAGGAAAATAAAGAGGATGTTCAGATACTGAAGCTCAAATATGAACCAGCTATAGAAGAGGGTCAGAAAAACAGTCAAGTGGTCATTGTCAAAAAGGATTTGTTAACGGGATTGTTGATGTCAACAGCCTGAAGATAATTTTGAAAGACCCGTCTGTACAGCAAGACCAAGACTTTGAATCTACCTACTGAGTTTTTTTAAATAAGCCCACTGTTTGGAAATACTTTTGGTCTACCCCCTACTCTTTCTTCTTTTTTTCACCATTTATTGGCTAAGCTTTCATCAGCTATATTTTTATTGGCTAAGCTTTCATCAGCTATATTTTTATTGGCTAAATCTGAAGTGTGGGCGTTTTAAATTGAAAACTGCCATGTTTGTGATCATAGTTGCCAGTAGTCATTTCTATACGAGCATCATACAATCAAGAGGATTGTTAGGGGGATACTTCTGTTTGTTTTGTGTGTTTTGAAAGAACATAAGAGTAGCCATGTTGGGTAAGACCAATGGTCCATCTAGCCCAGTATTCTGTTTCCAACAGTGGCCAAGCCAGGTCACAAGTACCTGGCAGAAACCCAAATCGTGGCAACATTCCGTGCTACAAATCCAAGGGCAAGCAGTTGCTTCCCCATGTCTGTCTCAATAGCAGACTATGGACTTTTCTTCTAAGAACTTGGCTAAACCTTTTTTAAACCCAGATAAGCTAACCACTGTTACCACATCTTCCAGCAGCAAAGAGTTCCAGAACTTAACTATTTGTTGAGTGAAAAAATATTTCCTCTTTGTTTTAAAAGTATTTCCATGTAACTTCCTTGAGTGTCCCCTAGTCTTTGTAGTTTTGGAACGAGTAAAAAATCGATTTACTTCTACACGTTCTACACCACTCAGGATTTTGTAGACCTCAATCATATCTCCCCTCATTCCATCTTTTTTTCCAAGCTGAAGAGCCCAAACCTCTTTAGTCTTTCCTCATATAAGAGGAGTTCCATCCCTTTTATCATTTTGGTCGCTCTTCTTTGAACCTTTTCTAATTCCACTATATCTTTTTTGAAAATACAGCGACCAGAACTGAACGCAGTACTTAAGGTGCGGTTGCACCATGAAGCAATACAGAGGCATTATATAGTATTTGTGGTCTTATTCACCATCTCGTTCCTAATTCCTAGCATCCTGTTTGCTTTTTTGGCCGTCGCTGCACACTGAGCAGAAGATTTCAGTGTAATATTTACAACGACACCTAGATCTTTTTTTGAGTGCTGACCCCTAAGTGGACCCTAGCATCAGGTAACTATGATTCAGATTATTCTTTCCAATGTGCATCACTTTGCATTTGTCCACATTAAATTTCATCTGCCATTTGGATGCCCAATCTTTCAATTGGCAGTTGAAATTTATGGCATACCAAAAAACAGATGGAAAACTAAAGGCCCCAATAAAGGACTCGAAAGATTTTTTTTTAAAGTTCAAAGAAAATGGATCCTCTCGATCTTAATATTCAACCCCTGGAGTACTAACGTATGTAATCTATATATCCATTTCTGCTCAAGTTATATAAACTTTGTCTATGGTCATCCCTTCTTTGTATAGGAGGCACATGGTCAATAATGAAATATCGAAGAGACAAGTAATGATTTTCTTTAATACAGTGCATAGCCAAAGGGGCTTCCTCACGTTGTAAATTCAAAGTACTCCGATGCTCATTAATTTGAACCTTAAAGGGTCTTGATGTTTGTCTTGATGTTTTTACAGGGACAAATGATACAGAATACTACAAACGCTGTAGAGCATGAAGTGGAATATCTTAACGTATAGATCTTTTTATCCACTGGATTCTCAAAATCTGTCAGAGTCAATGATATTATACAAGTCTGACATCTACCACATGCACTATGTCCCTTGATACATGGTATAATAGCAGTTTTGGAACCTTCACTATTGGATAATCAAGAGGGACATAATAGTTCTTTAAGGTGTTTCCCTCTTCTGTAAGTGATGTGTAAACTAGATTCCTGAAGACCTGGATGAATTTTAGCCACATACTAGTATTTCCGTATCACTTTACTTATAAAATTAGTCTCATTGGTATATGATAAAATGCTTGTTAAACTAGTGTCATCAACTTGTGTTATTTTTTTGACTGAAGCAATAGATCCCTGTTGTTGTACGTAGTGTGTTTTACTGCTGTCATCACTATCTTTTCGGGATAACCTCTGCTGACAAGACGCAACTTCAGATTCACTGATTGTGCTTTAAACTCATTCATACTCAGGAAGGACAAGGCCATAGCAGAGATCCTAAATGAATTCTTTGCTTTTGTCTTTACTGAAGAAGACGTAAGAGATCTAGCCGTACCAGAAATAGTTTTCATGGTCGACAATGCAGAGAAACTGAACTAAATCTCAGTGAACCTGGAAGATGTACTTAGCTAGATCGACAAATTAAAGAGTAGTAAATCACTTGGACCAGATGGTATGCATCCCAGAGTTCTGAAAGGACTCAAACATGAAATTGCTGATCTGTTGTTAGTATTACCTGAAGATTGTAGGTGGCCAGAGGAAGGCCACAACAATGATATGGGGATTGCTCCAAAAGACATATGAGAAGAGACTGGAAGACTTGAATATGTATACTTTAGAGGAGAGGAGGGACAGGGAGATATGATTGAGGTCTACAAAATCCTGAGTGGTGTCAAATGGGTAAGTTAATCAAAAATTTTTTTTTACTCTTTCAAAAAGTATAGAGACTAGGGAGCACTCAGTGAAGTTACATGGTAAATCTTTTAAAACAAATAGAAGCAAATATTTTTTTCACTCATCGAATAGTTAAGTTCTGAAACTTTTTTTGCCAGAGGATGTGGTAACAGCAGTTAACATCTGGGTTTAAAGTAAGTGGACAAGTTCCTGGAGGAAAAGTCCATAGTCCGCTATTGAGATAGACATGGAGGAAGCCACTGTTTGCCCTGGGATTGGCAGCATGGAATCTATCTACTATTTGGGATGCTGTCAGGTACTTGTGACCTGGATTGGCCACTGTTAGAAACAGGATACTGGGCTAGATGGATCATTGGTCTGACCCAGTATGGTTATTCTTATGTTCTTATGGCCAGTGGAGTGAAGATAAGGGAAGGGTTCAATTTCACATTACTTCCTAGTCAATTGGATCATCTTACTGGCACACCATCAATTTTTTTAAGGATTTTATCATTTAACTAACTAGTATTATGACTGTTATGATATGATGAGAACTAGCAAACTGCCCCAGGCACACACACAAATCAAACTCAAGGGCTCACAATAATTGAGCCAGTTAACAATGTATGGCCAAGTTAAAGTAGATTTAGTATGAAGGTTCCATTAACTTCTTCATTGTATCTGGGTACACAAACTGGGGAATTTAGCCTGTCTGTTTTTCTCTTACCTCTTTTCCTGTAGCAGTTAGTGGTAGCAGCGGGCAGCAATTCAGACAGCCTGCTCACGCCAACCTGAGCCCTCTCTCTGACACTTTCCGTCAGACAGGCTGTCTGAACCACTGACCACTACAGAAGAAATCTTATAATGCCGGGTCACTGGCAGGGAACAGGACAGGAGTGACAGAAAATTCCCATGGCACACCTGGGGAGCAGTCGCAGCATACTGGCAGAAAAATGCTGCTCTAACCCCTGAAGCAGTTTTTGGCGAAACAGGGGCCCTTGTTGGGACTTGGAAGTTGATTTAATTCGGATAAGTACTTATGATCACAGACATTTTTTACCCATGCTTGTTCTCATCCACTAAGATTTATTTTGGTGGAAATGCGTTTGATTCATTTGTTTTGGAGTCTGTGGACATTTTTGAGTCTGATGTTTGATACAGCCGAATTGTGTTAAAAAGTATTGGTCCCTGATTATTGTTTTCCCAGAGTTCCAGGTATGACTCCTAAAGTTTTTTTTTCCTCTGAAATTATTCCTCTTAGTATATTAATTCAAAAGGAGTGAAGCCTGTGAAACTGGGATTACTTTAATCAGTGGGAATTGGATCAGAGATTCAAGTGTTTGTATTGTTAAATAATTTCTGGTTTTAAAAGGGGAAAAATGAAATCAGGTGTATTATTTCCACTAATATTGGACAATAAGTATGTTTCCAACGAAATTAATTGACTATACACCGTCTTGGGTTTGAAGAAGCCAACCAGATGATCAATGTGGAATAATGATTCAGATAAATAATAACTGGGGATAATCAGGTTAATACCACGTTTTCTTGGTTTACTGTTGTTTAATTGATCTCCTTGTCTTGTTTCACTCTCCCTATTTATTTTGTGATCTAAGAAAGAGAAAGATTGTATATAATCTATTTATCTAGTTGAGATTGTTCTCTTTTAATATTGTATTAATGTACAGTCATCTCTGTATTACTGTTTGCAAGTGATCCTTGTAAAATGAAAAATTATAAATAAATTATTTAAAAAAAAAAGTATTGGTCCCTGAGGTCTTTTTCTCCATATGCTTAGTTTCAACTGTTTTTTATTGATAAGTCAACATACTAAACATGCCAATAGTTTCAATATTGCAAAATAAATATCAGAGCATGTTACATTTGACCATAATACTGATAATCATTATCAACCATTTTCTCCCCCCTCTTCCTCTTCATATATTTAATAACATATTTGCTATGATATATAATATATGCGTACTTATGATTTTGTTTTTGATATGGCAATATGAGAATGTTCATTGAAATAAATCACACAGAGCAGTTATTTTTTACCTATGGATTTTGATTCTGCTATCTCTATTTATTTTGGTGTAATCTTACTGTCCAAGCTTTTTTACTCCAAACAATGTAGCTTAGCTCAACCATGGCTGAGTTTCACATCGAAGCACTTCTTTTCATTACATTTTTGGAATATATGATGTTTCTGGGTCTAACTAATCTGTCTTTGTGTCATCTCATTTTAAGTCAACAGAAACCAGCACACCAAAACAACTTTTAAGTGTACCCTGTTGAACTAATGCTGTAATTGGAGCCTCTTGCTCCTTCCCTCACATACAATTTATGGTGGGTATAAAAACTGAATCTTGTAAACAAATTGTTTTTATCAAGTCTGCCTGTCGCTACACAATGGAAGGTCAAAGGCCGGTTGTGGGTAGGTACAGTGCATGGTTGCTTATTCAACTAGCCTGTTCTTACCTACACTACAGATGCTGAAATTAAGAGAATAATTTTGGTAAATGTGCTGAAAGGAGGCTGGAATCCAGTAATATGGGTGTTATGATAAAGTCACCTCCAGGATAGTTGGGTTAAGGCAGTTTCAGTCTGAAATACAAGTCCCAGAAGGCATTGCAGGCAAGGAGCCAGAGGGGGAGATGAAGAACCCAGACTGGACTCTTAGCTGCAATCAGGGAAGACATGGGTGTAAGCTGGCAGGTTGTGTAGAGTGGCTGCCACTGGGCGGAAAGAGAGGAAACCCTGTGTGCAGGAGCTCATCATTGGTCTCATTAGTCTAATGCTTAACTCAGCAGGTATGGGTATGGGGAAGCTAATGGAAGAAGAATGATTGGTTGTGGTAGCTGAAGCCAGGGATTGATTAGGCAGGTGGGAAGGAGTCCCAGCAGTGGAGTTCAGTTCAGGAGAGAAGCAGAACGAGAGAAGTATTTGCAGGCTGAAAATCCTTGGGCAGGGAGGTCCCTAAAGTACTGAAGCAGGCTGAGATTCCTTGGGTGAGAGGAAGTCCCAAAAGTATTGAATTCACTATGAAGCTGATGCAGGGGAAAACCCTTGGGTAGAAGGAGTCCCTAAAATATTGAACTCTCCTGAAGGTAAAGAGGAGAGAAGGTAGAAACTGCTGCTGGGTGACTGAACTGTGATGATGAACTGAAAGAACTGTTTGTCTTGGGAATTGAATTACTGTTTACTGTGCACTGGATAAAGAGCCCATAAGTACATAAGTAATGCCATACTGGGAAAAGACCAAGGGTCCATCGAGCCCAGCATCCTGTCCACGACAGCGGCCAATCCAGGCCAAGGGCACCTGGCAAGCTTCCCAAACGTACAAACATTCTATACATGTTATTCCTGGAATTGTGGATTTTTCCCAAGTCCATTTAGTAGCGGTTTATGGACTTGTCCTTTAGCAAACCGTCCAACCCCTTTTTAAACTCTGCTAAGCTAACCGCCTTCACCACTTTCTCCGGCAACGAATTCCAGAGTTTAATTATGTCAGGTTCTCAGGTTCGAGCAAACGTGAGCCCTTGGGCTGCTGACGAGGAGCGACAGCAGCAGGCAAAACCCACCAACCAACGCTGGGCAAGCACACTGGCACCGGTAGAGACTGTAGGCACCGCCCAGCGAGCCGGAACACACGGACTGGAATCCCCCGGACTGGAGGACACAGGACTGGAACACTGGACTGCAATCCCCCGGACTGGAGGACACAGGACTGGAACACACACCGGACCGGAACACACTGGACTGGAGCGCACCAGACTGGAACACACACCGGACCGGAACACACTGGACTGGTCCGTACAGCTTCATCTGCGCCTGGCCACTACCCCCCCCCCCCAAGGGTTGAGCCCTTGGGTTCGAGTGGCCGGCAGGACTTACCGGATACCGGATGACAAAGGGACCAGGACTGGAAACAGAAGTACTCCTAAACCTAAACTGTTCTACATGCTCCCAAGCCCTAAACCAGCAGGAGTGTTCCTAACAGTAAACTGACAAAAGGACTTCCTAAGCCCTATACTAAACAGGAGCTCCTAAGCCCTGCTCAACAAAGGGACTTCCTAAGCCCTAAACTAACAGAGCAGGGAACTAAACACAAAGCTAACACAGGTGCTACTAAGCACCAAGCTACAAGCAGAGCTCTACACTAACAAGCTAAACACAAAACTAACAAGCTACCTAAGCACTGCTTTAGCAAGCTAGATACAAAACTAACAAGGAGTTTCCTAAGCCCTATCCTAGCAAGCGAGAGACAAAACTAACAAGGTGCTTCCTACAGCACCAAAACCCAAACCGGCAAAGACTGCAATGCTCCCAATAGCACAAACACCAGGAGTACTTCTAACAGCAAAATCTGTAGTGTTCCTAACAACACCAAACCCTGAAGTACTTATAACAGTAACAGAGCTTCCAAAGCCCTACACACAGCAATGCTTCCAAAACCAAGAGGGAAAAGCAGGGGAACCATAAGGGAAAAGCAGGAAAGCTAAACACACAAACACCAGTGCACACTGCACTAACACTAACCTGGATCTTAGCAAAAGCAAGCAGGGAAACTAGACACAAAGTCAGAAGTGCACACTGCACCACCCTACCTAAAGCAAACACCACCGTTGCAAAGGCTCTGAAGGAAACAACACCACTTCCTTATCAAGGCCCTCCCTGATGATGTCACACTCCCTAGACCCAGGCAACAGCACACTGACCCAGAGAGCACACTGAAACCCATAGAGGCCCAACCCACACCAATGCAGCACCGTGAAGCACTTGAAGCCAGTGCACCCAAACAGAGGTAGAGCTAACTCAGTCCACCCACACAGCTGTGGTAAAGTGAAACAATTAGAGTCAAGCTGCTGGAAGCTGCCAGCAAAGAGAGAGAGAGCCAGCTGCTCAGCAAGGACAGACAAAAGAAACAGAAGCCAGCTAAGCTGACCACCAGGAAAAAGGTAAGTTTGAGAGGGGTTATGACCACAATCATAACAAATTACACGTTGGGTGAAGAAAAATTTTCTCCGATTTGTTTTAAATTTACTACACTGTAGTTTCATCGCATGCCCCCTAGTCCTAGTATTTTTGGAAAGCGTGAACAGACGCTTCACATCCACCTGTTCCACTCCACTCATTATTTTATATACCTCTATCATGTCTCCCCTCAGCCGTCTCTTCTCCAAGCTGAATAGCCCTAGCCTCCTTAATCTTTCTTCATAGGGAAGTCGTCCCATCCCCGCTATCATTTTAGTCGCCCTTATCTGCACCTTTTCCAATTCTACTATATCTTTCTTGAGATGCGGCGACCAGAATTGAACACAATACTCAAGGTGCGGTCGCACCATGAAGCGATACAACGGCACACCTGTTTTCCATACCTTCCTAATAATACCCAACATTCTATTCGCTTTCCTAGCTGCAGCAACACACTGAGCAGAAGGTTTCAGTGTATTATCGACGACGACACCCAGATCCCTTTCTTGGTCCGTAACTCCTAACGTGGAACCTTGCATGACGTAGCTATAATTCGGGTTCTTTTTTCCCACATGCATCACCTTGCACTTGCTCACATTAAACGTCATCTGCCATTTAGCTGCCCAGTCTCGTAAGGTCCTCTTATAATTTTTCACAATCCTGTCGCGATTTAACAACTTTGAATAACTTTGTGTCATCAGCAAATTTAATTACCTCGCTAGTTACTCCCATCTCTAAATCATTTATAAATATATTAAAAAGCAGTGGTCCTAGCACAGACCCTACTACTACTACTACTATTTAGCATTTCTATAACGCTACATGGCATACGCAGCGCTGCACAAACATAGAAGAAAGACAGTCCCTGCTCAAAGAGCTTACAATCTAATAGACAAAAAATAAATAAAGTAAGCAAATCAAATCAATTAATGTGAAGGGGAAGGAAGAGAGGAGGGTAGGTGGAGGCGAGTGGTTACAAGTGGTTACGAGTCAAAAGCAATGTTAAAGAGGTGGGCTTTCAGTCTAGATTTAAAGGTGGCCAAGGATGGGGCAAGACGTAGGGGCTCAGGAAGTTTATTCCAGGCGTAGGGTGCAGCGAGACAGAAGGCGCGAAGTCTGGAGTTGGCAGTAGTGGAGAAGGGAACAGATAAGAAGGATTTATCCATGGAGCGGAGTGCACGGGAAGGACGAGTGTGGAGAGATACTGGGGAGCAGCAGAGTGAATACATTTATAGGTTAGTAGAAGAAGTTTGAACAGGATGCGAAAACGGATAGGGAGCCAGTGAAGGGTCTTGAGGAGAGGGGTAGTATGAGTAAAGCGACCCTGGCGGAAGATGAGATGGGCAGCAGAGTTTTGAACCGACTGGAGAGGGGAGAGGTGACTAAGTGGGAGGCCAGCAAGAAGCAGATTGCAGTAGTCTAAACGAGAGGTGACAAGGGTGTGGATGAGGGTTTTGGTAGAGTGCTCAGAAAGAAAGGGGCGGATTTTACGGATGTTGTAGAGAAAGAAACGACAGGTCTTGGCGGTCTGCTGGATATGAGCAGAGAAGGAGAGAGAAGAGTCAAAGATGACCCCAAGGTTTTGAGCTGAGGAGACAGGGAGAATGAGAGAGCCATCAACAGAAATAGAAAACGGGGGGAGCGGGGAGGTGGGTTTGGGGGGGAAAATGAGAAGCTCGGTTTTGGTCATATTTAATTTCAGGTGGCGTTGAGACATCCAGGCAGCAATGTCAGACAAGCACGCTGAAACTTTGGTTTGGATGCAAGGTAAGATATCAGGGGTAGAAAGGTAGATTTGGGAGTCATCAGCATAGAGATGGTAGGAAAAGCCATGGGATGAGATTAATGAACCAAGGGAAGAAGTGTAGATAGAAAAGAGGAGGGGACCCCTGAGGAACCCCACTAACTACCCTTCTCCATTGTGAATACTGCCCATTTAACCCCACTCTCTGTTTCCTATCCTTCAACCAGTTTTTAATCCACAATAGGACATTTCCTCCTATCCCATGACCCTCCAATTTCCTCTGTAGCCTTTCATGAGGTACCTTGTCAAACGCCTTTTGGAAATCCAGATACACAATATCAACCGGTTCCCCTTTGTCCACATGTTTGTTTACTCCTTCAAAGAATTGAAGTAAATTGGTCAGGCAAGATGTCCCCACACAAAAGCCATGCTGATTCAGTCTCAGTAATCCATGTCCTCGGATGTGCTCTGTAATTTTGTTTTTAATAATAGCTTCTACCATTTTCCCCGGCACTGATGTCAGACTCACCGGTCTATAATTTCCCGCAGGGCCGTGCTGACACGGTAAGCGAGGTAAGCAATGCAGGGGGGCGCCGACCTCTAGAGGGCGCCACTCACTTGCAAAATCTTTTACCTGAAGTTGTGATTCTCCTCTCTCCCCTGCCCGCATCAGGAAGTGAAGGTAGCCCACCAGTGCTGAGACAGACACCAGACACGCTGCTCTGCTAAAGCTGCTTCAAAGAGTACAACCAGCAGCTATTTATGGCTTTGGTGTGTGAACAACTTTCATTCAGGGTGAGCTGGAACAACATTCAAATTAAAGAGAACAGGTTTGGAGGCAGGTGTGCAAGTGAGACTGGGGAGAAATAAAAAATAAATAGTGTAATTGTTATCTGTAAGTGGTTCAAAGTTTTTGTTTTTTGAGCATGTACACTGAGAGGAGGGCAAGGCATGATTGCAATGATGTGTACATAATTATCATAGCTACAGCTAAAATCCATTTAATTGGCTGAGCTTCAAAGAGGAAGTTTACCTGACGTATAGTGTAGAATAGCTGGTAAGTAAAAATCTGATTGCTTTTTTTGTGTGTTTGTTTTTATATAAAACATTCTGCTTGGATAGGGAGAGTTTGTGATATTTGAAAATACATTTTGCTTTAATGAAATTGCTAAACTTTAGAGTCAGAGACTTATCAATGAGGGATACATACAATGGAAAGGAAGCCCTGGAAACAGAGTTAAGAGGACAGATACCAGCAACAGAATCAGATACTGGGCCAGCATGATCAGAAAAAGAAAGTCACCAGCCAACAAAGGTAGAAAAAAATCGTTTTATTTCATTTTAGTGTTTGGAATATGTCCACTTTGAGAATTTACATCTGCTATCTTATTTTGCAATGTATAGCAGTCTCCAAGAGACTGGGCTCCCAGTGAGCCAGGGAGGTCAGACTGTGTAAATGAGATGAAGAGACCCCCCCCACCCCCCCCCCCCCCCACTGTAACAAAGACAGGAACATGCATAATCAAAGCTTAGGTCTCTGCAGTTACAAGGGCTGGCCATTCCTAATTATGCTAATAGTTTTTAATAGGCTAAGTCCCACTGAAAAGCCTCTTTATAAAGGCAGTGCTTTCTCTGGAGAGCAGTGTTAAGAAACAGCAGGAATTGTGTTTATTTTTTTAAACTGCTTTCCTGTGTAAGCTAATTTACAGTCTTCTAGTATATGCTTGACATTGAAGGGTGTGGTAGACCCTTTTGTCAGGTCTGGCTGGGCCTGTAGTTTTCAGTCTAAAGGAAAGACAGGTAGCAATGGAGAAACATCTAATGAAGAAGTGAGACGGGGGGGGGGGGGGCACCAACTGATAGTCTGCAGGGGGGCACCAGAGACCCTTGGCACGGCCCTGATTTCCCGGATCTCCCCTGGAGCCTTTTTTAAAAATCAGTGTTACATTGGCCACTCTCCAATCTTCCGGTACCACGCTCGATTTTAAGGATAAGTTGCATATCACTAGCAGTAGCTCCGCAAGCTCATTTTTCAGTTCTATCAGTACTCTAGGATGAATACCATCCGGTCCAGGAGATTTGCTACTCTTCAGTTTGCTGAACTGCCCCATTACGTCCTCCAGGTTTACCGTGAAGTCAGTAAGTTTCTCCGACTTGTCCGCTTGACACCGGTATCCCACCCAAATCTTCCTCGGTGAAGACCGAAGCAAAGAATTCAGTCTTTCCGCTATGTCTTTGTCTTCCTTGATCGCCCCTTTTACCCCTCGGTCATCCAGCGGCCCAACCGATTCTTTTGCCGGCTTCCTGCTTTTAATATACCGAAAAAATTTTTACTATGTTTTTTTGCCTCTAATGCTATCTTTTTTTCGTAATCCCTCATGGCTTTCTTTATCTGCGCCTTGCATTTGCGTTGACACTCCTTATGCTGCTTCTTGTTATTTTCAGACAGTTCCTTCTTCCATTTTCTGAAGGCATTTATTTTAGCCCTAATAGCTTCCTTCACCTCACTTTTCAACCAGGCCGGCTGTCTTTTGGACTTCCGTCTTTCTTTTCTAATTCGCGGAATATATATGGCCTGGGCCTCCAGGATGGTATTTTTGAACAGCGTCCACGCCTGTTGTACAGTTTTTACTCTCTCAGTTGCCCCCCTAAGTTTTTTTTTTACCATTCTTCTCATTTTATCATAGTCTCCTTTTTTAAAGTTAAACGCTAACGTATTTGACTTCCTGTGTACACTTACTTCAAGGTCGATATCAAAACTGATCATATTATGATCACTGTTATCAAGCGGCCCCAGTACCATAACGTCCCTCACCAGATCATGCGCTCCACTAAGGACCAAGTCTAGAATTTTTCCTTCTCTCGTCGGCTCCTGCACCAGCTGCTCCATAAAGCTGTTCTTGATTTCATCAAGGAATTGTACCTCTGTAGCGTGTCCCGATGTTACATTTACCCAGTCTATATTTGGATAATTGAAGTCAACCATTATTATCACATTGCCCATTTTGTTCGCGTCTCTGATTTTTTTTATCATATCTGCGTCTACCTGCTCTTCCTGGCGAGGCGGACGGTAGTACACTCCTATCACCGGTTTTTTCCCTTTTATACATGGAATTTCAACGCACAATGATTCAAAGGTGTGACTTGTGTCCTGCTGAATTTGTAATCTATCTGAGTCAAGGCTCTCGTTAATATACAATGCTACCCCTCCACCAGTCCGGTTCACCCTATCACTACGATATACTTTGTACCCCGGTATGACAGTGTCCCACTGGTTATCCTCCTTCCACCAGGTCTCAGTAATGCCTATTATATCCAATTTTTCATTTAGTGCAATATATTCCAACTCTCCCATCTTATTTCTTAGACTCCTAGTATTTGCATATAGACATTTCAGAGTATGTTTGTTGTTCCTATATGCCTGTAAGCCTGTATTGAATCCTGGTTTGTGCTAGGCTGCTGTTGGAACTGTGTACTAGAAACCTGCATGGAATAAAAATCCTTAAGATTGAAGTTACTAGTGGACATCTATTTCTTCATTGTACCGGGAGCCTGTGGCTGCAGGAGATTGTTCTATCCTTGGCTGCACAAGAGAGGTACCTGGTTACAGTGTCAAAGGCTGATGTTAGAAAGTCAGGAGGCTGTTCACATATATGATCAGATGCCACAAAGCAGTCAAGGTGACACTTCCAGAGCACTGCATCGATGACTTTATGATCAGTATACTCAGAGGAAATTTTAAAACAATCCAGGAATGTTAAGACTTTTTGACATTAAAATAATCAGATACTTTGGAGCTGACAAGAAAGGACTTAACAAAGATCTGGGCATTCTAATGCCTTATGAGTGATAACATTCTGCTGCCTGTCAACTTCTAACCATCTATTACAGTGGTTCCCAAACCTGGTCCTAGGGGCACCCCAGCCAATCAGGTTTTCAGGATATCCAGTATGAATATTCAAGAGAGAGATTTGCATGCACTACATACTTGGTATGCAAATCTCTCTCATGAATATTCATTGTGGATGGCTGGGGTACCTCCAGGACCTGGTTTGGGAATCACTGACCTATTTATTACCTTTCCTCTTCAGACTATTATTATAATTTATTTTTTATGGTTCAGTTATATTTTCAGGTATTGCTATTTCATGTTAGCCTAATGCTTAGGAGTCACAACACAAACAGGGAAAACCTCTACGTCAGAAAGACTAAACAGGAAAAAGTAGAGGCTGAACAAGGGACGAATCAACCACTGGAGATGTTATGGAGAAACACTTAATATTTGCATCAATAAAGTGTTTCTCCATAACATCTCCAGTGGTGGTCCCTTGTTCAGCCTCTACTTTTTCCTGTTTAGCCTAATGCTTAGAGCAGCAGCTTGAGAATCTATGGTCAGTGGTCACCTTTATTTGATATACTACCCATCAATACAATTATCTTAGCACTTTACAAAACAAAAGGAAAAGATAAAACAAAGAAGGGATCCTAATTTATATCATAAATAAAAATAAGTTAAAGAAATTTATTACACAGACTAAGGTACAAAAGGAGGGGCAGGGTATATAAAACAAGCTGCAGATCAAGGAACCAACAGCACTATCAGGCTCATTTTCAAAAGAGTGACATAAGTCTGCATTTGGACGTTTATCTCACAAAAACGTCCAAATCAGTATTTTCCAAACTTCTTTTTAGATGTTTTTCTTTGAAGTCCGTCAGAAGGACTTCTAAATCTCAAGGGGGCATGTTCAAGGTGGGACTTGGGCGTTCCTACGACTTGGACGTCTTTCAGCCATAATGGAACAAAACAAAAACGTCCAAGACTAAACCTTAGACGTTTTGTGCTAGACCTGTTTTTTTTATAATGAATAGCTATAGTGGGAATTTAACCAACTTCCCCAGGATCAAGGTCTGCTGCACTAACCACTAGGCTACTCCTCTACTCCACACAAGAGGTGCCCCAAATGACCAGATGACCACTGGAGGGAATCGGGGGTCACCTCCCCCAGTGGTCACCATCCCCCTCCCACCCCAAAAAATGTGATTAAAAATATTACTTGCCAGCCTCTATGCCAGCCTCAGATGTTATACTCAGGTCAATCAGAATAGCATGCAGGTCCCTGGAGTAGTCTAGTAGTGGTGCAGTGTACTGCAGACAGATGGACCCAGGCTTCTACCTCCCCCTACTTGTTACACTTGTGGAAAAAACTGTGAGCCCTCCAAAACCCACCAGAAACCCACTGTACCCACATATTGGTGCTCCCTTCACCTGTAAGGGCTATGGTAGTGGTGTACAGTTGGGGGTAGTGGTTTTTTTGGGGGGCTCAGCAGACAAGGTAAGGGAGCAATGATGAGATGTGTACCTGGGGGCATTATATAAAGTCCACTGCAGTGCCCCCCAAGGATGCCCTATTGCTTTCCTGGGATGTCATTTTCCACTATTCTACCTGATGCCAAGCTTTCTATATATTTTTTATAACATCTGAGCCTTTTGTCTATTTTTTATCAGTAGATTTTGGCTTTGAATTCAGATTTATAGATAAAAAGGAGGTCTCATTATATATATATCTAAATACCAGAGTGCTATTTTCCATACTTCATAGCAAGAGTGTACATTCCCTAATTACCTGTCCCAATGCAACTGAAGCTTTTTCCTCCTCAGTGCATGTAAATGGTTTCATGCTTGTGTGGATTCTCTGATGTCATGTGAGGCTTTCGTTCCAACCAAAGCTTTTACCACACTCAGGGCATTTAATGGTTTCACTCCTTTGTGTATTCTCTGGTGCATTGTGAGGTTTACCTTCTGACCAAAGCTTTTACCAGACTCTATACATGAATTTTGAGATTTTACATTACAACCAAAGCTTTTACCACACTTAGAACATGTGAATGGTTTCACTCTGTTGTGGATTTTCTTGTGTATTTTGTACATTTTGCATTTGGATGTTTTTTTGTTTAAAAATGGACCAAAACATAAAGCATCCAAATCACAGAACGTTTTTCCAAACAGCATTTTCAAAAGGAAAAGAGAGACTTTTTGTTGTAGAAAATGACCTTTCCTGTTCTGATTTTTGACGTTTTACAAAAAACGTCCAAATTCAGACTTAGAAGTCATATCCAAAAATGTCCCTTGTGCATTTGACTTGCCCAAAGTCACAAGGAGCAGCAGTGGGAATTTAATCCATGTTGCCAGGATCAAAGCCCCCTACACTAACCATTAAGCCACTCCTCCTCTGTTGTGGGTGTTTTGCATTTGTACGTTTTTTTGTTCGAAAATAGACCCCAAAACAAGACGTCCAAATCACAAGACATCCATAGCATTTTGAACATAAAAGATAGACATCTATGTTTTTCGAAAATTACCTTCTTTCCTGTTCAGAATTTCTGATTTAGACGTTCTATTGAAAATGCCCCTCCACGTCACCTATTAGTCTGGAGGGAATGCCTTACAAAATATGTCTTCAAGGCTTGCTTGCTTGCGTGTTTTTTTTTTTAAAGAAGTCTCCAACTGGATAACAAGAGGAAGGTGATTCTATAAGGCGGATATGCAAATGGAATGGCACCACTCAAAGCTTACACTATGAAAAAACAGGGAGCGAATAGGGAGTATGGAAAGGAAGGAGTCTCTGTATAGAAAGTCATTTGATGAGTGATCATCAGGATCTTGAAAGGGATTCAATGTGAAATCAGGAGCCAATGCTCCTCCCTTAGTAAAGAGGTAACCCAATCAAATATTTTTCTTGCCATGGAGAAGCTTCACAGCAGTATTTTGGACCAACCGTGGGTGATGCATTTGTAAATTTATGAGATAGGTACAATAGTTGAGTCAGAAAAATACTAATGAATGGACCAAAAGCCTATGGACCTTTATTTCAAGAAGAGCATAAACAGATCTGATTTGTCAAAGAATGCAGTTCGATCTTCTAGTCAGGGCACAGATCTGCATATCAATGTGATACTAAGAATTTTTACTGAATTACTTGGTGAAATTGAAATACCACTAATGGAAGGTAATTGGGGTACTGAAATGCGAATGACCAGAAACCATCTTGGTTGGATTGAGCTTGAGATCTTTATTATACAACCAGTCTGTCTGCAATAGTATCGTGCTTAGAAGAAAGATCAGTAATGAATGAGATTGAAAGATGATCAGTGACTGCAAGAACCTGAATGTCAGCATATATATAAAAAGACCTAAACATTGAATGAAAAGTGCCAGTGGTGCAAGGTCTATATTAAACAGCAGTAGCTCTAGAATAGAGCCCTGAAGGACATAATGAGAGGGAGTGGACCATAGAGGGTGAACCATGCCAATAGACCAAAAAGTAAAATAGAAAAGGGAATAGGACTTGATATACTGCCTTTCTGTGGTTTTTGCAACTACATTCAACTCGGTTTACACCTAGATGATCTCCAGACCAACCTTTACAAGTGAAGTTATTCTCATTACCAGTTACTTGTTCAATAAATTTGTGCCCATTAAGAAACGAGTTAATCTTACCAAGATGAATTCAGGTTTAACTCGTAGCTGCAAACACCACTGTGTGAAGTGGGGCACTGCAGTGGACTTCGCATAAAAGTTCCCAGGTACACATCTCACTGTTACCCCCTTATAGTGTATGGTGAGCCCACCAAAAACCTAGTGTACCCAACTGTACATCACTACAGTAGCCTTTATGCCTGCAGGTGTCACCTAAATGTAGATTTTTGGTGGGTTTTGAGGTCTCACACTTTCCACCACAAGTGTACCAGTTAGAGTGGGCCTGGGTCCTCTTCTCTACAGTCCACTGTACTTACCAGTAGTCTATGCCAAGGACCTGCTGCTCTAATAGGACTGGCCATAACATCTGAAGCTATCATAGAGACTGGTATATACTGTTTCTTTCATAGCTTTGGTGAGTGGGAAGGGGTCAATGACCACTGAGGGAGTAAGGGGGGGTCATGCCTTAACCCCTTTAGTGGTCATCCCATCATTTAGGGCATAATGAATATCCATGAAAGAGATTTGCATATAATGAAGGCAGTGTACATAAATCAAGTTCATGCATATTCATTGTGGATATCCTGAAAACCTGACTGGCAGGGGTACTCCAGGTCTGGACTTGGGAAACACTGATTTAGGGCACCTTTTTGTGAGGCATGATTGAAACAGGTCTAGACCAAAACATCTTAACTTTTAGCCCTGGGCATTTTAGCTTTGTTCCATTATGGCAGAAATATGTCCAAGATGTGGGAACCCTCAAATGCTGCCCCCAAACACCTCCAACATACCCCCTTGTGATTTGGATGCATTGCAGAGAAAAAGGTCTCAAACCTGAGTTCCAAAAAAACGTCCAAATGCCACTTTATGCCGTTTTTTTTTAGACGTTTTTCTTTTTTGAAAATGAGCCCCTAAAGCAATCATTTATTTACACATTAATATGGCAAAACACACAATTTTGCTATTTAATGGGTGTTAAGGGGCAAAAATTGTGCATTAGTTCATTAACACACATTAGGAACTACCCCCTATGATGTTTCTTTGGTTTTATTTATAGGGAGGAGTGCTTGATTTTTAAAGATTTGTTACAGATTGAGATTTATATATTTATATTTTATCTGACTCCCTCCACCCCTCACTTTTCCCTTCCTTGGAAATACCCCACTTACCTTGACTGTACCTTGATCCATTCTCTGTTCCCCTCCTTCCACCCCATACTCTCCCTCCATCCCCTCACACCCTCTCTCTTCCCCCATTTATTCTCATCATTATGAGACCCACCCCACCCCCCACACTTATCTCTTTGTGTCCCACTGCCCACCCATTCTCTTTTTCCCAATCCTCTTCTTCATCTCAACTGACCAGGCCAAAAGAAAAATCATGACTTAATAACAGGTCCCTTCTCCTCCTGCCACCATGATGTTGAAGATTTTTCGGTTTCTTTTTTAATGGCCCAGCATGGCTGGCCTGGCCTGATTTTTACCAGAAAGCAACACATACACAAACACATTTGTCCGTGGAAGCTGATAGACAAGAGTGAGCACTGGCAATCACAGGAAGACACAGAAGATGAACTTCAGACTGGGGCAGCTATAGCACTCAGCTCAGGTCTCTCAATTTGGCTCCAGTGTCACGGCACAATAATCTGAGGAAAACAGTAGAGATGCCAAGGGTGGCCCATCCCAAAGCTGGAGATTTACCACCACTCTGCTGAAAGTTTTTCTCGTGGGCCTCAGCCATGTCTATAACCATTCCAAAAACTGAGAATTCCTTTTTCTACTTTTATTGTCTGGTCAAATTTTTTTTTCTCTTAACTCTCTAGCCAGGCTCTCTTTGTCCATTTAGCATTTCTTCTTTCTCCATGTCCACCAATTCTGCCTGTGTTGATATCTGCCCTGTCCAGTATTTCCCCTGCGCTCCTATTTTCCTACCATGTTGAGCAGCCTGTTTCATATCACCCTTCTGTGCCCCTATTCCCCCCTCTCCTCTCACCTGTCCAGCACCTGAAAACAAGCTGTCTGTGTGCAGGCCTCAAGGGCCTTCCCTCTGCTGTCCCAGTCCCACCACCCCTTCAGAAACAGGAAGTAGAATCAGAGGAAGCAGGACCAGCTGAGGGAAGGCAGCCTGTTTTCAATACTGCAGCTGCAAGTGAGACTCAAGGGTAAGTTTAAAGGACCCCAGGGGGCAGGGGAGCGAGGGACAGTTGCTGAACTGGGGGAGGGGGCAAGGAAGGAGGGAAGCAGGATAGAGATGCTGAATTTAGGGGGGAGGGGGTGAGGCAGGAGAGGAGCCAATGCTGTAGCAAATGGCGCTCTGGCATGTGAGTTGGAGAAGGACAGTACATGCATGTAACTTGGCCTGTCTGGAACTGTCTGGAACTTGGCCTCTATGTGACTCGAATATGCTGTGCCACTAACAAGTGCAGAAGCAGTGCTGAGATTGCATGTAGGCCAAGGGGAGCTGTTTTGTGCCTTTTCCAATACCTGCTCTCCTTAACCATAAGACATCTCATACTGCAAATATTGCTAAAAATAAATGTGTCACCACAGGGCTAAGGGGTGAATCCCTTCAAGGCCCTGACTGCAGGCCACAGGTCTTATTGTTTATACTTTGAGGATCACTTCTCTTTATGGCACCCCACTTTGAGTCGCACGTGAGTATATACAAGGAAGGAATAGTTTGTTTAAAAGGGGGTGTACCATTAACAATCCAAAAAAAAGATGTAAAATATTGGAAATAAAACTTATTTTAAAAAAAGAAGGAAGGAAGAAAGGAATGAAACCGAAGATGTAAGCAGCAGAAGCAAGAACTATGCATCTTGCTATTCGAGCAGTCAAGCTGGTACTGCTGCTTTAAAGGAAAGCTAACCTTTCCCCTGGTATTTTTTCTGTTGATAGTTTGCTTATCTTTGGTGGCTTTAATCATTTTTGGAGCTTGTATTTGCTCAGTTTTGCCTCCTGCCTGAAGTGTCTTTGTGTATATAGTAGAACCAGACTCCCTCTTGGATCTTACTATTTATCTTCATTCTACAGAAACAAGTACAATTTTCAGAAGTCATTACTAAGGTTTGACTTTAAATCATTCTTCAATGTTGAAGTTTTATTCTCTTTTCCCTCACTCTTTAATCAGCAGTCTCTTTTACTCTGAAAAGATGGCTTTCTAGTGAAAAGAAGTAAAGTTTAGCAAATAAAGAAACATAGAAATGGGGTTTTTCAGTGTCCAGATCTTCAACAGAATTGTTGCCTGCTTCAGATTGTTTCAAAATGCTCAGAAAGAGCTTACAGAACACCCAACATTATACCAATTCGTCAGGTATATTTTACTAAATGCCCTGGAGTTTTAAGGAGAAGTACTTTGTGCTAAATCGCATTTCTTCAGACTCCTGTAGCATCTCACCCAATTGTTGCTCATCTCATTTGAAGCCTTCACAGGGTCACAGCACTTTGAGAACTGTGGCAAACATGGATGCCAGCCCGTTCCCAGCGTCTGTTTTGCTGAAACTACAGCTTTCTGAAGCATGTATGTTGCCAAAAAATGATAGCAGGTTTTATATTGGACTACAAAACATTATATTCTACTTTCTGGAGATAGAGGGGCTCATTTTTTAAATGGAAAAATGTCCAAAAATGGCATAACAGACAAACATATTTCTCACAGAAAAACATTAAAAGCATATAATCAAACCAACACAAAAAACTGCCCAAGTCCACTAGCTGCGGAACGTAAGACGTTTCCAGAGGGGGAATTTTGTGGGTGTGACATGGGAGATGTTAACGTGATGAACGTTTATTGCTGATAAGGGATAGGAAAATTACTTCCTGGGGACAGAAAGAAAAATACCTGGAATTAGACTTGCTTTAAAAGTGTCTAGGGCAGTGATGGGCAACCTTTTGAGCTTGGTGTGTCAAAATTCGCCAAAAAAACGAGCATAGCTCGGGTGGTGTGTCACTTCGAGAAAAAAACCATAATTTCGCGATATTTATAGTTTAAATAACAAAAATGTATAATTGTAATATAAAACTGTATTTAATAAACCAAAAACTAATTATTTAACTTACCTACTTAGTGACTTCTTTGTTCATCTGTCAGTCGGTTTCTTTTGTTGGTCTTGATATTATTTAACTTGTGTGGGGTGCCGTGAACTAAGATAAGTGAGGGGGAGGGGGAATTCTTTAACTAATCTGCCTATTAGTGACTTTTTTGTTGCTGAATTTCATTGGCTAAATCTTCAGTTGAAGGTTGGTATTTTGTACACTTCAAGCCCAAGCAAGCGCTACTAACTTCATCTGTCAATCTGTTTCTTTTGTTGGTTTTGATATTATTTAACGCTGAGAATAAGGTTTCACAAAAGTACGTAGAGGGAAAAATTGTGAGTAAAGCCATTGCTATATTTTTCAGGGTGCTAAAAGTGTCTGGTAATCGGATCCAGGCACTCCAAATTTCCTGGTAACTCAGATATTCTCTTAATAATTGCATCTTTATTCTGCATATCGTGAAATAGAACTGGTGCACATCTTAGGAGAGTTTCTTTAATAAATTCTCCCTCACTGAGTGCTTTTCCATGCTGAGCTATGGAGTGAGCAATGCTCAAACTTGCAGATGTTAAATTTGTAGAACCTTTTACAAATTTAAGGATGGACTTAGATTGGCTCTTATAAAAGTGTAGCTGCCTGGAAATGTATTCCTTCCGTTCATCCTCACTTTTTTTCAAGAGCTGGGAATGATTAGTTTCAAAATGTCTATTTATATTCCACGTTCTGCTTACTACCGTTTCAGTACATAGAACGCAAAATGATTTGCCATTTTTTTCTATAATGCCATACATCTCGGTCCATGTCTCTTGAAAGGGTCGGCTACTGCTACTACCACTTCCTTTACTTAACCTTGGTTTTTTATTTTTTGAGTTCTCCATCAGGGGGGCAGAGACAGAAGATAGAATTATAGATAGCCTGTTAGCCCTAACTAGCCTAACTGACCACCTTATGTAAATTAAGATGGCTGCCGCTATTTCTAATGGTGGGAAACGGCACCCATAGCACATGCCCTCGCCTCTCCCAGCCTCCCCCTCACCTATCTCAGTAATGGTGGTCAATTACAAATCCACGACACCCCAGAACAGTAGATTGGATGATGGTTGCTGGTAATGGTGATCACAGGGCCCTCAGAGATGCGTCCCCCACGGCATTCCGCTGCTCTCTGCTCCGCCGGCCGGAAGTGAGGAGCCGGGGCAGAGGGAGCAGCAGGGAGGGAGCCAATAGGAGCGCACACGGCACACCCCCAGCGGGTAAACATGCACCGGGTGATTTCGCCGGGGGGGGGGGGAGGGGGGGCGCATCGGCGATCCGCCCCGGGTGTCAGCAAGGAACTCCGCTGCTTCTCTGTATGCGGCCACATGCGGCCGCGTGTCACTGAAAATGGCTACGCGTGTCAGTACTGACACGCGTGTCATAGGTTCGCCATCAGGGGTCTAGGGTAAGGCTAAACCTGTCTTTAGACCCATTTGTGATTGTGCTGAGTTGGAGAGTGGAATGATGGAACTGATCATTTGTGAGAAATAGTGTAGAGTTGCTAAGTGCTTTGTTACCTTTGTGTATTTGCCCCAGTCTAAACCTTTTGACCCTTACATTTCCTGACTTGCCTCCTTTGTGTCTCTTCTGCTCAACTCCTTGCCCACACCTGGTAGCCCCCCCCCCAGCCACACCCATCGCTTCCTCTGTATCTTGCCCCCTCCCCCCACCAAACCCTCACTGTCCCTAAACCCCCACTCCTCCCATTCTACATCCCTACGTGCTCCGGTCAGCGTCGTTCGTTTCCATGCTCCCTCTGTTCCGGGGCAGAGGGAGCATGGAAACGAACACTGACCGGCGCGTGGCACCCCCCCCCAGCGGCGTGCACTCGGGGGTGAGGGGGTTCTTTCACCGGGGTGGGGGGGTGTCCTTTTGCCGGGGTGGGGGTCGCGCTGCACGGGGGGGGGGGGGGGGCGCTGTACCCGGGGGGCCGGGGTGTATTGGCGATCTGCCCTGGGTGTCAGCGCCCCTAGGAACGCCACTGTCTCATTGTCCACTCCCAGTTTGTTGCTGTGCTCTGTGCTGCTGCTGTTTGTGTGGGGCTGTGTACTGTTCCTGGGAAAGTGAGTGCTTTGTGCTACTGCTTTGTGTGTCAGGACTGTTTGCTGGTGCTGGGAGAGTGATTGCTTAGTGCTGTAGCTGTGTGTGTCTTGATGGTTTGTTGGTGGTGGGAGAATGAATGTTTTGAGCAGTTGGTGTGTGTCTCATGACTGTATGCTGCTGCTGGGTCTCACAGGGTTCAATAGGTGGTCTGCACAGTGGTGTTCTTGGGGTTAGTGGGTTGCACCTGTGGTGGTGGAACCCCTGCATGGCAATCATAGATGCGCTGAATGATTTGGTGGCTCACGCCTTGCTGGAGGTGGATGAGAGTTTGCAGGGGGGGCCCTGGAGGAGATATCCCTAACCGAGAGCTTCAGGCCCCACATCCGCTTCCTGAACCTCACTGATTAGGAATGCCCTACTAAGTTCTGCTTTGACAGGGCTGCCATACAGCACCTCTGTGACCAGCTACAACCTCTCCTCCAGCCCAGGACATGCGGGAATAATCCTGTGCTAGTCTACCTGAAGGTCACTGCCTCCCTCATCTTTCTGGTCAGCGGAACCTTCCAGTCAATGCTAGCAGTCAATACAGGTAAGCAGAGACCTCCGATCCTATCCTTCCCTTTCTGCTAGGGAGATGACCTGAGACATGATCTGCCTTATATCTCTGCTAAGAAGGACTCCTTGTTTTTTGCAGAACCTGGCTGCTGGATAGCACAGGCACTGGTCAGCAGGAGCCCAAGGAACAGCAGTGGACTGTGATACAAACTGCTTTCATGCTATTTACCTATATATATTGTTTGGAAACTGATGCTGTGGGACTGTGGGGATACTGGTGGGGGGGGGGGGGGGGGGGGGAGGATGCCCTGGTAATGGGTGTGTGCACCATGTTCTCCACAGGCCTGAGATTCATGGGGTCCACATCTGGTAGCTTCTCTCTAGCCTTGCAATTCATGTCTCTCTGCAGCTGGCTCCTATTGTTTTCTGCCAGTCCTCCACATCTTCATTTGTGTGGTAAACCCCATTCAGCTTTTCCCATGTGACCACCCATTCGTAATTGCCTAAAATGTTCATTCACCCCACCCCCAACAAGTATCAGAATTCCAGCTTCTTTTAACATTATCCCTGTTCTTCCATCTGCAAAATCCACGGGGGGGGGGGGGGGGGGGGGGGGGGTCCATCCAGTAACTGTTCGTGCTCTTCCTCCCCAGCAGGTGGCTCCTTGTTGATGCCTACCCTAATCCCCTGCCCTCTGGCCTGCTGAACACAGAGCAAACTCTAGTCTCTGCTATGGTGGCTAAGAACACCTGCTGCTTACTACCTGACTGGTTACTATTGTGAGAGAGCAGAAATGTGTATAACTGTTTCTTTCCTTCCTCATAGATATATTCCCCATAGTTGTATCTAATTTTTTCACTTTCCTCCTCTCCAATAACCACTGTTGCTGTAAATATGTCAATATATAGATATGAAGTAGCAGTTTGCTCATCTTCCAAAACCCTCAACCTTGTCAGTTGTGGGCAAGGAAGCATGCAGAACAGAGAGTAAATTATAGTCTAGCCACTGCCTATGTACACCTGCTGGTTGGTACCAGCTGGATGTCTAGTATGAGACAACACACCTTAAATTTGAGTCACTGTATGCAGTCTACCAAAAGGGTGTGGGACTGTAGGATGAAGGGAGGTTATAGGGCTGGTTGTCTGCTGCAAGCTGTCAGGAACAGACATGGAAATGCTTACAGTAAGGGAACTGTGGCCGATATCAGTAGATATGGCTCCCTACCTGGGGCCAGCAGTGCAAATGTCTACCTAGGAAGTTTGGCAAGGGACATCTGTGATTGGAACTTGGTTCCAGCCTCCAGCATGGAGCTAGACTAGGAAAACAGCATGTTAGGTTTGCACCAATGTTAATATCACAGACCATGCAGCAGCTTCAACCCGTGCTTTCCCTCAGACCAGATATCTGTTGGCAGCATCGGTATAGGACACTGGGCAGAGTGTGAACCTGCAGGGGACAGATGGCTACAAAGTGCAATGGTGATGTAGGTGGGCAGTCTTCCACATACTGTGACCTGCTTTGTATTCTCATGTCTAGTAAGTGTAGCTACATTAGGGGATAATCTTCTTTGTTCATTTCTCTTTCCAAACCGTCCCCTAATCCCCAGAGGGACACTGGCTGAACTTATGGCTGTAGGGCATCTGGAAGTGGGGCCCTTCCCGAGCTGAGTCCAGAAGCCAGATATTGCTCTGCCAGGTCTTGGGGGCAGGCTGGCCCCTCAGTTGTTGAGCAGCTGGCCCAGGAATCTGTCAGACATGTGCATGCACAGGCCACATTCCCTGCACATGTCTCTCAGACATTTATGTAGACTATCTTCTCTCCAAGTAAGGGACTGGCCTGACCCCAGGCCCTGGCAGGGCAATAACTGGCCTCATGAGGCAGCTCGGGAATGGCCCCCCTCCCAGATTTCCTACAGCCATAATCTGGAAGAAGGGATTGGAAAGGGAGACTGCAGTCCTGTGTATTCCTCACCCCCCCCCCCCCCCCCCCCAGCATTTCTGCATTCTCCCTTTCCCAAGGCTTGCCTGGTAGTGTTGGCACCATAGTACCTGTCAGCCTTGCATATCAGGAAATCAACACACTTTTTTTTACAGAGTGGAGACAGACCTTTCTATGCCAAAAACTGTAAGTATTGTATTTCTAACAAATAAACACTAAGAACTATATACATGCTGGTTATTGAGGCTGCTGCCACTCCTGACAGAGCGTCCTCAGTTCGGCCACAGTCTGAGCCAGCAGGTGATGTTGGGCCACCAGCTCCTGCTGCAAGTGCCTGGACTTGGGTGTCTGGGTCCCTCCAGGGATCCTCCCCCACCTTGACCTCCACAGGTTGTGGGGGAAGTGTTACCTCCCAATCCCCAGGGTGCATTTCAGCCTCCTCCCATGCTGTCTCAGGGGCGGGCTGTTCTGGGGTGGACTGTTCCTGGGTAGGCTGTTCTGCAGATGGAGGGTTCCCAGTGTGTGTAAAAGGTTTGCGTTGAGATCAGCATATCCTACATGACTTGCATAGTGGTGCAGTTGACTCTCAGGGACAATTAGGGGCAGTTGTTATTACCTTGGAGACGTGTCTGAAGTGTATTACAAGGAGATGACATAGCAGGGAACTGCGGAGGCAATGATATCAGAGGGGTTTGTCCTCGTGAGAGGGTGGTTTGGCTATGAGCACGCAGGATAAGGGGGCAGACTCAAGAAAAATGTCAGGAAGTATTTTGTCACGGAGAGAGTGGTGGATATGTGGAATGCCCTCCCACGAGAGATGGTAGAGATGAAAACGGTAACGGAATTCAAAAATGCATGGGATAAACATAAAGGAATCCTGTTCAGAAGAAATGGATCCTTAGAAGCTTAGCAGAGATTGGGTGGCAGCACCAGTGGTTGGGAAGCAGGGCTAGTGGTTGAGAGGCGGGGCTAGTGCTGGGCAGACTTCTATGGTCTGTGCCCTGAAAATGGCAGATACAAATCAAGGTCAGGTATACCTATAAAGTAGCACATATGAGTTTATCTTGCTGGGCAGACTGGATGGACCATACAGGTCTTTCTCTGCCGTCATCTACTATGTTACTATATTCTGGGTCTGTTTGAGGGCCCTGGCTGAGCAAGCACTGGCTGTTGCATGAATGGAGCCATTGTTACTGTTTTTGTTAGGGATGTGGGTGTGTGTGCATCCCCATGCCTATGTGTCCTACAGCAGAGTGGGAAATGCCAGGGGACCCTGGCAGAGTTGTCAATCCTTCTGGCCACCTAGGAGAAAGGCAGTTTTCAAACGTCAAGGTGGGAAACCTAGGTTTGGGGGCATCTATCTGTGGGGTACTGATGCTAACTGTTTTAGGGCCTTCACTGATGGCGGTGGCTGCACATCACCCCATACACTGTTGTGGGTGACCGGGGGAAGAGAGGTGTACACATAGGTGGGAGTTTCTATAGCGGGGGTTGGGGGCCCATTATAATCTGGAGATTTCAAGGGCCCCCAGCTTGGGCCTTGAGGGATGTCTCAAAGGGCAGCATACCGACCTTTGAAGCAGACAATTGTATATCCAATGAGTGTGGGTTAGGAAGCATGAGACCATCCGTTTGGGGGGGCAACTGATGCTGTGACAGCCCTTTGTGATCACTGTACTGTCCTTGAACGCTCCTTTGTCAGATGTGTGTTTGGTGTAGGGGTTAGGGCTTGATTCCCACTGTGAGTCTTTGGGATTACTGTTTTATTTCCCCTGCCATAGCAGCTGCAATGTGCTAGGTAGGTGTGTGTGACACGCTGGGCACTTTTACATTGGTCGCTGGAGGATGCTGACAAAAAGGCTTCCCCCCCCCCCCTTCCTTTCCATATCATCTCATAGGTTGGGAGTTGGCTGCAACACATTCTAGTAGATACCGATGTTGTGGGCACACTGTAAGGACAGTAGATGCGTACTCGAGCCTTGATCGGGGACAGAGCTGTTATAGGGGTGCTATGTCTGTGGTACTTACATCAGGCCCTGAGGCGCTCCCGCATGTGCCAGATTAGGGCAGGGTCTTCATGCCGGACACGCCTGTACCAGCGCCGGAGTGACTCAAGGTCCAAGTGTATTCTGAAGCATCTGCAGAATACAAGTTGGTGGAGACAGGGTTCAGGTGATGGATCTTCTTGGCATCACATTCATTATTATTTTGGACAATATGTTGTGCAATGGCATCAGGCAGATTGGGGGAAGGGGGAGGGCTGAGAGGGTGGGTATGTATTACACAGGCAGAGGTGCTGTGTGAGCTGAGGTGGCCATGGGGACAGAGGGTAGCACGGTGGCTTTTCTGTGGAGCACTCGCACTGTTGCTGGGAGGTGGGGATGGGCAATGGGATAAAACAGGTGTGCCTTTGGGTGGCTCAATGTACTTTAGTGAACTGCTGCCAATGTTCACATCAGTATGCAGGTGTGGGCCAGGATGCAGGCGGGGGGGGGGGGGGGGGGGGGGGGTCCAGATATATGCATCCACTCATTTAGCATTGTACATTCTCAGCAATGTTTTTTTTTTCTTTCTTATGAAAAAAACAATAACATGTATTGCGACGAGAAAGGGACCTCAGTGCATTTGACCCTGCCTATGTATGGTGTTTGCACATGAGTGGTGCTATGATCCTGGGAGGGGGGGTAGGGGGCAATGCTTCACACTCACCTTTCCAAGCTGCTCTTTATAGATCTCCCTGCCCTCATGGAGACCTTGTGTGGGGGCAGGTGGTGGTGGTGATTCATGACTTGTCTCCTGTGCCTGAAGCACAGGAAGATCAGGAGCTCTGACTCCTGCATGGAGAAATTGGGCTCCCTGTGCAGTGACATAGCTGGGCGCACTGAGGAACATTCCTCCACGTGCAGGGTTACGTTTTGCACGTATGTACGTTTTGCACATGGAGGAAAACTTGATGCGGGGACCAGTACCGCCATTGCATTTTTTGCATAGTGTACTTTCGATTGGCTGAAGCATTTATCTCCAAATTTCTATGACATTTTCAGGTTATCAATAGAAATCAAACAAAATAAAACATGGAAAAGAAAATACGATGATACCTTTTTTATTGGACATAACTTAATACATTTCTTGATTAGCTTTCGAAGGTTGCCCTTCTTCGTCAGATCGGAAATAAGCAAATGTGTTAGCAGATAGTATATATAAGAGAAACATCAAAGCATTACTTTGACAGTCTGACAGTGGGAGAGTGGGGATATGCGTGGGGACATCAAAGCATTTCATTGATATTCTAACAGGATGGGTGTTGGTAGGTGAGAGGAGGGTAATAAACAGAAATAAACAGAGAAATACAGCTTTATGGTTTATAATGGGTTAGAAAACCCAGATCCTTATTAAGTCCTGTTTGTTGGGTGTCAAACTGACCAGATGACCACCGGAGGGAATCGGGGATGACCTCCCCTTACTCACCCAGTGGTCACAAACCCCCTCCCACCCTAAAAAAAAAACTTTAAAAATATCTTTTGCCAGCCTCAAATGTCATACCCAGCTCCATGACAGCAGTATGCAGGTCCCTGGAGCAGTTTTAGTGGGTGCAGTGCACTTCAGCCAGGCGGACCCAGGCCCATCCCCCCACCTGTTACACTTGTGGTAAATGTGAGCCCTCCAAAACCCATCCGAACCCCACGGTACCCACATGTAGGTGCCCCCCTTCACCCCTTAGGGTTATGGTAGTGGTGTACAGTTGTGGGTAGTGGGTTTTGGGGGGGGGATTGGGGGGGCTCAGCACCCAAGGTAAGGAAGCTATGCACCTGGGAGCAATTTCTGAAGTACACTGCAGTGCCCCCTAGGGTGCCCGGTTGGTGTCCTGGCATGTGAGGGGGACCAGTGCACTATGAATTCTGGCTCCTCCCACAACCAAAGGCTTGGATTTGGTCATTTTTGAGATGGGCATCCTCGGTTTCCATTATGGCTGAAAACCGGGGACGACCATCTCAACATTTAGGTTGACCATCTCTAAGGTCGACCTAAATGTTGAGATTTGGGCGTCCCTGACCGTATTATCGAAACGAAAGATGGACGCCCATCTTATTTCGATAATACGGGTTTCCCTACCGCTTTACGGGGCCGTCCTGCGAGGACGCCCTCATGAAAACTCGATTATGCCCCACCAAGTCTCACTTGTTATGATTGTCTATCGCTCATTTGAAGACTCACTCTCACACTCTTTGAGCCCCTTTTCTCACTCATTGGATCCACAGTGTCAGTGCACTTATTTTGATCACTACTTTCATGCCAGGCAAGTCTCAGAGAAGAAAAGCCAAGTGGCCAACCAGTGAGAAAAAAAATCTGAGTAGACTTGCATAATTGCCTCAGGGTCACCGAGAGACTGAGCCAAGCCCAGGGCAGGGCTGCCGCAGCTGCCGGCCCCCCCAGGACTGCAGCTGCCGCCTCCCCCCCCCCCCGGACCACCCTGTAGCCAGACCACAAAAATTGGGGGGGGGGCAGAGCCCAAAGTGGGAGGGCACATTTTTCCCTACCTCCCTGCCCCCACCACAACTCCGCATGCTCAATTTCATCAAAACGAACATGCACGACATGAGTGGAAAAGCAGCTGCAGGGCAGGCAATGTGGCGGAGAACAGCGCTGGAGAAAGGCTTCTGCTGGTGGGGCTTTGGGACACCCACCAGCCAAACCAGAGGCCCCGAAGCCCTGTGTCTGCTCCTCCTCAACCTCTAAGGGGGGCCCGGCGCCGGAGTTTTCTCTCTCACCCAGGTTCCGGCAGGAGCAGTAGAGAGACAGACCCCGGCGCCGGGCCCCCCTTGGAGGTCAGGCCCTAGGGAATCTTGCCCCTCCCCTCTCGGCGGCCCTGCTTTGCCTCCCCATGCCATATCCCTTGTTATCTGAAATCTATGCACATACTTTTAACTAGGGTTACCATATTTGCCCTAAGAAAAAAGAGGACACATACCCTGCCCCCTGTCACAGCCCGCCCCCGCCCTGCCCCCCTATGCAAGACTTCAATGGATGTCTCGCGAGGCTGCCGCTTGAACTGTTAGCAGCAATTTTGAAGCAGCACAGGGAGCAAGACAGTCTGTAGGTGTGCCGGGCAGGAAAGAGGGGTCTCTTCTCTGCCCTGAAGAGGTCACTAGACCACCAGGGCACCACAGTAAGGTAGAGGAGGGGAGGATAGGACACCCTGAGGACCGCCCAGCTGTCTGCCCTCCAGCATGCCCGTTCATCCGCAAATCTGGCAAACGGGCAGGCTGGCAAAACCCACCCGGATGCCTGGCCGTGTTCTCAACAAGAGGTATGGGTGCTCATTTTCAAAGCACATAGACTTACAAAATTCCATAGTAACATACATAACTTTGTAAGTCTATCTGCTTTGAAAATGAGCCTCACGGTAACCCTACCAGGGAGAGCCACGTCTTCCAGTTTCTTCCCCCCCCCCCCCCCCCCCCCCCCATTGTCTATTAAGCTAATTTAGGAATGGAAAACAAAAATGAGAATATTATGATGGCTTTTGTATCACTCTATGGTGCGACTGCACCTTGAATACTGAGTGCAATTCTGGTCACCATACCTCAAAAACTATATAACGGAAGTAGAAAAGGTAAAGAGAAGAGTGACGAAAATGGCAAACAGGATGACTTCCCTATGAAGAAAGGATAAAGAGGCTAGGGCTCTTCACCTTGGAAAAGAGACAGCTGAGGGGGAGGTATGATAGAGGTCTATGAAATAGAGTGGAGTGGAATGAGTAGACATGAATTGCTTGTTTACTGTTTCCAAAAATACAAGGCCTAGGGGATCATATACAACAAAACTACTGAGTACTAAATTTAAAACAAACTGGAGAAAATATTTCTTCACTCAATGTGTAATTAAAATCTGGAATTTGTTGCCAGAGAGTGTGTGGTAAAACAGTTAGCTTGCAGAGTTTTAAAAAGGTTTCAATAATTTCCTAAAAGAAAAGTCCATAAGCCATTCTTAGCATAGACTTGGGAAAATCCACTTCTTATTTCCAGGATAATAAGCAGCATTGGGGGTGCTGAAATTTTTTTTTACAGGTGATGCATTTCCCCTCTCCCTCCCTTCCAGGGTCCTCCGACCTCCCCCCTCCCTTCGAGTTCCAGGGTCCCTCTCCCCCTCCCTTCCAGGGTCCCCCCTCCTCCCTCCCCTCCCCTCCTCCCTCCCTCCTCTCCGAATTTTAAAGGTCACTCATGTAGATGTAGTTATTCTTCTTACCTCATCAGCTGATCAGCAAGCAGGCTACGCAGGCAGGCTAATACAAACGCTCCTCACCCCAGTCCCAGGACGGAGGAGTTAAACAGCTGAGCTGGCTGCAGCCTGCAGGTCTTCTGTTCAACTTCAGTACATCTCCGCTTCGGGTTTCCAATCTGCCAATTATTTGGCAGCAGCTACAAGCCTACCAGCTCCAACAACAGCCGGCACTGAGAAAAATATTAACCCCGTCCCCATCGGACTCGTGAGTCGAGTGACGTCGTCGTCGTGGGTTAGGTTAGGTTATATGGCGGCGGCTACAGGCGGCAGGCAGTAGCACCGAAAAGCGCTGCACTGCGCCTGCGTGCAGGAGGAAGGACGGACGGAGGATCATCAATCAACATCAGCTGACTGGGGCTGGCTGGCTGGCTGGCACACGCATGGACGCTGCACATCGCGTGCGTGCATACCATAGGGCAAGGGGACGACGGACGAGAGAAGTCAGGACTCGGAGAAACCCGGACATATCCGGCAAATTGAGAAATCCACCCGGACTCCCGACGGTGCCCTCAAAAAGAGGACATGTCCCGGGAAATCCGGACAAATGGTAACCCTACTTTTAACCACTGAGTGGAACACTTTTTAGTCCAGAAAATTTAGGCAGGTAATTGCTTAGTTATCTGGGCAAATTTATTTGACAACTGTTGTGCATTGCCTCCTCTCTGCCTGTGTATCCTTTCAGAGGCAGCAAAGCTGTTTTTTTTTTTTAATTTGCAAAGCAATATGACACTTAAATCTTTCTAGATTTATTTATTTAGATTTTGCTCACACCTTCAGTAGTAGCTCAAGGTGAGTTACATTCAGGTACACTGGGTATGTCCCTGGAGGGCTGACAATCTAAGTTTGTACCTGAGGCAATGGAGGGTTAAGTCAGGGCCAGTCTTAGGCAGGGGCAACAGGGCCAGTCACACAGGGCCTCGCACTTCTAGGGGCCCCGCATCTCTGGTACATCTGTTCTCCTGTCTCGGAACACATCCCTGCTTCGTACCTTAATGCATCCACATTTTCAGTAGAGAGCATCAGGAGCGATTTTCATATCCTGTCAGCTGCCGACAGGGTTGCCAGGTAGAAATTTTTTTTCCAGCCCAATCCGGGCCAGAAACCAGCCCAAAACCCGCCCAAACACAAACCCCGCCCCTGACACCCCCACCCCCGCGTCACCGGCCCCGCCCCCGCCGTCACCGGCCCCGCCTCCCACATCATCGGGCCCGCCTCCCCGTCATCAGCCCCGCCTCCCACGTCATCGGGCCCGCCTCCCCGTCATCAGCCCCGCCTCCCCGTCATCGGCCCCGCCTCCCACGTCATCGGCCCCGCCTCCCACGTCATTGGCCCCGCCCAAAACGTCACTAACCCCGCCCAAAAACGTCACTAACCCCGCCCCCCGCGGCCGAAAAAAATCAAAAAGCCGCCCGGAAGCCTAAAAAACCGCCCAAAAAACCGCAACCCGCCGCGGGCAAAAATTTCCCGCGGCGGGGCGCGGAAAACCGCCCACCTGGCAACACTGGCTGCCGAGCCCAGAGCCTCCTTGCTGCTCTGTCCCGCCCCCTTTTGATGTCACTTCCTGCTTCCACAAGGGCAGGATGCAGCAGTGAGGAGGCTCTGGGCTCTGCAGCTGACAGGATATGAAAACTGTTGCCACTATCTGCCGCTCTCTACTGAAACGTGGTGGATGCATATCATGGTCTGGGGTGAGGTGGGGTTCCTAGAGCTGTAAACATCCTTTTAAACTCTGATAAATTATGGCTTATAGTGGTGGGTGTGGGCAGGGGGGCCCACTGAACTGGTCTGCACAGGGCCCTGCAATTACTAAGACCAGCCCTGGGTTAAATGACTTGCCCACGATCACAAGAAGCAGCAGTGGGCTTTGAATTTGGCACCTCTGGATGTCAAGACTGGTGCTCTAACCACTGTCCACTCTGGATTTATATTCCGGACACATCCTCTGAATAAACCTAACTCTTTCAGGTGGTAATTCTCATTCTTTGGGATGGTTCACCCTTGGCATCTCTGGTCTCTCTGCATAGTAGCATAGAGCACTGCCACCGAGCAAACCTTGATCACCTTTATTGCAGATAACATGAGCTCTGACAAAAGTGAAACATTGACATTTGTATTCTGGCTGCTTTGCTTGCTAAGTCATTAGCAACTGCTTTGCTGAGATCATTGTTTTCCTCTGTATTTTTAGCTCCGTGGGCTGCTATTACCAGGCTGATGATCAGAGGGCCTAATCTGTGCTTTTTGTGGCTAAATCTTATATTTTTCTAATCACGAAAACCTAACTTTTAACAAACTCCATGGCAACTACATTTACAAATTTAATGCTTCCCACTGCCAATACTACCTGGATCTTATTGCACATTCGTTATAAACATGTACTGTAGTATGAGGGCTTCCTTTCAATCACCTTTAAGTCAAGAACAATCTTTATTTTTTATTTATTTATTTATTTTTTAACAGTGTATTTTGAGAAAATAGGCACATGAAAAGTGTTCATGTAATTTGCAACTGCATGGTTGTTTTGAAAATTTCTCTGTCAATAGATACGGCATAACAGGCCTCTCGTGGGCAGTTTATACAGGAATACACCCGACAAAAAAACTGTTACCTCATCATAGAAGCCAAGCTCAGGAGGCAAATGTATTTGGATTTTAGCTCACTTGGTAGCGCAAGGTGAATTGTAGCCATTTACAGTAGATATTTCCCTGGCCTCAGAAGGTTTGCAATCTATTTCAGTGAAAAAATGTATGCTCCTATACATTCCCGGCACAGGCAGCTCCTTGTGACTCTGGGCAAGTCACTTAACCCTCCATTGCACCTTGTAAGCCGCATTGAGCCTGCCATGAGTGGGAAAGCGCGGGGTACAAATGTAACAAAAATAAAATAGATACTATTGGAGATTCTACATGGAATGTTGCTACTGTTTGAGATTCTACATGGAATGTTGAGATTCTGTTGCTACTATTGGAGATTCTACATGGAATGTTGCTATTCCACTAGCAACATTCCATGTAGAAGGCTGCGCAGGCTTCTGTTTCTGTGAGTCTGACGTCCTGCACGTGCAGGACGTCAGACTCACAGAAGCAGAAGCCTGCGCGGCCACATTGGTGTGACTCTGGGCAAGTCACTTAACCCTCCATTGCACCTTGTAAGCCGCATTGAGCCTGCCATGAGTGGGAAAGTGCGGGGTACAAATGTAACAAAAAAAAAAAAAAAAGCTTTTGAAAGACCACCTCAGGCACCACTAGAATTTTTTTCTGGGGTAGTGTTAATTCAAAAATCAACAAAACATCCATCCCACTATCAATATTTTAAAGGTATCAATATGAACCAAAATCCAGAATCAGGGGAGGGGCCCTTTTATGAAAGCGTGTTAGGGCTTCCGTATGGGTAGCAAGCAGCAGAACAGCATTACCGCTGGGCGTGCCCAGTCTGTGAAAATTCTGCATTTGCTGCGTGCCATTTCCCACGCTAGGAAAGAATGTTTATTTTCTAGCACGGGTGTGGGGAGTAGGCGTTCCCAGCAGTAATCGAGCAGTGTGTGGGCACATTGCCATGTGCTGCACGATTACCACACGAGTAGCGCATGAGTCCTTACCGCCTACTAAATAGGAGGCGGTAAATGCTCAGGCAGTAAGGGCCATGCGCTAATTTGGACATTATCCTGTGGCCACTGATGGAGGAAATAGAATTAAGTCCATTTTAGAACTGCGCTAAAACGTGACCGGAGCACGCGGGAAACCCACGTACTAAAACTACTGCAGGCCACTTTTTAGTGTGGCTTAGTAAAAGGACCCCTTAGAACTGAAAAGCTTTCTATTTCCAAAGCCAGAGTCATTAATAGAGTAGCTGGAACAGCTAACTGCGTCTGATGTCTCTAATAAAGCTGATCTTGCTTTATTAAAGACTTCGGACATGGTTGTGTAGGCAGACCTTTAATTTATGGGATTAAAGTTAATTTCTTATGTTATTAAGGGGCCCTTTTCACAAAGGCACGGGAGGGCTAATGCGCAGGTAGCGTGCATCCTATCGGTACTGCCTCTGGGGTAGCATGTGCGCCCAGCGGTAATTCCAAGTTCGGCATGCGCCAAATCCCGCGGTAAAAAATAATGCCGTGGTAACCAGCAGTGGAAAATATATACTAAACCTCCCCAAAGTCTTTGATAAAGATAACCATCACGTTGGTGTGCGCTGCGTGGTTACCGCGTGGGTAGCACATGAGCCCTTACTGCTAGGCCAGTGGGTAGTGATAAGGGCTCAGACCGTAAATAGGCATGCGCTAGTTTTAATATTAGTGCAGGCCCATTTCCTGGCCCATTAAAAAATAGCCTTTTTCCCAGCACGCTCCTAAATGACGTGCCTACACTGTCGCAGGCCACTTTTTACCGTGGCTTTGTAAAAGGACCCCTAATTAACCAAAAGTCCTTTTAAACTTTACTGCTCCACAAGTTCTATTTAACACATGAAAAATTATGGAAACTCTCTCATACACCAGTATTAATACGGTGCCCTAGACTAAACTGGAATAAAACTGTAAAAGGTGTTGTAAAAATTAAAAGTAAAAGAAGCATTTGTTGCGCGTAGGTCATTACCGCCCGGTTACCACGCCAGACTTTACCGCTAGGTCAATGGTTGGCGGTAAGGTCGCAGGCCCAAAATGGACGCGCTGCAATTTTGATTTTCCCACACATCTATTTTCGGCAAAAATGTTTAGAAGGCCTTTTTTACAGGCATGCTGAAAAATGGATCGGCACGCGCCCAAACCCCCAAAATCCGAGCCATTTTTCAGCGCACCTTTGTAAAAAGACCCCTTAGTGTCTGGCTTCACATCAGTTTCCCTTACAAAAGAGACCATAGCCAATTCAGCATTGTCATCGGTCCTTTTCTTTCTTCGTTTCTTGTTTCTCAATAATTATTTTTGATAGTAAACGTATCTTGAAATAATTATAACTTTGTAATCTGTAGAGCTATGGAGGATCAATTGTCAACACAGCTATGTTTCGGTATCTGCCTCAGGGTAAACAGTCTCTTAAAAACCAAAAGATGTCATTTCTGTGTATTGCCGTCGAGGCGCTTTATAGCTGATTTCTCAACTTCTTCATTTTAAGGAAGTCCGATAACCATCTTTTCTTTTGGTTTTTAATCGAGTGACAACCATAGAAGATTTGTTTGACCCCTGATGCAGGCTTTGATGCCGAAACACGGCTGTGTCGGGTCGTTAGTTGATTACCAATAAAGGTTCTTGGATTTCCTCCATATTTTTCCTCACTCTTTTGTTTTTATTGTTTTCGTTTTGCGCGAGGATTCTCCTCCCCGCTCGTTGCTTTCCAATAAAAAGATTTAAATATACAATTTTAAAAAATGTGGTGTAATTTGCATTCCCTTCCTTGTGTGTTAATAGTAGGGGCATTTTCGATATGATGTCCACATGGCAAAATAAACGTTTATCAGAAAACCTTTTAAAAAACATATCCATAATGGAAGAAATAAATAAACATTTTGTGATATTCAAAAATACACAAAACAATTTTTGAAAGAGGATGTACTGAAAACTTCCTAGATGTATATCTGCCTGTTATGCAAACCGAAAAAGAGGCACTTAAGTGTCTTGAAGCAATAGAACAGAGCAACACCAAAGCAGACACTGTGAAGTCCAAAAGAGTCTTTATTCAAACAAATCCCGAGTGGCCACATTTCGCCAAATAGGCTGCAACCTGGGGCAAGGCTGCCCCCGGGACCCCCTCCCCGAGGCCACCGCGCCGCAGTTCCCAGGCCCTGTCGACAGCTACTCTCCGTCTGCCACCGGCTCCCCTCCGTCCGCCACTGGGCTGGGCCCCCTGCATTCAAATCACAGCGCCTCACCTCCGTGTGAAAGCGCAGCAGCGGCAGATCTCCTCTCTTCGGGCCTTCCCTCCCTGTGTCCCACCCTCACAGAAGTTACATCAGACGAGGGCAGGACACAGGGAGGGAAGGCCCGAAGGGAGGCAATCTGCCATTGCTGCGCTTTCACATGGAGGTGAGGCACTGTGATTTGACAGCAGGAGGCCCGGCCCGGTGGCGGATGGTCAACGGAGCTGAGGGCAGGCAGGTGAGATCGGGGACTGCGGCGCCGGGCCCCCCTTGGAGGTCCGGGCCTGGGGAATTTTGTCCCCCCTGCCCCTCCTCCCTTGGCGGCCCTGCCTGGCAGAGAAACCAAGCGTCCAAGATGACTTTAATGCAGCTTATTATCCACAGAGGGCAGGGCAATAGCTTCGCATGTCGGTGCAGGAGTCCCTGTGATCAGGGGTGTCAGGGGGTTCAAGGTTGTGATCAAGGGTGTTGGGGGATTGCGGGGTGACAGCAGGTAGAGGGTTGAGGAATTGGATGTTGGGGCCGAGAGAGGAGATCAGATGTGGAGAGGGACGGATATATGAGGAGAGCGCACCATTATTTATTTATATCTGCTTGGGCTGGCATCAAGTTAACCTACAGTGGCAGATAGGGCAGCCATCCGTGCTACTAGCACTGCATGTAATGGTGTGCTATGTTTGAGTGCAGGAGTGGCCTAATGGTTAGTGCACAGGCTTTGATCCTCACATCCTGGGTTCAGTTCCCACTGCAGGTCCTTGTGAATTTGGGCAAGTCAATTAGGGGCCCTTTCACTAAGCAGCAGTAAAAAATGGCTTGCGGTAGTGTAGGCACATGTATTGGGCACGCGCCCGGCCAATTTTTGCCACATCTACAGAAAAGGGCATTTTTTTTTAATGGGAAGGGAAAAGGGCCTGTGGTAAAAATGAAACCAACGTGTGCCCAAAACTGGCCTGAGCCCTTAACGCCACCCATTGATCTAGCGGTAAAGGCTCACACGCTACACACGCGGTGACTGATCAGCACGCGTCAAGTGCCGATTAGCGCCGGAACTGGCGCGCGTAGGAGGAAATAAATAATTCATCCAGGCATTATGGGCATGCGCCAAATCTGAAATTACCACCAGGAGGGTGCGCTGGTCTGGCAGTAGTCTCATTTGGGTGCGCATTGCACGTGCATACAGCCTACCACAACTTAGTAAAAGGGCCCCTTAACCCTCTATTGCCCCATGTACAAAAACTTAGATTGTGCGCCCTCTAGGGACAGAGAGAGTACCTGCTTATAATGTGTACAGCACTGCGTACATCTAGTAGTGCTATAGAAATGATTCTCCGAGGACAAGCAGGCTGCTTGTTCTCACTGATGGGTGACGTCCACGGCAGCCCCTCCAATCGGAATCTTCACTAGCAAAGTCCTTTGCTAGCCCTCGCGCGCCCGCGCGCACCGCGCATGCGCGGCCGTCTTCCCGCCCGAAACCGGCTCGAGCCGGCCAGTCTTCTTTTGTCCGCACTCGGTACGGTCGTGTTTTCGCCGTGTCGAGCCCCGGAAAGTCGACCTCGCGCGTCCAAATTCTGTTTGAGCGTGTTTTTTTCCTTCGGGAAAGCTTTATTAGTCGGGAAGTGCTCCGGAAACCCTTCGACCGGGTTTCGTGTCAATCCTCCCCGTACTTCCAGCTTTTTGCCCCGGTAAGTTTTCTTTCGTCGTCGGGGTAGGCCTCTTTTCGGCCTCGGTCGAGATTTTTTCTCCCTCTAAATTTTTGGTGCTTCAATTTTCGCCATTTCGGCTTTTGATTTCGCCGGCGTGATTTTTCCGCCCATGACATCGAAGCCTTCCAGCGGCTTCAAGAAGTGCACCCAGTGCGCCCGGGTTATCTCGCTCACTGATCGACACTCGTCGTGTCTTCAGTGTCTGGGGGCCGAGCACCGCCCTCAGAACTGTAGTCTGTGTTCCCTTCTTCAAAGGCGGACTCAGGTAGCGAGACTAGCCCAGTGGAACGTGTTGTTCTCGGGCTCTTCGTCGGCATCGGCACCGGGATCTTCGAGTGCATCGACGTCGTCAGCGTCCAGACCATCTTCCTCGGCCGCCCCTGCATCGAGTGCATCGAGGCATCGGGCCTCTGCATCGGCGCCGAGACATCGGATAGCTGCATCGACGTCGGTGGTACCAGGACCTCGTCTGCTGATGTCGTCGGACGGTGGTGCATCGGGTGGAGTGCAGGTGAGGGCTGTCCATTCCCCTGCTGGTGGCGGTGAGCCCTCGGGTGGGTCTCCTCCTACCCTGAGGGCTCCTGCGGTACAGCCCCCCCGAGATCGACCTTCTTCAGTCTCGGCCCCGAGGAAGCGACGGATGGATTCGACGTCCTCCTCGTCGGTGCCGGGGAGCTCCGGTGACATGCTTCGGAAGAAATCGAAGAAGCATCGACACCGGTCTCCTCCCCATGTCGGCACCGAGAGCTCTGGGTCGCCGAGGGATTCGGCACCCAGCAGGCATCGGCACCGAGAGGACCGCTCACCCTCTGTTCAGGAGGTGTCGATGCGCTCCGCTCTGGACAGCCCGGTACAGCCTCCACGCCCGGAACAGGTCCTGACGTCGACGCCTGCATCGACCTCACAGCCTTTCTCTACAGCCGCTCTAAACGAGAGCCTCCGGGCCGTTCTCCCAGAGATTCTGGGAGAGCTGTTGCGCCCTACCCCTCCGGTACCGGCGGTGCTTGCGCCTACGGTACCGTCGAGCGTGGCGCCGGCTGGCCCATCGCCCAGGTTGAGGTCCCCGACGTCGGTACCGCGTGCGGTACCGACCGCGGCCACCTCCCAGGAAGGCTCCCCGACTACGTCGGCGGAGGGAGCTTCGCCGATGCGGGCGAGGGAGTCTACCTCTCGACGCCCCCATCGTGGACGTGGCTCCACTGAGTCGAGCAGGGCGAGGTTGCAGACACAGGTTCGTGAACTTGTGTCTGACACCGAGGGTGAGGCCTCGTGGGAGGAAGAGGAAGATCCTCGATATTTCTCTGACGAGGAGTCTGAGGGTCTTCCTTCTGATCCCACTCCCTCTCCTGAAAGACAGCTTTCTCCTCCCGAGAGTCTGTCTTTTGCTTCCTTTGTCCGGGAGATGTCTACGGCCATCCCCTTCCCGGTGGTTGTGGAGGACGAGCCCAGGGCTGAAATGTTTGAGCTCCTGGACTATCCTTCTCCACCTAAGGAAGCGTCCACTGTTCCCTTGCACCATGTCCTGAAAAAGACATTGCTTGCGAACTGGACCAAGCCATTAAGTAATCCCCACATTCCCAAGAAGATCGAGTCCCAGTACCGGATCCATGGGGACCCAGAGCTGATGCGCACTCAGTTGCCTCACGACTCTGGAGTTGTGGATTTGGCCCTAAAGAAGGCTAAGAGTTCTAGGGAACATGCTTCGGCGCCCCCGGGCAAGGACGCTAGAACCTTAGACTCCTTTGGGAGGAAGGCCTACCATTCCTCTATGCTCGTGTCCAAGATCCAGTCTTACCAGCTCTACACGAGCATGCACATGCGGAACAATGTGCGGCAGTTGGCGGGCTTGGTTGATGCTCTTCCCCCTGAGCAAGCCAAGCCTTTTCAGGAGGTGGTCAGGCAGCTGAAGGCGTGCAGAAAATTCCTGGCCAGAGGAGTTTATGACACTTTTGATGTTGCGTCCAGGGCCGCTGCTCAAGGTGTGGTGATGCGCAGGCTCTCATGGCTGCGCGCCGCCGACCTGGAGAATAGAATCCAGCAGCGGATTGCGGACTCGCCTTGCCGTGCGGACAACATTTTTGGCGAAAAAGTCGAACAGGTGGTAGAGTCTCTCCACCAGCGGGACACCGCATTCGACAAATTCGCCCGCCGGCAGCCTTCAGCTTCTACCTCTACAGGTAGACGATTTTTCGGGGGAAGGAAGACTGTTCCCTACTCTTCTGGCAGGCGTAGGTACAATCCTCCTTCCCGACAGCCTGCGGCCCAGGCTAAGCCCCAGCGCGCTCGCTCTCGTCAGCAGCGTGCGACTCAGCAAGGCCCCGCGGCTCCCCAGCAAAAGCAAGGGGCGAGCTTTTGACTGGCTCCAGCAGAGCATAGCCGACATCCAAGTGTCCGTGCCGGGCGACCTGCCAGTCGGAGGGAGGTTGAAAGCTTTTCACCAAAGGTGGCCTCTCATAACCTCCGATCAGTGGGTTCTGCAAATAGTCCGGCAAGGATACACCCTCAATTTGGCATCAAACCCTCCAAATTGTCCACCGGGAGCTCAGTCTTACAGCTTCCAGCACAAGAGGGTACTTGCAGAGGAACTCTCCGCCCTTCTCAGCGCCAATGCGGTCGAGCCCGTGCCATCCGGGCAAGAAGGGCTGGGATTCTATTCCAGGTACTTCCTTGTGGAAAAGAAAACAGGGGGGATGCGTCCCATCCTAGACCTAAGGGCCCTGAACAAATATCTCGTAAAAGAAAAGTTCAGGATGCTTTCCCTGGGCACCCTTCTCCCCATGATTCAGCAAAACGATTGGCTATGCTCTCTGGACTTGAAGGATGCCTATACACACATCCCGATACTGCCAGCTCACAGACAGTATCTGCGATTTCAGTTGGGCACCCGCCACTTCCAGTACTGTGTGCTACCCTTTGGGCTCGCCTCTGCGCCCAGGGTGTTCACAAAGTGCCTAGCTGTGGTAGCAGCGGCACTTCGCAGGCTGGGAGTGCACGTGTTCCCATATCTCGACGATTGGCTGGTGAAGAACACATCCGAGGCAGGAGCCCTGCAGTCCATGCAGATGACTATTCGCCTTCTGGAGCTACTGGGGTTTGTGATAAATTACCCAAAGTCCCATCTTCTTCCAGTGCAGAACCTCGAATTCATAGGAGCCCTGCTGGATTCTCGGACGGCTCGCGCCTATCTCCCAGAGACGAGAGCCAACAACTTGTTGTCCCTCGTCTCCCGGGTGCGGGCGTCCCAGCAGATCACGGCTCGGCAGATGTTGAGATTGCTGGGCCACATGGCCTCCACAGTTCATGTGACTCCCATGGCCCGCCTTCACATGAGATCTGCTCAATGGACCCTAGCCTCCCAGTGGTATCAGGCCGCTGGGGGACTAGAGGACGTGATCCACCTGTCCACGAGTTTTCTCGAATCCCTGTATTGGTGGACGATTTGGACCAATTTGACTTTGGGACGTCCCTTCCAAATTCCTCAGCCACAAAAAGTGCTGACCACGGATGCGTCTCTCCTGGGATGGGGAGCTCATGTCGATGGGCTTCACACCCAAGGAAGCTGGTCCCTCCAAGAACGCGATCTACAGATCAATCTTCTGGAGTTACGAGCGATCTGGAACGCTCTGAAGGCTTTCAGAGATCGGCTGTCCCACCAAATTATCCAAATTCAGACAGACAACCAGGTTGCCATGTATTATGTAAACAAGCAGGGGGGCACCGGATCTCGCCCCCTGTGTCAGGAAGCCGTCAGCATGTGGACCTGGGCTCGCCGGAACGGCATGGTGCTCCAAGCCACATATCTGGCAGGCGTAAACAACAGTCTGGCCGACAGACTGAGCAGGATTATGCAACCTCACGAGTGGTCGCTCAATTCCACAGTGGTGCGCCAGATCTTCCAAGCGTGGGGCACCCCCTTGGTGGATCTCTTCGCATCTCGAGTGAACCACAAAGTCCCTCAGTTCTGTTCCAGGCTTCAGGCCCACGGCAGACTGGCATCGGATGCCTTCCTCCTGGACTGGGGGGAGGGTCTGCTGTATGCTTATCCTCCCATTCCTCTGGTGGGGAAGACTTTGTTGAAACTCAAGCAAGACCGAGGCACCATGATCCTGATTGCTCCTTTTTGGCCGCGTCAGATCTGGTTCCCTCTTCTTCTGGAGTTATCCTCCGAAGAACCGTGGAGATTGGAGTGTTTTCCGACCCTCATCACGCAGGACGAAGGGGCTCTTCTGCATCCCAACCTCCGGTCCCTGGCTCTCACGGCCTGGATGTTGAGGGCGTAGATTTTGCCTCTTTGGGTCTGCCAGAGGGTGTCTCCCGTATCTTGCTTGCTTCCAGGAAAGACTCCACTAAGAGAAGTTACTTCTTTCATTGGAGGAGGTTTGCCGTCTGGTGTGACAGCAAGGCCCTAGATCCTCGCTCTTGTCCTACACAGACCCTGCTTGAATACCTTCTGCACTTGTCTGAGTCTGGTCTTAAGACCAACTCCGTAAGGGTTCATCTTAGTGCAATCAGTGCATACCATTACCATGTGGAAGGTAAGCCGATCTCAGGACAGCCTTTAGTTGTTCGCTTCATGAGAGGTTTGCTTTTGTCAAAGCCCCCTGTCAAGCCTCCTACAGTGTCATGGGATCTCAACGTCGTTCTCACCCAGCTGATGAAACCTCCTTTTGAGCCACTGAATTCCTGCCATCTGAAGTACTTGACCTGGAAGGTCATTTTCTTGGTGGCAGTTACTTCAGCTCGTAGAGTCAGTGAGCTTCAGGCCCTGGTAGCCCAGGCCCCTTACACTAAATTTCATCATAACAGAGTAGTCCTCCGCACTCACCCTAAGTTCTTGCCAAAGGTCGTGTCGGAGTTCCATCTGAACCAGTCTATTGTCTTGCCAACATTCTTTCCCCGTCCTCATTCCTGCCCTGCTGAACGTCAGCTGCACACATTGGACTGCAAGAGAGCATTGGCCTTCTACCTGGAGCGGACACAGCCCCACAGACAGTCCGCCCAATTGTTTGTTTCTTTTGATCCCAATAGGAGGGGAGTGGCTGTAGGGAAACGCACCATATCCAATTGGCTAGCAGATTGCATTTCCTTCACTTACGCCCAGGCGGGGCTGGCTCTTGAGGGTCATGTCACGGCTCATAATGTTAGAGCCATGGCTGCGTCGGTAGCCCACTTGAAGTCAGCCTCCATTGAAGAAATTTGCAAAGCTGCGACGTGGGCTTCTGTCCACACATTCACATCCCATTACTGCCTGCAGCAGGATACCCGACGCGACAGTCGGTTCGGGCAGTCAGTTCTTCAGAACCTGTTTGGGCTTTAGGATCCAACTCCACCCCCCGAGGGCCCTGTTTGTTCTGTTCCAGGCTACACTCTCAGTTAGTTGGTAAATTTTTTTAGGTCAATTTCTGTTATGTCCTCGCCGTTGCGAGGCCCAATTGACCATGGTTGTTGTTTTGAGTGAGCCTGGGGGCTAGGGATACCCCATCAGTGAGAACAAGCAGCCTGCTTGTCCTCGGAGAAAGCGAATGCTACATACCTGTAGAAGGTATTCTCCGAGGACAGCAGGCTGATTGTTCTCACAAACCCGCCCGCCTCCCCTTTGGAGTTGTGTCTTCCCTTAAGAGTATTGTCTTGCTACATACTGGACTGGCCGGCTCGAGCCGGTTTCGGGCGGGAAGACGGCCGCGCATGCGCGGTGCGCGCGGGCGCGCGAGGGCTAGCAAAGGACTTTGCTAGTGAAGATTCCGATTGGAGGGGCTGCCGTGGACGTCACCCATCAGTGAGAACAATCAGCCTGCTGTCCTCGGAGAATACCTTCTACAGGTATGTAGCATTCGCTTTAGTAGTAATAGATAAGTGTCTGCTCTGTGCAGTAGATGCTAGTTATGCCCCCTTCAATTACTGTACAGGTTTTGCACTGCACTTACCCCATGTTATTTTTTGTTGTGAACTTGTGGTAAGTTCAAAACCTTACCACACTTTCCCCCCTGTTTACAAAGCTGCGCTAGTGGCTGCCGTGCAGCAGTGCCGACACAGCCCATTCAAAATGAATGGGCTGTGTCGCAATACCGCACCGCCAGCCGCTAGTGCGGCTTAATGAACGGGGGGGGGGGGGGGGCGGGAGTTTAGTAAAAGAATCCCTATGTGTTTATTTTCAAGCCAGTTAGGGGCTTTCTTTGGGTACTAAAAATCTGTATATCAGTGTCTGTGAAATTAAATGTAAGTGCATTTTTAGGTAGATTCCATTTCTTACATGACATGCACGCTAAGGCCATTTTTACCGTGGCTGTAAAAATGGCTTATTTTTCTATTTTCTCCAGTAATGGCCATGCACTAATGCTGCCATTAGTGCATGGCCATTTTTTAAAATTACCTCGGGAGTACTTACCGACACTTATTTTGTAGGCAGTAAGGGCTCCTGTGTTATTTGTGCGTTAATTGGCTAGCTCAAGAACACCCACTCTTCACCCCTGAAACACCCCCTCATAAAAAATACAAAAAATTATTTAGCGCACGGTTAGCACATCAGAATCTCAAATTACCATCTGCTGTAGCACATCCTGCAGTACTCCATTTTATGTTGCTGTATTAGGTGCGCATTAGCAACTAACCCGAACGCAGCTTAGTAAAAGGTTCTCTATGTCCCCTGTAAGTGTATAAGTAGTTTGTGTTCTCACCTTATAAGCAATAATGACAGATGGATGCCTTAGCTTCAATGTGCTATGCTGAAAATATACTTTATATTATTACTACATGTTGGCTCCGTGCCAATGATTCCATTTGTTGTCAAGTTTACTGTAGCTGGTTAGTAGAAGGTGTTGTTTTGGAGGGCTGCTCTGTCATATTATGTGATACTAACACCATCTGTAATTGCACAGAAGCTTACAGATGATTTCAGAAATGCATTCCACTGGTGAGATCCAGCCTCCCTCCCCCTCACTGATGCAGAAATGTGCATACAACAGTGAATGATGGTGATTCAGCTCCAACCACCTACGCAGTTTAACACAAAAACCATTTTTGTCGTTCTGCATTTTGTAAATTTTGACTCATCTTAGAGCAGGGCATGAACCAATAAGTAGGGAATGGGAGCAATTTTGATTTGGTCATATTTTAAACAGAGAAGAAAAAAAATACTATCTAATTTAGGGAACTTGAATACTAGAGTCTGCAATAAAAGTATCCACTTAAAAATCAGTTGATAGGAATGAAACTTTGCCTTTCTGGTATGGAGTGGAGGAGTGGCCTAGTGGTTAGGGTGGTGGACTTTGGTCCTGGGGAACTGAGTTCAATTCTCACTTCAGGCACAGGCAGCTCCTTGTGACTCTGGGCAAGTCACTTAACCCTCCATTGCTCCACGTAAGCCGCATTGAGCCTGCCATGAGTGGGAAAGCACGGGGTACAAATGTAATAAAAATAAAAAACTAAATATTGCATATAGGGAGATAAAGAATAGGAACAAATTTCTCTCCTCCCCAGTAGAAAATTCAGAAATTCCTTCTATACAATCTGAGTGCTTAGGATGCACCAGGGATACCAGTCTCTCACAATCAGAACTGGACTCCCAATCACCTCCTGCAAGACACTGAAAAGTTTTGCAGCTGGACTCTCTCAGGAACCTGGTTACTGGGTCTCTGATAGCCTCTGCTGCTTACCGAGCCAAAAATGTCCTGTCTCTTTATTCATGCTCTCCTCAACAAACTGACCTAAACATCAGCATAGTTTTTTAACTAGCCAATTAGCTCTGAAAACCTGCTTCACTTCCACAGGTAAAATAAACTTTTAGCTTCTTATTGAATTCAATGGAAGTTAACGGGACTCTAAACATTCAGTCTGTATGGATCTCCAAGTTGGGGACCCCTGGAGATGGGATGGTACCCCTTGTCCTGGCAAGCAGGTCCAAGACACCCCTGCCAAGGCATTCCTGACCAAGGCTCCCTTTAAACATTGGACCACAGAGAGCTTCAACATACTTGCTTTCTCACCCTCTTCCCCAGTGGTCTAGGAATATTTACCTTGCCCAGGCAGGCAAACATATTCTTAGGCTCCTATTCTTCTGCTACCATCTTGGAAAATAACAGGAGTTTGGCAGTCAATGATGTTGGCTGAACCTGCATCATTTGTTGTTATTGACATAGCTAAAATGATGACATTCTCCAAGATGGCAGCGGATGAAAGGGAATCAAGGGGGATAGTTCCCTGGGTTAATGTAAGTATTCCTGAACCAGTGTAGGGGGGGGGGGGGGGCAGGTATTTGGATGCTATCTGGTTAGAAGGTCTCCCTGTGTCAGGGGTTCCTGGCCAGAGATGCCCATCCTCAGGGTACCTTTGCAGATGCCTACCCTCAATGAGCAGTACCGGACCATGCTCGGAGAGGAGCTGGCACAGATGTTTCAGCTGCAAGCCACTCAGGCATTGAGGGTGCTTGCGCCAGCTGCAGCTCAGCCTCAACTCTTAATCTGCCTGTGATGCGATTTTCAACATTGATGCCTCGATGGGCTTCGACATCGACCCATGTGGTACCATTCTCTACATTGGGGGAGAAAGCTTCCCTGGAATCTGAGAGTAGGACTGCATTTCAGTGCCTTTTGGGGTGTGGGCATGGTTCCATTGAGCTGGGGCAGGCACAGGCTTACTCTATCTTTCAGGAGTAATATGAGGAGTTGGACTTGGAGTACTTGGAGTCAGATGAAGGTACACATTACTTCTCAGAGAAGGAGTCATATGGAGTCCCTCCTGACCCCTCCCCACCTCAAGAGAGGCATAAATCTCTACCTGAGAGACTCTTATTCACAGGTTTTGTGAAGGAGATGGCTTCGACCATCCCATTTAAGTTGGAGACAGAGGAGGAACCCAGGGCAGAGATGCTGTCTGTCCTGGATTATGAGTTGCTTCCTAAGAAAGGGGTTACATTTCCGTTGCACCCTATCCTTAAAGATGAACTGACAAAGAGCTGGGAATCTCCCCTCTTAGGGAAAGGGAAATGGGACATGATATACTGCCTTTCTGAGGTTTTTGCAACTACATTCAAAGCGGTTTACATATATTCAGGTACCAGGGGCAATGGAGGGTTAAGTGACTTGCCCAGAGTCACAAGGAGCTGCAGTGGGAATCAAACTCAGTTCCCCAGGATCAAAGTCCACTGCACTAACCACTAGGCTGCTCCTCCACTCTTAGTGCATGTTGTACCAAAGAATGTGGATTCTTAGTATCGTATCCAGAAGGCTCCCCAATAAAAGAGGGCGCAATTGCCTCACCACTCTCTGGTGGTTGAAACCGCTTTTAAACGAGCCAGAAGTTCCAGGACTCATGCCTCAGCTCCCCCAAGTAGAGAGGCCTTGGCTGTGGATTCATGTGGGAGAAACTTTCATCAGGCCTTGATGCTCTTTAACCACATCCAGTCCTACCAGCCCTTACATGAGCATATACTTGAAATCTCTAGTGCGCAGTCTCATGGACTTGGTCCCTCAGGAGCAGGCTGCAGAACTTTGCAAGTTGGCCAACAAACAGCTGGAGTGCAGGAAATATCTGGCTGGGGTGCCTATAATACCTTTGATATTGCATCCATACTCTCTGCTATGCATGTGGGGGTGTGCAGACTCTCGTGGCTGTGTGTCTTTGACCTGGAACCTGTAGTTCAGGAGAGATTAGCGGTGCCGAGGAGATAATCTTTTTGGGGACAAGGTGGAGGAAGTCGCAGACCTCATCCAGAAACAAACTGACACCATTCAGTCCCTATCTTGGCAGCTTCCAGCTTCATTCAACTCTACTAGGAGGTTTTCACCTGGGCCTAGGTGGCAAACGTATTACTCTCAAAAGCATAGGTTTCCACCGCCTTCCTGCTCTACCCAGCAGCCCCAGCCCAAATGCTCCCAGCCATGTCAGTCCCGATCCTAGAAAGCCCAGCCGGCTCCCCTGTTAAAGCAAGGGACAAGCTTTTGACTGACTCCAGGAGAGCATAGCTGCTATCCAAGTGGATGGCCTACTGGTAGGTAGGAGACTGAATTTTTACCACCAAAGGTGGCCCCTTACAACCACCGACTAGTGGGTTCTTCAAATAGTCCACCTCAGTTACACATTTAACTGGCATCAAAAACCACCAAATTGCCCACCGAGACCATCTTACATCATCTCTCAGCACAAGCAGGTACTTGTAGAGGAAATCTCTGCACTTCTATAGGCCAATGCAGTCGAGCCCATGCCACCTGGGAAAGAAGGGAAATGATTCTATTCCTGGTACTTCCTTGTGCCCAAGAAGACGGTAGGATTTTGTCCCATCCTAGACCTAAAGACCCTGAACAAATTCCTGGTCAAAGAAAAGTTCACAATGATATCCCTAGGCACTCTTCTCCCCATGATTCAGGAAAAAGATTGGCTATGTCCTCTGGACTTGAAGGATGCCTTTACCCACATTTTGATGCTTCCTAGTCACAAGAAGTATCTCAGACTTTGAGAAGGGAAACACCACTATTAGTATTGTGTTCTACCTTTTGGCCTCAAGTCAGCTCTCAGGGTCTTCACCAAAAGTCTAGCAGTAGTGCCAGCATCACTATGCAGACTGGGAGTTTACGTATTTCCCTACCCGGATGATTGGCTGGTCAAGAGCACATTGCAGGAAGGAGTGTAAGAGTCTATGCAAGTCCCCAAGTCCCATTTTCTCCCAACTCATCGATTGTAATATATAGGAGCTCTGCTAGATATGATGCAAACTCAAGCCTTTCTACCCCTGATGAAAGCAGATACCTTGATAGCGTTGTCTTCGCAGGTCTGGAGCAGCAGGCAACCTAGTGGATGTCATCTGAGTTTTTCCAGAGCTTGTTCAATCCCTCCTCTGGTGGACAATTCAGCCCAATTTGACTGTGGGACTCCCATTCCAAATTCTACCTCCTAAAAAGGTGTTGACAATGGATATTTCCAACTTGGGATGGGGTCTCATGTGGATGGGCTTAACATCAAGGGAATGTGGTCTGCTCAGGAGATCTTCAAATTAATCTTCTGGAGCTAAGAGCTAGTGGAATGCTGTAAAGGCTTTCAGAGATTGGCTACAGAACCAAATTGTTCTCATCCAAACCAATAATCAGGTTGCAATGCATTATGCGATCTAACCCTTTGTGTCAGGATGTGATACAAATGTGGCAGTGGGCCCTCCTTCACACCGTGGTACTATGAGCAATGTATCTGGCTGGCAAGTACAACAGACTGGCGGACAGACTGAGCAGAGTAATGCAGCCTCACGCGTGGTCTCTCAGTATAGGCATAACCCGCAGGATCTTCCAAGAGTGGGGCACCCCCTTTGATAAATCTTTTCACCACTCATCTCAACAACAAGGTTCCTCAGTTCTGCTCCAGGCTCAGATTACATGACAGACTAGCGTCAGATGCCTTTTTCCTTCATTGGGGGAAAGGTCTTCTGTATGCGTATCCTCCAATACCTCTCACAAAGAAGACTTTGCTGAAACTCAGGCAAAATCAGGGAATGATCCTGATTGCTCCATTCTGGCCAAGACTTATCTGGTTCCCTCTCCTTCTGGAGTTGTCCTCCAAGGAGCCATGGAGATTAGAATGTTTTCAGACCCTTATAACACATAACAAGGGGTCCATTCTGCATCCCAACCTCCAGTCCCTGGCCCTCACAGCATGGAGGTTGAGAGCGTAGAATTTCAGTCCTTGCATCTGGCTGAGGGTGTCTCCATAATCTTGCTTGCTTCCAGGAAAAATTCCACCAAGAGGTTTTAATTTTTTTAAATGGAAAAGGTTTGTTGCCTGGTGTGACAGCAAGACCCTAGATTCTCTCTCTTGCCCTACACAAAAACTGTTTTTCCTGAGTGTTTGTTACTGCTGAATGATTTTGCCTTTTCTATCAATATATTGTAGTTCCTTTCTGAAATTTAATTTGGTTTTTTTTTAGTTTTGTAAACCGCACAGATCTGCAAGTTAGCTTGGGCAGTATAGCAAGCGTAAATAAACTATTTGAATACCTCCATAAGTACGTAAGTATTGCCACACGGGGACAGACCAAAGGTCCATCAAGCCCAGTATCCTGTTTCCAACAGTGGCCAATCCAGGTCACAAATACCTGGCAAGATCCCAGAATAGCTCAATACATTTTATGATGCTTATCCCAGAAATAAGCAGTGAATTTTCCTAAGTCAATTTAATAATGGTCTATGGACTTTTCCTTTAGGAAGCCATCCAGACCCTTTTTAAACCCTGCTAAGCTAACCGCCTTTACCACATTATCTGGCAACAAATTCTAGAGTTTATTTACACGTTGAGTGAAGAAAAGCTTTCTTAGATTCATATTAAATTTACTACTTTGTAGCTTAATCGCATGCCCCCCTAGTCCTAGTATTTTTGGAAAAAGCAAACAAATGATTCACGTCTACCCGTTCTACTCCACTCATTATTTTATAGACCGCTATCATATCTCCCCTTGTTACAAGCCATCTTTTCTCCAAGCTGAAGAGCCCTAGACACTTCAGCCTTTCCTCATTGGGAAGTCATCCCATCCCCTTTATCATTTTCATTGCCCTTCTCTGTACCTTTTCTAATTCCACTAAATAGCATTGTTCAGTGGTTCCCAAACTTTTTTGGTTCATGGCACCCTTAGTGTCTGAGCAATATTTTGCAGCACCCCCCCCCCCCACCCCCACAGGTCTCTATCCCCACCACATATCATGTGCATCATCTCTCCCATCACATCTAAATCCAGCATTTCTCCTTCTCCATGCAGCATCTCCCCCTCCCTTCGACCCCCCCCCCATATACAAGATTTAACCCCTTTGCTGTATATCTCCCTTCCTCTCCCTCCAACCCATGCCCCTCATTCCTCCTGCAGCATCTCTCCTTCCTTCCCCCAACCCACCTACAATTCTCCCTCTGCTTCAACAGGTCCATATGCACCTGTCTGAGTCTGGTTTAAAAACCAACACTGAAAGGGTACATCTCAGTGCAATCAGTGCCTTCCAGTTTTGTGTAGGGGTTAAGCCCATCTCTGTACAGCCTCTAGGCCTTCGATTCATTAGAGTTTTGATGTTGTCAAAGCCCCCAGTCAAACCTTCTACTATGTCATGGGATCTCCACATCTTTCAAATCCAGCTGATGAGAGCTCCTGTTATCTGAAATATTTGACCTGGAAAGTCGTATTTTTGGTGACAGTCACTTCAGCTTGCAGTAAATAGCCAGGCTACAGAGTGGAGGAGCAGCCTAAAGGTTAGAGCAGCGGGTTTTGATCCTGGCAACCTGAGTTTTGATTCACACTTCAGCTCCTTGTGGCCTTGGGCAATTCACCTAATCCTCCATTGCTCCAGGTACAAAAAAACCTAGATTGTGAGCCTTTTAGGGACAGAGAAAGTACCTGCATATAACGTGTACAGGGCTGCGTATGTCTGGTAGTGCTATAGAAATGATTAGTAGTAGCAGTAGTAGTACCAGGGGCGTAGCCAGACAGACAATTTTGGGTGGGCCTGAGTGCAAGGTGGGTGGGCATTGAATTCATGCCCTCCCTGTCCCTAGCCCCCTTCTGCTCTGCTTTGCTTCGCTCACTGCTCCACCTGCAAGTCCAAAATATTAAATACCTGAGCAGGAGGGGATCTACAAACCCCACCAGCTGAAGATTTCCTCTTGCTCAGGCAGTCAACACACTTCCAAACAGCAGCCAGGAGCACTTTCCTCGAACTGATGCCACAGCCAGCAGGCTGTGCATGCATGAAAATTAAGCATGCGCAGAAGGGCTGGTGTTGGTTGGTTTCAGCTCGACGCAAGTGCTGCCAGCTGCCATTTAGAAAAGCACTGGCCGCCTGAGGAGGAGGAAATCTTCAGCTGGCGGGGTTTAAGGATCTCTGCCAGCCATAGCAACAGTACCACAATTCTGGGTGGGCCTGAGTCCAAATAGGGTGGGCCCTGCCCCACCCATGGCTACGCCACTGAGTAGTACAGCAATTATGTGGAAGTTGTAAAGCATACAAAACTGAAGATGGCAAATCCAAGTAGAAAGCATTGCAATAATCTAGGCCATTTAATACTAGTGATTGCATAACTGTGTGAAAATTCTGCAGAGATAACAAAAACTGCAACTTTCTGACGAACAAGAGCTTGTAAAAAGTACTTTCCGCCATGGCACAATTGAGGTTTTTTCCGCAGCATAGGGGAGTTCAGTTACTCTGAACAGTAGTCAGCAGCAGCACCCTTACTGAACCAATCTGCATGTCTCCTGATCCACCAGGGTACGAGTCCCTGCCCACCCATAAAATCTCATTCTTTCTCAAATGAAAACCAAATTGCCCTCTAGCACATAAAGTATGCACGTATTTTATAAAGAACACATGTAAATTATGACTCCACCCCAGAACATGTCTACATGCATATCATGCAAAAGCACACACTTTCTTGGCATAGTAAAAAGGCCTTTATGTGCTAAAACTTCTTTATAAAATTACCCCCACCCCCTGGTGACTGTGATGGAGACAGAGAGAGAAAAGGCAACGTTTATGTGCACAAGCAGGATAAAGTTGAAGAAACAGCACTGGCTCTGTTCTCTTTCAGCTGCTTACATGTTTTATATACAGAGTTTGTAACATTGGTTACTAAAAAAAAAAAAAAGAAAGACCTCCCTCCCTTCTCTCCCACTTGAGAGGGACATTTCCTGCAGTTTAGCTTCAACTCCAGGAAGCTGAGATGCCTGGCACTGCTTCAAATACACATTTTAACAACGGGACTTCAAAAATGAGAAAAATCAAAGAGCTTCCTATAGAAAATGCTGAATCTTCAGATTTATTGTGCCCCACACTCTTCTGCTTGCTTGCAGGTCAGCTGTATTTATTTATTTAAACGGTTTATATCCCCCACGATCTAAAATTCTCGGCAGGGTACAATCACTTTCTGGTGTCATTCTAAGAAGCAAACCAAACCCAGTAAGATGTAACATTTTTGCAAATGACAAAATAGCAACAAGCTGAGGCCAAGAACCTAAGGGGTCCTTTTACTAAGATGCAGTAAAAGGGGGCCTGCGCTAGCATCAGCGCGTGTTTTTGATGCACGTTTTAGGGTTACCATATGGCTCCAGAAAAAGGAGGACGGATTGAGCCAGCCGGGTTTTACTTCCATTGCTTTCAAGCAATGGAAGTAAAACCCGGCTGGCTCAATCCGTCCTCCTTTTTCTGGAGCCATATGGTAACCCCTACCATAGCAGGTAAAAGGCTGTCTTTTGTTCTAAAAAAGAAATGGCCGCACAGTAAGTGAACCACTTGCTGCAGGCCATTTTTAGGGGGGAGCACTTATTGCCACCCATTCAGGTAACAGTAAGGGCTTCCACGCTAACCTGGTGGCAACCAGACAGCACAATTACCATCAGATAAGCACTGATGGTGCTTATTTTTGTAGCACTGTAAATGGCATACACCTGTTGCCGTGTGCCAGCCCTTTAGTAAAAGGGCCCCTAAGCGTTTAGGAGCAGGGGCGTAGCCAGACACCCAATTTTGGGTGGGCCTGGGCCCAAGCAGGGCCGCCGAGAGACTGGGCCAGGCCACCCCCGGGGCCCCCACCCCACCCGAGGTCGCCGGGCCCCCCCTCCATCCACCACCGGGCCCTCTCTCCACCCCCAGGCCCTCTGCACTGACCTTAAGCGCCTCACCTTCGAAAGCACAGCAAGCAGCGGCAGACCACTCCTTCCTTCTGTGTCCTGCCCTCGCGGAAGTTACATCAGGCGAAGGCGGGACACGGAAGGAAGGAGTGGTCTGCCGCTGCTTGCTGCGCTTTCGAAGGTGAGGCGCTTAAATTCAATGCCAGGGAGCGACGGAGGGCGGGCGGGTTGGACTGCGGCGGCGGCACCAGGCCCCCCCCCCCCCGAGGCCCGGGCCCGGGGAATTTTGTCCCCCCTGTCCCCCCCCCTCTCGGCAGCCCTAGGCCCAAGATGGGTGGGCAGAAGAACTCCGCCTTGTCCCATAAGTGATTTGGTCTCTCCCTCTCTCGCCTGCATGCCATATGGTCTCTCAAACATCCTCCCTCCCTAGTATACCTTTTAAATAGCAGATTTTCACTAGCAGGAAGCATCAACTAATACACACTGCTCATGTTGGCCCCACAGTCTTCCCTCTGATGCAACTTCCTGTTTCCGCATAAGTGGGAACACATCAGAGGGAAGGCTGTGGGGCCAGTGTGAGCAGTATGTATCAGTCACTGCTCACTGCAGGCGAAGATCTGCTATTTACAAGGTACGTAGGAGGGACAGTTGTTGGGAGTTTTCGGCTGGTGGGGCTTGGGGATCCCTGCCAGCCACATCATAGGTGTACTGCTACTGGGTGGGCCTGAGCCCAAGGTGGGTGGGCTCGGGCCCACCCTTGGCTACGCCACTGTTTGGGAGGTGAGGGAGGTGTGTCCTGAGCTGAGATCTGGGCACTTGCCTGGAGGCCTGGAGCTCCTATCCTATACCATAAGAGCCATCTCTACATCAACTAAAGAGGTTCACCTAGTCTCGATATGCCCCATTGCTTCCATGGATTTGTAGTTCTAATTTTCTTAGGAAAACCAATGGGAAATCAGAGCTAGTCCATGTATGCAATACGGCAAAATAAAAAAATGATCTGATCAAGGTGGCAGCGATGCCTGCAAGTTTGCCTGGAGGTGAAACTAGTACATCCTGATCCTGGGTTGGCCTTCCACTGGCACAGATTTTCAGGCAGTGGCAATGGGAAACAAAAACAAAATCAGTGCAGACTCACAGGCCCTGCAGTAGCCTACACATTCTTCATGCAGTTTTCCTGTTACTAAGCAAAGCCTGTAAGGGGCATTTTAGTTCACAGACCATGTGTTGAATTGTCCTCCTATTGCTACTGCTTAAACATCTCCATATTGGAAACTATTGTGATCTGGTCTGGTGTGACTTAGCAGGGTGAAGCGGAAAGGGGTGTGTATCGACTTTCTTCTATGCACCCCTCCAAACCCCCCATAGACACACATTCCTTTCCAGGGATGACCCGGCACTTTCCCCCTGCCACCAACCATAGTCCAAAGCTCTCCTACTTCTCTCAGGCCCAATCCCAGCATTCTCCACATTTCCCTTTAACACTAGTGTAGGCATGAGTACATAGAGCTCTTGCCCTTACTATTAGCTAGTACTTTCCATCTAACAGCAAAATACAACCATCTGTTTCCTGCTCCAGCAACTCCTTTCTTAGGCAGTATGCAAGGAACAGGAAGGGAGGAGCTGACATTGTCATGAAAAGAACAGAGCAAAGCAGAATTAATCTACTGTCTATCAAACTTTTCCCCTCAAACATAGAAAAGGCATAGAAAATAAGAATTAATCTACTCCCTATCTAGCCCTTTCTCTCAAACAGCAAAGAAGAATTAGTTTACTGCCCAACCCACCCTCCTGTTTTTTCTTCCCTCTCCCAGACAGCCTGCAGGAAGCACAAGTGGAGGGAACTTGACAGCCAGAAATTTCATTGAAATCCTGGAATCAATGGATGAAACCTGGAGAGTGTCTAGGTATAAAGGTTTGTGCCAGGCATAGGCGGTCGGTGGCCCAACTGTTTGGGGAGACTAAAGGGGGCGGGGTCAGGGGTGGGGCCAGGGGTAGAGCTTAAATCCATAATTGTCTGATAACACACAGAAAAAAATAAATAAATAAAAATAAAAGTCACAATTAATACCTTTTATTAAATTTAGATATTAGATATGTATCATATGTCAAAGAATAAAGTGGTTGCTCAAAGCATATTCTAACCACAATCGCTCAACTGCAAAACACTATGCACAACTTTGTGCAAAAACACACTCAAAACCTTACTGTACCATAAATATTACACTGAGCAGACCTTAATACACCAATATACCACCCATACGGAAAATGCAGACCGTCAACAATATGAAACAAGGGATCATATCATCACAATTCTCATGTAGAGCCACAAAACACCCTAATTCATGTTTAATGTGGGATAAAATGCCATAAATAAGTAAATAAATAAATAAATAAATATAAACTTTTAATGTTGAGCACCTGATTCTCAAAGTGGACATATTCCAAACACTATAATGAAAATAAAATGATCTTTTCTACCTTTGTTGTCTGGTGACTTTTTCTGATCATGCTGGTCCAGTATCCGATTCTGCTGCTATCTGTCCTCAGGTGTCAGTGCAAGTCTCTTTGGTATGAACTCTCATGTGCAGGTCAGGAAGTCATCCTCGATAAATATCTCCATGGCAACCCAGGACACCTCCAGCCAACCCCTCCCCCCCCCGCTCTCCCAGCAGTAAGGTAAACAAATTAAACCATAAACCAATTTCTACAACTGGTTACACAAGGCTTTCACTGCAGCTTCTGCTGTGAGGATGGAGGTACATCAATAATTTAAACCCCCCCAGAGCAGTGGGACTCCACAGCTGATCCATCCTGCTGCAGCAGGGGAGGCTTAGCCTCCCCAAGCCTCTTATACCGGGCTAAGCACCAATTAAAAAAGGGCTGGAGATGAGGTGAGAACCTGAGAAGGAGCCATGGGAGGATAGGACAAAGAGGATCTGAGAAATGGGCTCTGGCGAGATAAGAGAAAGATGATCTAGAAAGGGGCCATTGGGGTTATCAGGAAGAGTTGCTGGGATGGGATCATGTGGGAGGTTGGAGGGACAGGACCCATGAGGGGGCCATAAAAGTGGATATAGGAAAGATGATATATGGGAGTGAGGGAATAGGAGAAAGAATAGCAGTGAAAGGGCCATGGAAGTAGGTGGGAGATGAACTAGATAATAGCCACAGGGATTAAAAGGGACGGAAGCTGGTCATGGGTCAAAAAGAGTAGAATGGGGAGAAGTTGGAACAGAACCATGGTAGAGTAGGAAGGAGAGGACCCAGTAAGAGACCATAGAGGGAGAGGGGCTGGCAAGAAGCTATGCAGAGGTGAGAGAAGGAGGAGGATGAACTGGGAAATGGTTATGAGGGGTTGGAGGAGAGAAGCCAGTAAGATATAATAGAAATAGGAAAGGAGGGAGAGGATCAGAAAAGGGCCATTGAGGTGTCAGGGGGGGGGGGGGGAGCAGAGAGGGATCTTGGGTAGGAGGGAAGTAGCTGATTAAAAAACATGTGCAGAAGGAGGGAAAATACAGAGACAAGCGGTGGGGGTAGGAGGGAAGAAAGCCAATGGTGTGGGACGGGGCCGTACAAGCATAGGAGAAACAGAAAAGGAAGGAGCCATGGGAGTAGAATGGGGGAGAGAACCCAGGAAAGGGCCGTGGCAGGAGTGTAGGAGAGTGAAGAGCCGAGAAGCTATGTGAGGGCTGGAAACTGAGGACATTACCTGGGAAGACCTAGGAAGTTGTCATGGAGGGTAGGGTAAAAAGGAGATGACCCAGGAAAGGGTCATAGGTGGAAGGTAGGAGAGGAGCTGAGAAAGAGTCACATGGGGGTTGATGAGTAAGAGGCAGATTAGCCAGGTCGTACAAAGTTGTTTTTTGGGGGGGGGGGGGGGGAGGGGGTTAGGAGAGAGAGAAGTTGGAAAGCTGCCACAGAGGAAAGAAAGAAAAGTAGGGAGAGGTTCCATGTGCTGAAAATAAATAAATAAACAGGTGGCAGCAGCCAGCAAGGACTCGGGAAGGTGGGGGGGGGGGGGGGGGGGGAATGATAAGGTCCAAGAGAAAGGCTAAGAATTAGAGACTGGATGAGGAGGCAGGGAAAGGGAAATGGGGAGAGGGAGGACACTACTCCTGTTGCTCTCATCATAAAGGTCACTGAATGAGATCCAAAAGTGTATGCATCTTGAGTGATGATGATGGTGAAGAGGGGCAGAGCTTATAGGAAGGCAATGGTTTCTAATATGGCAGAGTGGTTGGGTGGTTGGGGCTGTTTTTCTATGTATTGACTGTATGACACTTTGTACATTATATGTTGTTGTAATGATGTCATTTTTTTATTTGTAATCTGCCTTGTACTGAATTGTTTGCATAAGTGGAACATAACTGTTGTGTTGATTAATTGCACTGTCTGTCATTTCAAACTCAGTTTTATTGATTTAAAAAAAAATCTTTCCTTCATTATTCTAGCACATTTAAGCTGCATGTGCATTTATTTATACTTCTGTTTCCAAAATATTTGGACTTGAAACTTGTACACAGGAATGAGAAATTACCTGTCACTTTGCCAGACCCTAGGTGTGACTCTGTTATTTCATAAACAATAAATCTTTTTCTGCAGATTGTCCCCAACAAATGATCTGTCTGGGTGGTACATTTTTGTCAGGTCGCTGACCTTGAACCATTTGAAACTTGATTCCTTTTCTCCGTTGCACCTGAGGTGGAATGTAGGCACAACCGCTGGCCGGACATGTACTTTTTTTTTGTTTGTTTTTGAGAGAGAATATTATTATTAACACTAATCTATCTTCCCTTTACACTGTGCACCTCTAGGACTGAATAGTTTAAAATCTGGCCTGCAGCTCTGCAGTTATAGAATACTAGCTCAGCAACCTATATTTTATTTACCACATAGACACATTTACACCTTCTTCAGAGCAGATATAAATTTATACATGAAAATTTCCATGCTGTTGGGGCTCGTTCTTATGCTTATTTTATAAAGTCACATAGTGCAAGACTATCTCTAGAGGCTGCGCCTACCATTTATAAGCCACAGCCACTAGGGAAGGAATGAGTGGGCTCTGCATCTGCTCTGTTTACTCACTGGGTTACCAATTATGTTAAGGTAGTCTTGGAAGGGGGGGGGGTCTTCTATTGTGGCAGTGGTAGGGTCTAAGAGGGGGGATTGGGCGCTGGCAGTTGGAGGGAGGGCTTCTATTGTGGCAGCAATGGGGTCCAAGAGGGAGGATCAGGCAATGGGGGTGGAAGAACCTGAAAACTTCTTAAGCAGGTTCCAGCCAATATTCAGCCGGGACCAGTATAAGCGTCTTAAACAGGCCTCAGCTGAATAACAGCTAGAACTCAAACTCCGGTGGCCAGCACATCCTGACATGGCCCAGTATGAAATATCCAGGCCTAATTTTGTCTGCAGTGGTCAGTGTTAAAAAAAAAACATTGACCATCACTGGTTTAATTTGACCGGTATATGTTCTCTTGATTCTTTACCTCCTAACCGTATATCTATATCTGAGATTTAAGATATGAGTTGTTCCCTGTGTTCCATCTTTGGCTAATCTTATTTTGTCCCATGGATGCTTTGTATCTTCTTAAAATGAGACAATAGTTAGGCCAAATTTGAAAAAGCAGGGAGCTGATCCTAGAATGGTGAACTATTATCACCCAATTTCAAATCTCCTTTTCTTGGATAGATTAGTGGGAAAAATGTATTTACAGTCAACTTTTAGACTTTTTGGAGGAAACTCAGATCCTCCTTCTTCACCAGTCCAGCTTCAACAAGGAATCTGTCTTGGTGGTTCTAGTTGATAATGTACGGTTGTATGTCAATCAGATGGGGGAGGGGGGAACAGGATTCTCTTTTGTTTGTATTAGATCTATCCATCACATTCAACACTATCATCCAGGGTATTTTGTTAAAATGTCTATGGGGCATTGACGTTGAAGAAAGGATCTCTATGTAGTTTGCCTCTTCTTTTTGACTGACAGAACCGAATCTGACTTATGGTCAAACAGATATTCACAACTAAAGAAATTTTTTTGTGAAATACCAAATGGATAAATATTGTCACCAATTCTCTTAAATATTTAGTTACCTCCCATTGCTGATTTGATTCAGCCTTTCAGTACTGAATGTCATTTGTTTGCAGTTGGCATCCAACTTTGTGTAAAATTTGGGACAGATGAAGCCACCATAGTCTCCAGGTTATGATCGTGTCTTAATCCAACAGTTTATTGGTTAGAGAATCATAAGTTTTGCCTTAATCATTGACTTGCCATTCAGAAATGCTAAAAGATCAGCACGCACATTCCTAAATCTTCACTTCCCCAGTTGTAGAGGACTAAAATACAAACTAACACATGCATCTAGCTTCTCCTATATGAGCATGCAGCTGTGGAATGCATTGCCAATGGACCTGAAAATAATCTACAATCTAATTAACTTTCGCAAATCACTGAAGACCTATCTCTTCAACAAGGCATACTACAATGACCCATAATAGGAACTGTAATACATCACCTCTTACTTGATATCCAAAATGTTTTCTCCCTATGTAACATACCAGCTTATAATCGAAAGTAATCGCCGGCTATTTCCCGACACAAATTGGGATATGGCCGGCGATTTCGCAAAAGCGGCGAAAAGCGTATAATCGAAAGCTACATTTGTGATAGCTTTGCCGCTTTCCCTTCGCTGCGCCGGCGAAAGTACAAAGGGGCGTGTTGGCGGCGAAGCGAAGGTGGGACATGGGCAGGCTTGGGCGTGGCTACCAGATGGCCAGCTTTCGCAGATAATGGAAAAATAAATCCCGGCGATAAGCAGTATTTTGCCGGGTTTACTTGGTCCTTTTATTTTCACGACCAAGCCTCAAAAAGGTGCCCCAATTGACCAGATGACCACCGGAGAGAATGGGGGATGACCTCCCCTTACTCCCCCAGTGGTAGCCAACCCCCTCCCACACTAAAATTATTAAAATACAAACCTTTTTTGCCAGCCTGTATGCCAGCCTCAAATGTCATACCCAGCACCCTGACAGCAGTATGCAGGTCCCTGGAACAGTTGTTGTTGGTTGCAGTGGACTGCAGAAAGGCAGAGCCAGGCCATCCCCCCCCCCCCCCTACCTGTTGCACTTGTGGTGGGTAATGTTGAGCCCTCCCAAACCCCCCAAAACCCACTGTACCCACATGTAGGTGCCCCCCTTCAGCCCTTAGGGCTAGGGTAATGGTGCACACTTGTGGGCAGTGGGTTTTGGAGGGGATTTAGGGGACTCAGCACACAAGGGAAGGGTGCTATGCACCTGGAAGCTAATTTGGTTGTTTATAAAAGATGTTTGAAGTGCCCCCTAGGGTGCCCGGTTGGTGTCCTGGCATGTGAGGGGGACCATTGCACTACAAATGCTGACTCCTCCCACGGCCAAATGCCTTGGATTTCGCCGGGTTTGAGATCGCCGGCAGTTTTTTCCATTATCGTGGAAAAACAAGAGTGGCGATCTCAAACCCGGCGAAATCCAAGGCATTTTGCCGGCCCACACCGTATTATCGAAAAAAAAGATGGCCGGCCATCTTTTTTGAAAATATGGTTCCGGCCGGCTGTTGCATCGCCGCCAAAATAGATCGCCGGCGACCTATTTCGCCGGCGACGTTTGATTATTCCCCTCATAGTAACATACATAGTAGATGACAGCAGAAAAAGACCTGCACGGTCCATCCAGTCTGCCCAACAAGATAAACTCATATATGCTACTTTTTGTGTATACCTTACCTTGATTTGTGTTATGACTGTGCCCCTGGGTCATGCTCTCATTCATCTCACCCCCTGGTGGTCAGACCTGGTGGTCGCAATGGACTGTCTGTTTGTGGTTTTCCCGGTTCCAGAAGTCATGCCGGTCCGGTCCGGTCCGGATTTTCTAGCCTGCCAGGTGGTCTTGAGACTTTTTGGAACTAAGCAGTTTCCGTACCTGGTGACCTCCCTGGCAGTTTGCCTTTATTAACCACCTGGAAGCTTTCCTAGTTTGCCTTGCTTGCTTAGCTCTTGTAGATCATTTATATTCTCTGTAGTATACAAATTGCATCTGTACTCTGAGTGGCCTAGTGGTTAGGGTGGTGGACTTTGGTCCTAAGGAACTGAGTTCAATTCCCACTGCAGGCACAGGCAGCTCCTTGTGACTCTGGGCAAGTCACTTAACCCTCCATTGCCCCATGTAAGCCACATTGAGCCTGCCATGAGTGGGAAAGCGCAGGGTACAAATGTAACAAAAATAAAATAGATACTATTGGAGATTCTACATGGAATGTTGCTATTCCACTAGCAACATTCCATGTAGAAGGCTGCGCAGGCTTCTGTTTCTGTGAGTCTGACGTCCTGCGCGGCCACATTGGTTATCTGCAACATTCCATGTAGAATCTCCAATAGTAGCAACAGTGGAGGAGTGGCCTAGTGGTTAGGGTGGTGGACTTTGGTCCTGAGGAACTGAGTTCAATTCCCACTGCAGGCACAGGCAGCTCCTTGTGACTCTGGGCAAGTCACTTAACCCTCCATTGCCCCATGTAAGCCACATTGAGCCTGCCATGAGTGGGAAAGCACGGGGTACAAATGTAAAAAAAAACAACAACGATGTTCTATTAATCTATCTGTTTAATCTACCAGGTCATCAATATTCTTTAGATAAGGCCAATTGTCTCTTTTACTCTGTAATGGCAATCCATTATGTTATTCACATAATCTATTACATCATCCATGTTCTCTATTATCAACTGTACCTTTTTACTCTGGAGTGGCAAATGCCATGAAGGAACTACTACTACTACTACTATTTAGCATTTCTACAGCGCTACAAGGCATATGCAGCGCTGCACAAACATAGAAGAAAGACAGTCCCTGCTCAAAGAGCTTACAATCTAATAGACAAAAAAATAAATAAAGTAAGCAAATCAAATCAATTAATGTGAACGGGAAGGAAGAGAGGAGGGTAGGTGGAGGCGAGTGGTTACAAGTGGTTACGAGTCAAAAGCAATGTTAAAGAGGTGGGCTTTCAGTCTAGATTTAAAGGTGGCCAAGGATGGGGCAAGACGTAGGGGCTCAGGAAGTTTATTCCAGGCGTAGGGTGCAGCGAGACAGAAGGCGCGAAGTCTGGAGTTGGCAGTAGTGGAGAAGGGAACAGATAAGAAGGATTTATCCATGGAGCGGAGTGCACGGGAAGGGGTGTACGGAAGGACGAGTGTGGAGAGATACTGGGGAGCAGCAGAGTGAATACATTTATAGGTTAGTAGAAGAAGTTTGAACAGGATGCGAAAACGGATAGGGAGCCAGTGAAGGGTCTTGAGGAGAGGGGTAGTATGAGTAAAGCGACCCTGGCGGAAGATGAGACGGGCAGCAGAGTTTTGAACCGACTGGAGAGGGGAGAGGTGACTAAGTGGGAGGCCAGCAAGAAGCAAATTGCAGTAGTCTAAACGAGAGGTGACAAGGGTGTGGATGAGGGTTTTGGTAGAGTGCTCGGAAAGAAAGGGGCGGATTTTACGGATGTTGTAAAGAAAGAAACGACAGGTCTTGGCGGTCTGCTGGATATGAGCAGAGAAGGAGAGAGAAGAGTCAAAGATGACCCCAAGGTTTCGAGCTGAGGAGACAGGGAGAATGAGAGAGCCATCAACAGAAATAGAAAACGGGGGGAGCGGGGAGGTGGGTTTGTGGGGGAAAATGAGAATCTCGGTTTTGGTCATATTTAATTTCAGGTGGCATTGAGACATCCAGACAGCAATGTCAGACAAGCACGCTGAAACTTTGGTTTGGATGCAAGGTGAGATATCAGGGGTAGAAAGGTAGATTTGGGAGTCATCAGCATAGAGATGGTAGGAAAAGCCATAGGATGAGATTAATGAACCAAGGGAAGAAGTGTAGATAGAAAAGAGGAGGGGACCAAGAACAGAACCCTGAGGTACGCCGACAGGCAGAGGGATAGAAGTACATTGTAAGCCACATTGAGCCTGCAAATAGGTGGGAAAATGTGGGATACATATGCAGCAAATAAATAAATAAATAAAGCACAGCTGCTGTCGTGAATTAATAGCAGGGTAGGCTCCTTTTGGACAGATGTCATGTAAGGGATAACCAGATCTCGGCAATAGTTAAGCCATTGTGTTTGTATTTTTCTCAGGTTAGGCAACTATGCCCTAATCTCAAGAGGGAGGTTTTGGCTCTCTTAAAAGCCAATTAAAGTAATTAATTTAGAAATGCTTTTATACCCCTGATCATAATTTTTCTGCAGTTTACAGCCACAAAACGCTAACATTACAAACAATATGCATTACACTAAAATTTTTCATAGAATTCATATAATCACACAGATGCACAACACTTATTCATCCTATGTAAAAAAAACTAAAAATCTTAAGCTCATTCCCTCTCACTCTATAACTGGTTGCTTAAATGTAGATGCCATTTGTCTGCCTACATTTGTAGAAAAGGCCCGTTTCAGACACAAATGAAATGGGCGCTAGCAAGGTTTTCCTCGGAGTGTGTATGTTTTTTTTTTGTACCCCGCTCTTTCCCACTCATGGCAGGCTCAATGCGGCTTACATATTATATACAGGTACTTATTTGTACCTGGGGCAGTGGAGGGTTAAGTGACTTGCCCAGAGTCACATGTTTGAGAGAGTGTGTGTGAGAGTGACTGTGTGAGAGTGAATTTGCGAGTGTGTGTGCGTGACAGAGTGAGTGAGACTGTGTGCGAGTGTGTGTCTGTGAGAGAGAGAGTGTGTGTGCCTGGGGCCCCTCCCTCCCACCCAGTTCCAGTGTCCCTCCCTCCCTCCGTTCCTCCAAGTTCCAGGGTCGTCCCCCCATTTTTTTGTTTTAGTTTTTGTACGGGTGGTGCATTCCTCCCCTCTCCCCCAGTTCCAGACCCCCCTCCGAGTTCCAGACCCCTCCCTCCTGCTCTCTGAGTTCCAGACCCCACCTCCCTGCCTTCCTTCCTCCGATTTGCAGACCCCCTCCCTCTGATTTACAGACCTCCCTGCCGCGACCCTCTTGAGCCCCCCTTCCCGCCGCCAACCCTTGCATACTTGTGCTGGCGGGGGACCCAACCCCCGCCAGCCGAAGTCCTCTTCTCAGCCATGCGGCGTGGACGAATGATGTGATTAAGTTTGAATCAGTTTGTTTGTGTGTCTGACGTCAGACGCACGCACACAGATTCCAACTTGATCACGTCATTCGTCCACGCCACGCGGCCGAGAAGAGGACTTCGGCTGGCGGGGGTTGGGTCCCCCGCCAGCACAAGTATGCAAGGGTTGGCGGCGGGAAGGGGGGCTCGAGAGGGTCGCGGCAGGGAGGTCTGTAAATCGGAGGGAGGGGGTCTTTGCAAATAAGAGGGAGGGAGGGAGTTGGGGTCTTGAACTGGCAGCTGTGGGTGGCGAGGGGGTTGATGTGCCTGGGGGGGTGTTGATGTGCTTGGAGGGGGCTTGGGTGGTGCCCGGAGGGGGTGTTGATGTGTTTGGGGGGAGGTGCTTGGGTGATGTGCCGGGGGGAGGGGCTTGGGTGATGTGCCTGGGGGGGGGTTGATGCACCGAGGGGGGGTTGTCTGCGGTGCCACGCTTGTCGTGTTGTAGGGATTGGCGCACTCACAGCTGATTCCCAGGTAGGGGGAGGAGTAGGGAAACACGTACTCTTCCCCCTGCCTGGGAATCAGCTGTGAGTGATGTCAGCCTGGCTACAGAGCCTAGCTCAGGAGCCATGGACACAGGCAGCTACTTTAGAACGTTGATGGTGAGAATTATTATATAGGATTGTCATTTATGTGGATGTGTACTCTTATGCGCATAATTAGCAGCCGTGCAATCAGCATCATTCTATAATGTAGACATGCAACTTGCTTAGGGGCCTTTTTATCAATATGCGGTAGGGTCTATCACGGCAATGGCACACACCAAATCGGCTCTATGGCTGGGCTCACTGAGGAGCCCAGTGGTAGTTCCAGCTTCCGCTGCACGCCATTTCCAGCGCTAGAAACATTTTTTCTAGCACTGGAGGCTTACCCGGCAGTAATCGAGTAGTGCCGTGCGCCGCCCAGTTACCCCTGGGTTAGCGGGGGATCCCTCACTGCCTCCTAAATAGGAGGCAGTAAGGGGCTTCGAAAGTAAATGGTCAAGCGCCAATGTGCCGATTTAGCGCATGGCAATTTACTTCCCCTTTGAAAAAAAACCCTTTTACCCCGTGTGGTAAAAGAAGGCCTTGGCGTGCGGCAGACCCACACACCGATGCCACCGTGGGCCCCCTTTTACCACAACTTGGTAAAAGGGCCCTTTAGTGTATAAATGCAAAGGAGGCATACATGTGAGTGAGGCATGGGCATAAGTACATATATATAGTACATAAGTAATGCCACACTGGGAAAAGACCAAGGGTCCATTGAGCCCAGCATCCTGTCCACGACAGCGGCCAATCCAGGCCAAGGGCACCTGGCAAGCTTCCCAAACGTACAAACATTCTATACATGTTATTCCTGGAATTGTGGATTTTCCCCAAGTCCATTTAGTAGTGGTTTATGGACTCGTCCTTTAGGAAACCGTCTAACCCCTTTTTAAACTCTGCCAAGCTAACCGCCTTCGCCATGTTCTCCGGCAATGAATTCCAGAGTTTAATTATGCGTTGGGTGAAGAAAAATTTTCTCCGATTTGTTTTAAATTTACTACACTGTAGTTTCATTGCATGCCCCCTAGTCCTAGTATTTTTGGAAAGCGTGAACAGACGCTTCACATCCATCTGTTCCACTCCACTCATTGTTTTATATACCTCTATCATGTATTTAACTTATATGAGTACCCTATAGAATACAATATGTGGGCATAAGTGGGCATGTCAAAATGTAGGCGTGTTGATGCCAACTTATGCTACTATTCTATAACGGGGTGGAGGAGTGGCCTAGTGGTTAGAGCACTGGTCTTAACATCCAGAGGTGGTCAATTCAAATCTCACTGCTGCTCCTTGTGATCTTGGGCAAGTCACTTAACCCTCCATTGCCTCAGGTACAAACTTAGATTGTGAGCCCTCCTGGGACAGAGAAATATCCAGTGTACCTGAATGTAACTCACCTTGAGCTACTACTGAAAAAGGTGTGAGCAAAATCTAAATAAATAAAATGGCATCTTGGCATTGCATATTGTTCTAGAATTAGTGTTCAGTGTGCAGCATCATGGCACCTACATTATGGTGCCCAGTTTTTCAATTGGCTCATTATTCATAACACTCAATTAGTCTCTAACACCTCATATGAATCTCTGCCTTACTAAACATCTTAACCCTTGGAGCTTCCGGCTTGAGATCATAAAATCTGATAGATTAATTCTGCAGCACCTTTTGAAAGTAAGCTGGTGAGGAGCTCCAAAAGGCCGGAAATACAAACATTATTATCCTATATTTCACACACTTCTCCACTGGTAGCCAGTGTAAGCATTACAAATGAGGTGCGATATGCTCATATATTGGAACACTGAAGATTATACTAGCCACCACGGATCAGCTACACAGCTAGAAATGGGGCTCATGCCTATTTTGATGGACCTGCACTGATTACCCCAGGGGTGGACTGACAGTGTTCTGGGCCCTTGGGCAATAAGGGCCATGGGCCCCTAACCACCTATTAAAAGTGATTAAATTAGATGGAAGCTAGGGGAGAGTGGGCCCCCCACAACTGTGGGTTCTTGGGCACTGCCCTATTGTTCCAATGGTCAGTCCACCCCTGGATTACCCCTATGGTATATGACAAAATTTAAAATTCAGTATTTGGTTTATAAATGCCAATACCAATCAGTTCCTGTATATCTGAGCGACTTATTATAAAGTTAGTAAACAGGTAGGAATTTTCAATCTTTCTAACAGTCGTTACTAGCCCCTATTTGACTCACACCAGTGAGTTTTCAGCTGTTTTGCACCCACATTGGAATTCTCTTCCTCTAGATCAGGAGTGGGCTACCTTGGTCCTTGAGAGCCACAACCCAGTCGGGTTTTCAAGATATCCTCTATGAATATGCATGTACTGCTTCCTTTGTATGCAAATAGATCTCATGCATATTCATTGTGGAAATATTAAAGGGAGTGGAGGAGTAGCCTAGTGGTCAGTGCTGTAGACTTTGATCCTGGAGAACTGAGTTCAATTCCCACTGCAGCTCCTTGTGACCCAGGGCAAGTCATTTAACCCTCCATTGCCCCTGGTACAAAATAAGTACCTGAATATATGTAAACCACTTTGAATGTAGTTGTAAAAACCTCAGAAAGGCAGTATATCAAGCCCCATTTCCCTTTCCCTATTTGAGATTCTACATGGAATGTTGCTACTACTGGAGATTCTAGATGGAATGTTGCTACTATTGAGATTCTGTTGCTACTATTTGAGATTCTACATGGAATGTTAATGTTGCTATTCCACTAGCAACATTCCATATAGAAGCCTGCCCTTGCAGATCAGCAACGCGGCTGCGCAGGCTTCTGTTTCTGTGAGTCTGACGTCCTGCACATACGTGCAGGACGTCAGACTCACAGAAACAGAAGCCTGCGCGGCCGCATTGCTGATCTGCAAGGGCCGACTTCTACATGGAATGTTGCTAATGGAGGAGTAGCCTAGTGGTTAGGGCAGTGGACTTTGATCCTGGGGAACTGAGTTCAATTCTCACTGCAGCTCCTTGTGACTCTGGGCAAGTCACTTAACCCTCCATTGCCCTTGGTACAAAATAAGTACCTGAATATATGTAAACCGCTTTGAATGTAGTTGCAAAAACCTCAGAAAGGCAGTATATCAAGTCCCATTTCCCTTAAAAACCTAACTGGGTTGTGGCCCTACAGGACTGTGGTTGTCCACCCCTACTCTGGATTATTGGTTGGAAAGTAACTATGGGCCTCTTTACAAAGCCATGCTACCGATTCTCAGGATGGCAAATAAGAGGAAGCTGATTCAAATCCTATGGGCTTCCTCTCATTTGCCGCACGGGAATCGCTAGCACAGCTTTGTAAAAGAAGCCTTATCTGACTTAGAAATAAGTCAACACCTGGCTTCATTTGTCTCTTTTCAGATGTGTGAAACACAGAAGTGAGATGTGAGTGGTCTCAATGAGAACAGAATAGTTACTTACTTTGGAAGTCTAATGGATGATTTTGGATGTGTAGTTTTGTAACAGGAAACTATTTTCTTTAGTTAAAATACACATAATACATACAAATGTCAAGTTAGTGTCAACTTTGGAAATAGCCAAGTTTTCAAAACTTTCCAAAAAAACAACATAGTTAAATTGATGGCTGATGACATTTGGTCCTTTGTTCCACCATTTAGCAGCTTGATAAATAAAAGAAGCTTCTAAGATAGATTTGTATTTAACCCCTAAGAGACTAAAAGGAACATAGAAGGTTTTTTTGTTGTTGATGTTTTTCTTGTCAAAACATGCACTAGAACGTCAAAATTTTATTTTCCTATTCTAGTCCAACAATCTGAAACAGAGAGAATGGTTCTTTTTTTTTTTTTTTTTAATTATTTTTTGCAGTAGTAGAAAAGAAGTTAAACTTACCGGGCTAGCAATGTGCTTTTTTGATGTTATTCAGCGGGAGATGCACAAAGGGGTTCCGTGGGCTTTTTAACGTTTACGGTAATAGCATGCAAATTTATTTAAATCAGCGTATCTATATTCAAATGTGCATTCTGAGGGATGCACAGAAAGGCCTACCTACCTTTACTTGGGGAAATTTTACAGGAGATCTGGAGCAGCTGTGGCAGGTCCCCATGATAGGAGAATAAAATCAGCTCGACTCTAATGCAATCCGAGCACCACCACATGCAGCTCTCCCTCCTCGGGCGTCTGTGGACTCCGGTGCCTTCTGGTGCTCCGATCCCTTGGACTGGTCTCTCCTGGCACAGTTGCAGCACCACACGGGGCTGCTGACAGCAGCTCCCCAGAACCCACTCCTTCCTTCTGCCCCATCTGCACCTGAAAACCTGCCCTCCCCCGCCTGAGCTTGGGGAGTGTGCAGGAGCAGAGCTGACAGCTAAGGGCAAGCAAAAGTGGTAGAGGAAAGCAGCCGAAGACTGTTAACGTTGTCTTTGCAGCAGCATTGGTGGGGAGAAGAGCCATGAAGCAGTAGCAGGGGCATGCATGAGCTAGATTGCAAAGGGTGGTTGTCTCGGGGCGGGTGAGGAGCTATGGTGGCCTGGAACAGAAAAGTGTGCCAGAGCATCACTTTGAAAAATCATGAACCAAAAACAAAAAAAAATGTATTCATGGCTTTCATACGTGCAGCTTGTATGCGTTTATAAAATCCATGAAACGCTGTGGAAGCATTCTGGGGCATGCGCATAGCGGCCACGCTTACCGACTGACTGCTATGCGCATGCCCTGGCATTTTCCCTACCGAGCTGCACGTTAAAAGTCCCTGCAGCTCATTTGCATGCGATTTCTTTTGAGAATCGCTTGCTATTTCCACTTCGGTAATTTTTACCAAAGTGGAAATGTCAAGCGGTTCTTTCCGGCCCCTCAGTTGCGGTTTTCGAGTGGGCAATTTGCTACGGGAGATCAGACTGTGAATAGTGTTCTTCAGGTGCATTGTTACCCTTAACTGGAATCCGTTCTGATGAACCTTCAGACTCCTGATGCAGGCACTCTAGCCAAAAGTCAGCTCATGTCGAGTCAGCGAATATCGCAATAAAGGGATTATCAAACACCTTTTACGCACAGTTTTGTCATCTCTGCTGTTTCGTTTGCCTTGTGCTAGAACATACAGGAATGAAGGACACCAGTGCTGGAAACCAGGGGCCTTTGCCCAAGACACACAGAATGACTCGACATTTAAACTTCTTTTCATGGCTACACTTCTTCAGAGCATTTGTTGAACTCCCCAAGATTTGGCTGAGTCTGTCTGGCAGGTTCCAAGAACGGTACCAGTAACTAGAAGTTCTAGCAGAAACTTGTTTGGCTGTTTGGATTACTGTGGGACCTTGCTGTTGCACATGGAAGCTGGGGGATGAGGAGTGCTAGGTATAATGTGTACTATACACCACCTTGAGTGAATTCCTTCGAAAAGGCGGTAAATAAATCCTAATAAGTAAATAAAATAATGTAAAAAAGAGGAGTTTGCATACTTGGTTACCTAGAAGGGTGCAGGGCCGCTGAAAGGGGGGGGCAGGGGGGACAAAATTCCCCAGACGCCGCAGTCCCCAGTCTCACCCGCCCGCCTTCGGCTCTGTGGAACTTCCACGAGGACGGGACACAGGGAGGGAAGGCCCGAAGGGAGGCAATCTGCCGCTGCTGCGCTTTCACACGGAGGTGAGGTGCTATGATTTGAATGCAGGGGGCCCGGCCCAGTGGCGGACGGAGGGGGGCTGTTGACGGGGCAGGGGGTGGGCGGGTGGAGACTGAGGACTGCGGCGCGGCGGCCTCAGGGGGGGAGGGGCTGCAGCGGCGGCGACCTCAGGGGTCGGGGCAGAGCCCCAGGCCCAGTCCAGTCTCTTGGCGGCCCTGGAAGGGTGAACTACAGTGGAGGAAGATGCCAAAAACTCTGTTGGATAGTGATATCCTGTCAGCTGGGATATATCCTCTACTATATGCACATGAATAACTGAGAATACTGGATGGACAAATTGGTCTTTTTGTTCTGTCATCATTCACCAAGCGAATACCTTCAGCAAAAACAGTATCACCAATGAAATCTTCCCTGTTAGAACTTTAACCAGCACCTCCTGATTCTAGGCAAGATCTGCCCTCTTGCTAATGTTACCTTGTAAACAAATGTTAGTGTATGAATCATGATGCTGTTTATTACTGCCTGTCCCCATTAATTAGTAATTACACAAACAGAGCTAAGCACTGGAGTCACATCAAAGAGGTTAAAGTACATCTGACTTGTGAAATCACTGCATTATCCATTCTCTCATCCATTTCCAACCAGGCCACCAAAACAGTTTCAATAATACAGGTATAATACATTCCACTGAAACGTGTTTTTTTTCTGGGCACCCTATTTGGGATAACAGAAGCATCTTCACCTTTGCCCCAGGTACAGCAGTAGTACAATGTACTACTTAGACCGTAAGCTCACTAGGGACAGACCCAGTACCTCCAAATGTACCTGTAAAACGGTTAGGTCTAAGCGATATAGAAATACTTAAATAAATGAATGAATGAAGTTCTGTTCTGGCAAAGAGAACCAGAGGTTCAGCAAAGCAAAAGAGATACTCCGACTCTTAGTTATGTTGACATGAGCACTAATGAAATGGAATTTATTGAACAAGGTACAGGTTAGCATAAATGGTTAGCTGTCAAGTTTATACTTGCACAGGCAAGTTCTACTGTTGTCTTGCTTGTTCAGCATAGTGGTACTGCTTAAACTTAATTCCCCTGTGCTGAGCTGAAACAGAAGAAAAGGGAATTGTTTGTTGTACCTACATAACAGACCTGTGTTTATGTTCTTTTCCTTAACCAATAGTGGCTGGAAAATCAGTTTCTTTTACTGCTAAGAACTAAAGTTAAATGCCCAAGATAGCAAACTGTTTTAAATAAGAATGCTAGTAGTCTTGTGTCATACTTAAAACCTGGCATGAAAGGAGATTGTAGACTGCAGTTAATAAAGCCACAAGGAGGCATATTGGCACGGCTGTAAGTTCTGGGTTCTATGCTAAGAGAAAACGATAACATTTAAAGTGGCCATAGCCGTGCTGGGAATTTGACTTCTTACATGCTGAACTGGATGTTGACAATTCAAACTCTTGATGTAGTGCTATATACTTTCACAACTGTAGTTCATCTATAGCATACTTTCTATTAACACACAGCTTATGTCTAAGTAAAGCGGCTTCAGATTCCAGGGGCTGCTCTCTTTACTTATGAACTGCTCCCTCCCGCTATATCGCTAAGTTATTACCTCTACAATCAGCGAAATTATGCGGGAATCCTCATTAGACACTTTCCTTTTTACTATATTTATAATCTCTTGTTTCTCTTAATATCACATATGTTACTTATTTTCTTTTTCTTTAAATCTCTTTTTTATATGTGGGCCATTGAATCTTTCGGTTCACTGTACGGCGAGCTGCCGTTGTTTCGCTTTGGCTTCTTAAGGAGCTACACCGTTAATAATCTTGCCCTGAAACAAAACATAGATCAATCTAAATCAAACAGTGTGATTTTTTTTTGTACCCTGCACTTTCCCACTCATGGCAGGCTCAATGCAGCTTAGGTACTTATTTGTACCTGGGGCAATGGAGGGTTAAGCGACTTGCCCAGAGTCACAAGGAGCTGCCTGTACCTGAAGTGGGAATCAAACTCAGTTCCTCAGGACCAAAGTCCACCACCTTAACCACTAGGCCACTCCTCCACTGTTGCTACTATTTGAGATTCCACTAGCAACATTCCATGTAGAAGTCAGCCCTTGCAGATCACCAATGTGGCCGCGCAGGCTTCTGCTTCTGTGAGTCTGACGTCCTGCACGTCAGACTCACAGAAACAGAAGCCTGCGCGGCTGCAAGGGCAGGCTTCTACATGGAATGTTGCTAGTGGAATAGCAACATTAACATTCCATGTAGAACCTCAAATAGTAGCAACATTCCATCTAGAATCTCCAATAGTAGCAACATTCCATGTAGAATCTGAAATAGGGAAAGGGAACTGGGACTTGATATACTGCCTTTCTGTGGGGTTTACATAGTATATACAGGTACTTATTTGTACCTGGGGCAATGGAGGGTTAAGTGACTTGCCCAGAGTCACAAGGAGCTGCCTGTGCCTGCAGCGGGAATTGAACCCACTTCCCCACCACTCTAACCACTAGGCCACTCTTACAATTCTTCTTTTGTTCTTTTATTACCTTATCACATTTACCATCTCCACTTTACTGGAAGAGCTAGCTTGCTAAGGATTGTAGAGGTAGTAACTTAGCGATATAGCGGGAGGGAGCAGTTCATAAGTAAAGAGAGCAGCCCCTGGAATCTGAAGCCGCTTTACTTAGACACAAGCTGTGTGTAAATAGAAAGTATGCTATAGATGGATGCAATTTTACTTAGGTTTTCTCAACACCCAGGGATTTGCTGGTCCATGATGCTAACTGTATTGTCAAACCACTGTGATCTGTGTGAGTCAGGCGGTATCCTAAATTTTTATAATAAACATAAACAGGGGAGAAAGCACCCATAGCAGAGTGAGATGGCCATTCTGGCTTCTTGAACTGTGCCTGGTGGCTGATCGCCATGATATGCAGAGGCAGATTTGCATGCCTACCATTGCCACTGTATGCAAAACTCTCTCTTGCATATTAATTAGGGGTATCCTCAAAACCTGACCTGTTGACGGTCCTCTAGGACTAGGAGTGAAGACCAAGAGACTCAGTGGCCATGGGAGTTTTCATGTGTCACGACTTAAAGCATAGGTCAATTAACTATTATACTTTGAGCGGAGGAGTAGCCTAGTGGTTAGTGCAGTGGACTTTGATCCTGGGGAACTGAGTTTGAGTCCCACTGCAGCTCCTTGTGACTCTGGGCAAGTCACTTAACCCTCCACTGCCCCAGGTACAAAATAAGTACCTGTATATATGTAAACCGCTTTGAATGTAGTTGCAAAAACCTCAGAAAGGTGGTATATCAAAGTCCCATTTCCCTTCTCAATAATTGGTTCGATACTGCTTCAGTTCCACAGTCTATACATATATATTATCATACTCTGGTTCACTATGAACAAATAATTGTCCATATATTGGTAGTTTAAAGGAGGATAATTTTGATTTATTGACATCTTTCAACAAAATTTAATGTCATCAGTTTGCCATTAAATGTTGAACCGTTGGACAGTGTATACTTTGTTGTGTTAACACAAGATTCTTCAGTTAACACGTGTACTAGAATCTTAACATGCCTTTTAAATCTCTTTACTCACACTCCATTAAATGTTAAAATATAGTTATTAAAAACATTCTGTTGAGCTGCTTCATGTAACTTGACGGTGTGGAAGTTATTAAAGCAATTTCACAAGGACAGTGCCAAGCTCGGCAGTGTAGTATATGTTTGTCAGCAGAAACATTGGCAACTTAGCATTCAGCAGAGTATACCAACATTTTACAGTTCAGACTAGACAGAAAGCAGACTATGATGCTAATGTACTGTAAAATAATATATGGAACCTTGATGAGGTGCATTCTAGGGTCTTTCAACAACAGGAAGTGACCTGCATCTCCTGAACACCTGCAGGGAGAGAATAAGATTAAAATTCAAGAACAAATTTCAAAATAGCTCTGTGAAGTTGTTTCAGTTTATTCACCCAATATCGACAAGGGTAGGTCTCACCGTTTCTTGCAAGTGGAGGGGCATTTTTGAATGAACGTCCGAGTCAGAATTGGAACATCTTGCTCATGACATCCAAAAAATATTTTCCATCTCACAGCAATTTTTGAACAGGAAAGATGTCCAGGTTTCTTGTTCGAAAATACATGAGATTGAGGTCCTTATGCTGGAGATGTCCACCCTGAACAACCATTTTACAAACTGAAATGTTTAAATTATAAACAGGTGAAAACAAGGCGTGGGACGTCTGTCTGGCAGCATTCTTATGAAACTGGCCACTCAGGCATCTATGCAGAACAGAGGAGTAGCCTAGTGATTACTGTAGTGGACTGTATACCAAGGGGTACAGGTTCAAATCCTGCTGTAACTCTATTATTTAACTCTGTGTTCCTTGGTTTACAGTCCACTGAGGTCTACAAAAAAAGCTCCCGGCTGCTTGAGAGCTCTGCGTTCCTCGGGAGGCAAAAGAATCTTGCAGGCTAAACAGGACACCAGTTCTCCAGTTACTGGAAGTTCTCCAAGCAGCGGCTCCACTGAGGTTCCAAATGGGTCTTGACCTCGGCTCACAAATTAATCTATCGGCCCCCTCACAACAGATGTGAGATGTCAGGTAACATCACAGGAAGAAACCTTACGCTTTTCCCCTATTGCAGCAGCAGGTAAAAGCAAGAGGTAAGAGAAATCGGAGTTGAAGTTCACTCTGCCTACTTCACAGCAGCTGCCATCTTGCTCCTGTATTGTTGTAATGTTATAAATACAGGTCCCTGTTTACTAAGGCACGTTAGCGTTTTTAACACATCTACAATTAACGCACTTCTGCCAAGAATCTAGGTATCGCTCCCCATTTCTATATCTCACTATCCTTACTATGGCCAAATGTGAATATCATTTTAAATATTTCCTACCTGAATTTCAGTAGCTCTCTTCTCCAGCAGGTTCTGTTTCCTATGCTTTGTGGTTCTTATTCCATAAAGATTATTTCCCATTCTGTGCCTAAGAAAATACCATCTTTGATGAGTAAGGCCCCAAGCCCCTTGTAGTCGCTTCAGAATACAGGAGCTTGGTTCATAATGGATCTATCATTTACTGTCTCTTATTTTCCCTTTACAAACAGGCTTACATTTTAACATTGCAAAGTGCCTTGGATAAAAAATGAAAAGAAGTCTTGCTTCCCCCACTAACTGGGTTAGCAAAAAAGCAATTCAGATAATGAGAAGGAATGTACAGGAAGTGGGTGGTTGTAGTTTTACAGGTAATTATGCTTTCAATAAAACTTTCCCAAAACTTTAAAGCTAAAAATCAGAGTTATAATGCACATCCTATATAATAAAACTCACCCTCAACGTTCTGAGGACACTGACGTCACTGTCAGGTCCTCCGGGCACTTCCTTCCGGTTCGAAGCCTTCGTGGTGGTGAAGCCACCGAAAACACTGTGTTGAGGCCCCGCCCTCGCTTCAAACGTGATGACATCGAGGGCGGAGCAATGGCGTCAGTGGCTTCACAACCAACGACTCAGCAGATTGAAGGTGGCGTGCCGAGGTCTGCAACAATGGCGGTCAGTGCCTTCAGAACGCCGAAGGAGTATGGAGGGGGGGAGGTTCGGAAGGAAACCGTGCTAGCGCCCGTCTCATTTGCGCAAGAAACGGGCATGTTTTACTAGTTCTTTCATAAAGAATGACTCTGCTTGTTACCTGTTTAGCCCCAGAGACTAGCATGTAAATCTATAAACCAGCTAATGCGCGGGATTACATTGACTGGTTATATTTAGATATTACTTTATTAAATAAATATAGGGGCCCTTTTACTAAACTGTGGTAAAATGTTTAGCTAATCTGGCTTAAAGTGGGATTTTACCGCATGGCTGCTGCATCTACTGCACAGGCTTTACAATTACTACTCGCTATATTGTACATCTAATGTGCACTAAGTGCAAAATGTTACCACACTTTAGGTAAAAGGATCCCTAAATTTACATTATGGGACTTGAATTTCCCTACTATTGCAATGTAAAACACCCGCCAAATAGTGAATCAATAATGGAAGAGGGAAAGGACCTCAGACTGGTGACATCTTAATAAGATCTTAATAAGTGATTTAATCATAGGTCCTTCACCAACCTCCTCCTTGGGTGTGCACTTCTTGCAGCTTGAAACAAGGGCCTCCCCAACGGTCCCATTTCGCCAGATGGGGCTTCATCAGGGGAAGAAAGCCCAGCAACAAAGAGCTGTTCAAATAAGGAATGGCAAAGTCCCAGCTTGCCGTGAGCACAGCAGGACGTTTTTTGTTCAAGCAAGCTGGGACTTTGCCATTCCTTATTTGAACAGCTCATTGTTGCTGGGCTTTCTTCCCCTGATGAAGCCCCATCTGGCAAAATGGGACCGTTGGGGAGGCCCTTGTTTCAAGCTGCAACAAGCTAAGTAGCTTTGTTTTAAAAAAATGTTTTTGTTTTGGATTATGGCAGTTTTGTGTATTGAATATATGTACTAAAAATATATGAGTGAACACCAAAGGAGGAGGTTGGTGAAGGACCTATGATTAAATCACGGTGACTATATCTATGCAGTCTTATTGATTAAGATGTCACCAGTCTGAGGTCCTTTCACTCTTCCATTATTGATTCACTATTTTGCAAATCATACAAATTGATCCGCTAGTTTTGGCTGTAGTTTTCTAAATTTAGCGGAGTTTTTTCCCATTGTTTTGTGTTACCAATGTAAAACACCCTACATAAATTATATAAGTTTACATCAGCAGTGCTATAGTATCCAAAATTAAAACTGGTACTTTCTTAATAATCATTTATCACAAGACTAAAAGGAGAACTTGAGTCTTTCAACTCACTCAGATTTCACTAATGTTAGTCTTATATCCATTCTGCACCTCGACTAGCTTGCTACATGTACTGTAACTTAGATCAGTTCCTTATCTCTTGCTTAACTATACAAAGAATTTGCCTTGAGTTTAGCTAACCATCAAATGATCCCAACTGACTCTGTACCACACATCTTGTTCCCATCATATATCTGCTCTTGGTTCCTCAGCTATATGGTAAGCCTTATTGTAGAAATATTTAGCATCATATCTATGTACGTTGAATGTTCTAATGCATGCTTAGTAGGTATATCATTAGTATTATGCTAACATTTTATTATATCTCTGGTATTTGAATTCCAGTGCTGTTAAATGTGTATATTTTTGATTTCACAGTAGTTCTATTACATAAGTACATACAGTGGTGGAAATAAGTATTTGATCCCTTGCTGATTTTGTAAGTTTGCCCACTGACAAAGACATGAGCAGCCCATAATTGAAGGGTAGGTTATTGGTAACAGTGAGAGATAGCACATCACAAATTAAATCCGGAAAATCACATTGTGGAAAGTATATGAATTTATTTGCATTCTGCAGAGGGAAATAAGTATTTGATCCCCCACCAACCAGTAAGAGATCTGGCCCCTACAGACCAGGTAGATGCTCCAAATCAACTCGTTACCTGCATGACAGACAGCTGTCGGCAATGGTCACCTGTATGAAAGACACCTGTCCACAGACTCAGTGAATCAGTCAGACTCTAACCTCTACAAAATGGCCAAGAGCAAGGAGCTGTCTAAGGATGTCAGGGACAAGATCATACACCTGCACAAGGCTGGAATGGGCTACAAAACCATCAGTAAGACGCTGGGCGAGAAGGAGACAACTGTTGGTGCCATAGTAAGAAAATGGAAGAAGTACAAAATGACTGTCAATCGACAAAGATCTGGGGCTCCACGCAAAATCTCACCTCGGGTATCCTTGATCATGAGGAAGGTTAGAAATCAGCCTACAACTACAAGGGGGGAACTTGTCAATGATCTCAAGGCAGCTGGGACCACTGTCACCACGAAAACCATTGGTAACACATTACGACATAACGGATTGCAATCCTGCAGTGCCCGCAAGGTCCCCCTGCTCCGGAAGGCACATGTGACGGCCCGTCTGAAGTTTGCCAGTGAACACCTGGATGATGCCGAGAGTGATTGGGAGAAGGTGCTGTGGTCAGATGAGACAAAAATTGAGCTCTTTGGCATGAACTCAACTCGCCGTGTTTGGAGGAAGAGAAATGCTGCCTATGACCCAAAGAACACCGTCCCCACTGTCAAGCATGGAGGTGGAAATGTTATGTTTTGGGGGTGTTTCTCTGCTAAGGGCACAGGACTACTTCACCGCATCAATGGGAGAATGGATGGGGCCATGTACCGTACAATTCTGAGTGACAACCTCCTTCCCTCCGCCAGGGCCTTAAAAATGGGTCGTGGCTGGGTCTTCCAGCACGACAATGACCCAAAACATACAGCCAAGGCAACAAAGGAGTGGCTCAGGAAGAAGCACATTAGGGTCATGGAGTGGCCTAGCCAGTCACCAGACCTTAATCCCATTGAAAACTTATGGAGGGAGCTGAAGCTGCGAGTTGCCAAGCGACAGCCCAGAACTCTTAATGATTTAGAGATGATCTGCAAAGAGGAGTGGACCAAAATTCCTCCTGACATGTGTGCAAACCTCATCATCAACTACAGAAGACGTCTGACCGCTGTGCTTGCCAACAAGGGTTTTGCCACCAAGTATTAGGTCTTGTTTGCCAGAGGGATTAAATACTTATTTCCCTCTGCAGAATGCAAATAAATTCATATACTTTCCACAATGTGATTTTCCGGATTTAATTTGTGATGTGCTATCTCTCACTGTTACCAATAACCTACCCTTCAATTATGGGCTGCTCATGTCTTTGTCAGTGGGCAAACTTACAAAATCAGCAAGGGATCAAATACTTATTTCCACCACTGTAAGTAATGCCATACTGGGAAAAGACCAAGGGTCCATCGAGCCCAGCATCCTGTCCACGACAGCGGCCAATCCAGGCCAAGGGCACCTGGCAAGCTTCCCAAACGTACAAACATTCTATACATGTTATTCCTGGAATTTTGGATTTTTCCAAGTCCGTTTAGTAGCAGTTTATGGACTTGTCCTTTAGGAATCCGTCCAACCCCTTTTTAAACTCTGCTAAGCTAACCGCCTTCACCACTTTCTCCGGCAACGAATTCCAGAGTTTAATTACACGTTGGGTGAAGAAAAATTTTCTCCGATTTGTTTTAAATTTACTATACTGTAGTTTCATCGCATGCCCCCTAGTCCTAGTATTTTTGGAAAGCGTGAACAGACGCTTCACATCCACCTGTTCCACTCCACTCATTATTTTATATACCTCTATCATGTCTCCCCTCAGCCGTCTCTTCTCCAAGCTGTATAGCCCTAGCCTCCTTAGTCTTTCTTCATAGGGAAGTCGTCCCATCCCTGCTATCATTTTAGTCGCCCTTCGCTGCACCTTTTCCAATTCTACTATATCTTTCTTGAGATGCGGCGACCTATATCTTTCTTGAGATGCGGTTTCAATTTACTGTTTTCAAGTTTACCTCATTTACTGTATTTACTTTTATTCTTATTTATTTTACTATTATTATGCTGTTAACAAAATTGTAAGTTTCATGTTAAACTGTACCTGCTGTGCACTGCCTTGGGTGAATCTCTTCATAAAGGTGGTTAATAAATCCCAATAAATAAAAAACTCTTGCTGGTTAGTCAGCACAGGTCTGCTGTCTCCATCAGTGCCTATGCAGGACTGAAGAAAGCCCCATCCTCTTACTGGTTATTCCACCTGCACTTTCTTGAATTACTGGGCATGCATATACTACCCTTAAGCATGGCTGCTGTAAAGCTGGCGAGAATTCAGGAGACACAGCTAGCCTAAAACCAAGTCCCTGAGGAAAGATGTGAAACCCGCAGAGTCAGGGGTCATTTAGGAGAGAGCAGTCTTTCTGCAGCAGTTGAATCGCCACTACGGCAAATGTAAGCCACATTGAGCCTGCAAATAGGTGGGAAAATTTGGGATACAAATGCTACAAATAAATAAATAAAAATAAATGAAAAATTCACCACAGAAGCAGAAGTCCACCTTAGAATTAAACAGAACAGTGTTCTTCTACGCTGGGCTCACAAGATAGGTTTACAGCTTATTATATATGTTATTGGGGCGTAGCCAGACTTCGGCGGGAGGGGGGTCCAGAGCCCGAGGTGAGGGGGCACATTTTAGCCCCCCCCAGTGCCGCAGACCCCCCCACCATTGCTGCCCCCCCACCGCTGCCGCCACCACCAACTTTGACGACCCCCCTCCCGCCGCCAACCCTCCCCCGCCGCCGCCGTCTACCTTTGCTGGCAGGGGACCCCAATCCCCGCCAGCTGAGGTCCTCTTCTTCCCGTGCAAGGCTTCGTTCTGTTTCTGAACGTGCAGGATGTCAGACTCACAGAACAGAACGAAGCCTTGCAGATCAGCTGATCTGCAAGGCTTCATTCTGTTTCTGTGAGTCTGACGTTCTGCATGTACAACGTGCAGGACGTCAAAAACAGAACGAAGCCTTTGCGGGAAGAAGAGGACCTGGGGATTGGGGTCCCCCGCCAGCAAAGGTAGCCCACGGCGGGGGAGGGTTGGCGAAGGGGGGGATCGAGAGGGTCGTCGGCAGGGGGGTCCAGGGCCAAATCTACAGGGGCCCAGGCCCCCCCTGGCCCCACGTAGCTACACCACTGGTTATTAGATTTCCACTTTTTTATGTCGTCATTCTCTGCTTCATTTAGTTGAGCTTTCCAGCTGGCTTAGTGACTATTTGAAGTGTAGCCAGCTTAGATATGAGTTTGGTATGTTTGCACTTCAAGTTGAGCACTTATAGCACAATTCACACTGGAGGGAGGAAGTTTTCTTTTGTTTTCAGTTGTTTGGATTCAAACACAGCTGTTTCACCATTATTTATTTTTTTTTTTTTTAATTTTAATTCTTTATTAATTTTGCTTTAAACAAAGATAACACACTTTGAATGATACATCAATGTTTTAAATAACAACTTTCAAGTAAATTATTCCAAATTTTAAATTCCAAAAGGAATTTATATGAACATTGATTTTCAGCAGTCCACAAATGAGAGAGAATCCAAATTATCACCAAAGGAAGTTGGTTAAAGTGGAAATAATTAACATTTAAGTTAGAGCAGGCGGTTTCTAAATTTACATCTTGACTATATTTCCAACATTTATTTGGTCAGTTCTTTTCCCCATGCATAAGTAGAAATCTAGACAATTGTTCGGGTTCATAAAATATATATCTATTATTCTTGAAAAAAATTAAACATTTGCATGGAAACCTTAATTGAAAGGTAGCTTCTATTTCCACAGCTTTCTGCTTCAATTCCAGAAATTTCTTTCTCCTTTGCTGAGTCCATTTAGAAATATCTGGGAACATCAGAATCTTATCTCCCATAAATTGAGGCTGTAAATTCTTAAAATACAATCTTAGTAAAGCCTCTTTATCTTGTATAAAGACAAAGGATATTATTAAGGTAGCACGAGTTTTAATTTCTTCCTGAGATTGCTCCAATAGTCCGGATACATCCAAAGATTCAGAAGATGCTTGTAACTCAATAGGGGACGATTGAGAATTTTTCCCTTGTAGTTTAAGGTAATATATTTTTTGCACTGGAGGCAAAGAGTCCTCTGGATATTTGAAAATCTCCTTCAAAAGTTTGTTAAACAGCTCTCTAGCAGACATATATTGTGTTTGAGGAAAATTTAATAAATGTAAATTTAAATTTCTTGAGGAATTTTCTAGATTTTCAAGTTTTCTATGAATAATCAAACGGTCTCCTGCTATTTGAGATTGCTGTTCTTGAGTTTTCACTATATCAGTTTCCATTGCAACTTGTTTAGCAGAAATCACTTCAACTTTTTCTTTAAGGTCTTTTACTTGTCTAGAATTGTTCAATGAAACCGAAATAAAGGAAGTACAGGCCTTATGTAGGGCTTCAAGAGCCGTCCAAACAGAGTCCAGGGATATTTCCTGGGGTTTCGCCAGGGGCTGAATCGCCATCGCGCACAACGAGGCTTCCTCCTCGAGACTACCGTTCCGGGTCCCCCTCATTGTTGTTTCTTCTAACGTCAATCCTGGCGAAATCTGGATGTCCCCCAACAAGGTCAGGTCTTCTGCCATCTTTTTCGACGGGGTCTGCCGTCCCTTCGAATCTATCCCTTCACTCGGTAATCCAGCCCCGTCTACTTGTGGCGGTGGGGGAGCAATAGGTCCTAGCGGGCTGAGCGAAGTTTCGCTCTCCAGGCCGGGGCTCTTCCCTGCCCCGGCAGCAGAAACGCCCGTCGGCGTAGAAACCAAAAAAGCAGAGATAGAAGTTTGGCCCAAAGAGGGGGTCTCCAGCCTAGAGAGGGACGGTCCCTTCGGCTTACCCTTTCTCTTTGGCATGCTCGTAGTATCAAAAAGAGAATAAGAAATGAAACTCAAGCAGAGCGTTCCACTCCTGCTTCCTGCTCGGTCGCCATCTTGGATTCTCTCCCTATATTCTCCCACCATTATTTTCTTGTCAGCTGTAGTGTTAGAAAAATAAAAATATTTAGGGAGACATACAATTAAATTCAGATAACCAAAACGATGAAAGCAAAATAAGTTAATAAAGTCTTCCAGGGCCTGAAAATATCGCAAGCTGAATTTTCCTCTGATCTTGCAGAAAGAAGGCTGAGGATCACCTGGTTTCTACCTGGTAACTGTATATATTAACGGAGAAACGAATGTGTGGGTCCCTGTCCGATTACATTTCTGTGACTGCAAAATACAAAGCATGGGAAGCTATAACAGAGTTTGTGCTTTCAGAGCGTTCTTAGGGGCAGAGAGAGAGACTATAGAAAGTACTAGAACAGTGTTTCTTGACCTGGAACTGCTGGTCCTCGTTTTCAGTTCAGTAAAAAAAAAAAAAAGGCATGCAAATATATCCATGAATATTTACTGCAGATATCGTTCAATATTTATTTATTTATTGCATTTGTATCCCACATTTTCCCACCTTTTTGCGGGTTCAGTGTGGCTTACAATATGAGTTAAATGATGGAAATACAATTTGTTACAGATTGGTTATGGATTACATTGTGCAGAGTTATGCGAGACAATCGAGGTGTCGTTAAGGAATGTAACAATGGAACACAAACATTGAAACGTTGGAAGGAGACAATGGGAGCTTAGAGGGCGATAATAAGGCATGAAGACATATGGTATATATCTTTCTGTGAGTAAAGGTATGAGTGATGTGATATTACGGGAATGAGAGTTCAGAAGTGGATGTATGATGCATTAATGAACATAAGTATGGACTTTATGTGTTTTGGTTCTTTCCGTAAATTTTTTCAAAATATGAAAAATTGTTCAAAATATGAAAAGAGAGGATAAAAAATGTTTAATTACATTAATATACAGCACTGTTAAGTGAGGTGCCAGTAACCAGATAGAGTCAAGATACCCACAGTGAATATACATGAGACAAATGTGCATGCACTGCCTCCATTCTATGCAAATCTATCTCATACATATTCACTGTAAGTATCCTGAAAACCTGAGTGGGTTGATGTGTCCCAAGGACAACGTTGAGAACCTTTGCTCTGGAACAACCTCAAAAACAGTATAAACAGAGTGAATTTGGTTGTGGGGACAGAATTTGCTTCTCACTGGTCTTCCGCTCAGCCATCTCTCTCCTCTCCAGTCTGTCCAAAATTCTGCGGCACGACTTGTTTTCCGCCAGAATCATTATACCCACACTAGCCCACTCCTCAAGTCATTTCACTGGCTCCCTGTCCGCTTCTGCATTCAGTTTAAACTTCTCGTACTGACCTTTAAATGCATCCATTCTGCAGTCCCCCCATTACCTCTCCGCTCTCATCTCTCCCTACATTCCTCCCCGTGAACTCCGCTCACTGGACAAATCTCTCTTGTCGTCCCCCTTCTCCTCCACTGCTAACTCCAGGCTTCGCTCCTGGAGCAAGTAACCTGTTCCGGGGCAGAGGGAGCATGGAAATGAAGAAAGCTGACCGGCGCGCGGCACCCCCCCAGCGGCGTGCACCCGGGGGGGTTCTTTCACCGGGGTGGGGGTGTCCTTTCGCCGGGAGGGGGGGGTTGCGCTGCACCGGGGTGGGGGGCGGGGGCGGGGCTCATCGGCGATCCGCCCCGGGTGTCAGCCCCCCTAGGAACGCCACTGCTCCCACGGGAGGTGAAGGAGATGAAAATGGTAACAGAATTCAAAAAAGCGTGGGATAAACAAAAAGGAATCCTGTATAGAAGGCATGGAACCAAACAAGCTTGGTGGTGATTAGATGGCAACACCAGTGATTGGGAATCAAAGCCAGTACTGGGCAGACTTCTATAGTCTGTGTCCTGATTGTGGCTGGACAGATTTGGACGGGCTGGAGTGGGCTTCAATGACAACTTCAGTAGCTGGAGAACAAGGCCAATGCTAGGCAGACTTCTATGGCTTTTGCCCTGAAAATGGCAAAGACAAATCAAAATCAAGTATATACATATGTATCACATCATACCTTATGAGTTTATCTTGTTGGGCAGAATGGATGGACCATACAGGTCTTTATCTGCCATCATCTACTATGTTACTATGATGACTCAGTCCTGCCAGCAACATCTGCCACCAGGACTTTGCTTCTCAACCTGATTTCAGTCAACTGCCTCAGCTACCTCTCCCTAACCCCAATCTAGGTTCTCCCAGATGCCACAACTCTTTCTCTTTCCCCTTCCACCCTGGCTTGGGCCCTGCTACCCACTGCAACTCTTTCTTCCCTGCCCAGGGGAGGCTGACTGGAAGTTCTTCTCTCAGGCTCTAGGGCCTACATTTTAAGCTCTCAGGCTCTAGGGCCTAAATTTTAAGCTCTCAGGCTCTAGGGCCTACATTTTAAGCTCCAGTGTGCCAGCTTTTGGGTGTCTGAACTTTTTCTAGCCCTGAAGTAAAGTTTATGGGTTTAGTCAGCAGAGAGGACATATGCATGTTTAAAACAAATGGCAGACTTATTTTTCCTGCAGCTGTGGATGGCTTAAGTTTTGTGGTTTATCACTCATTAAAAAACTGCTTAAACAAGCATTTACAAGATATTCACTGAACAGTGGATCTTAAAACAGCCTGCAGCTCAGCATTTGCAACAAAGCAAATCCTGCTAGAAAGCAGATCTTCAAAAGAATGCTACCAGTGGATAAATGTTGTCACGTGTACGTAGAAATATCCCCTTAATGACATGATTAATGCTGTGTGGGTGGGCATGAGCCAACTATAAAGGTTAACCTGTCACATCAATCGGATAAAAATGTATTTGAAATCTGAGACTTCAGTGGTTCACTTCATTAGAAATGATCAGATATGTTTTCCAATTACCATCCTTGAATTTAATTAAATATAATTTAGACTTTCGGTTTCATGATTGAATTGTAATTCTGAACCAGCACGAGAGAATAGACAGATATGGAATTAGGTACATAGGCGCAGTCAAGAAAAGACTATGAGTATGATATTTGAGGCTGGCAAAAAACGTTTAAAAAGTTGCTTTTTTCAGGGTGGGAGGGGGTTAGTCACCACTGGGGGAGTCAGGGGATGTCATCCCCGATTCCCTCCAGTGGTCATCTGGCCAGTTCCGGCACCTTTTTGAGGCTTGGTCGTAAGAAAAAATAGACCAAGTAAAGTCAGCCAAGTGCTCGTCAGGGACGCCCTTCTTTTTTCCATTATCGCTCGCTTTATTTTTTGTCTATTAGATTGTAAGCTCTTTGAGCAGGGACTGTCTTTCTTCTGTTTGTGCAGCGCTGCGTACGCTTTGTAGCTCTATAGAAATGCTAAATAGTAGTAGTAGTAGAGGACGCCCATCTGTTAGGCACGCCCCAGTCCCGCCTTCGCTACACCTCCGACACGCCCCCGGAAACCTTGGTCGTTCCAGCGATGGGAAGCAGTTGGGGACGCCCAAAATCGGCTTTCGATTATGCCGATTTGGGTGACCCTGAAAGAAGGACGCCCTTCTCCCGATTTGTGTCGAAAGATGGGCGCCCTTCTCTTTCGAAAATAAGCCTATTTGCTAGGAATGCAGATTAACTTCATCCCTTCTCTTTGGATCCTAGGTGTTATACTAGCAAGCTTATTTTCAAAAGAGAAAGACGCCCATATTTCGACCCAAATCGGGAGATGGGCGTCTTTCTCCCATGGGCGAACAAATCGGTATAATCGAAAGCCAATTTTGGTCGTCTTCAACTGCATTCCGTCGCAGGAACGAACAAAGTTGATGGGGGCGTGTCGGAGGCATGGTGAAGGCGGGACGGGGGCGTGGTTATCGGCCGAGGAGAGATGGGCGTCTTTAGCTGATAATCGAAACAAGGGCGTTTTTGATGAGAATTTGGTCTGCTCTATTTGGACCATTTTTTTTCAGGTCCAAGTCCCAAAAAAGTGCCACAACTGACCAGATGACCACCGGAGGGAATCGGGGATGACCACCCCAGCCTCAAATGCCGTACCCACCTCCATGACAGCAGAATGTGTTCTATCCTCTGACAACCTTTCCCTGGTTCTGATGTGGCTCTCGGGTGAGTGTGACACCTTTTCTGTTATGCGCACTGCAGAGTCACATCAGCAATGCATTGTGGTGGGTGTAGGGTATTGGGCTCCATGATTCCACTAGCTTGTGTTAAATGCTCATGATGTTGGTAGTTGGTAGGCTCTACTCCCATGGTGCTTTTCCCCCTGCTAACTGGGTCAGAGTGTGCCCTGTTTTGTTTCCGGTAGTCCATGAGGTAGTGGCCATTTTTGTAAGCCACTTTTAGATCCCTTTCATGTGTTACTCACGTTACAACACTTAGTTCTTACCTTGAATGTTGCTGAAAGAGGACACCATTCTGCCAGCTCTGACCTACTGCTAATCTCAGTACCAGGGAGACTCTTTGCCAGTGGGGCACAACCTCTGATCTTCAGGTAACTGTGAGTAAACGTGCTTATTCCAATAAAGGACGTTTTCGGAGACATTAGTCTTCAGGTGTCAACTGGTGTGCCAAGGTTATACAGCAGCAACAAGTCCTAGAGGCCTGCGTGTATGCAGGTCCCTGGAGCACTTTTAGTGGGTACCGCAGTGCACTTCAGGCAGGCGGTCCCAGGCCCAACCCCCCTACTTGTAATACTTGTGCTGGTAAATGGGAGGCCTCCAAAACCCACTGTACCCACATGTAGTTGCCCCCTTCACCCCTAAGAGCTAGGGTAGTGTTGTACATTTGTGGGTAGTGGGTTTTGGGGGAGGGGGGTTGGGGGCTCAGCACCCGTGGTAAGGGACCTATGCATGTGGGAGCGGTCTGAAGTCCACTGCACTGACCTCTAGGGTGTCCAGTTGGTGTCCTGGCATGTCAGGGGGGCGAGTGTACTACGAATCCTGGCCCCTCCCACAACTAAATGGCTTGGATTGGGACGTTTTTGAGCTGGGCGTTTTTAGTTTCCATTATTGCTAAAAAAAACAAATGCCCAGCTCGGAAACGACTAAATCCATGGCATTTTGGTCCGTACAAACAGTATTTTCGAAACGAAAGATGGACGGCCATTTTTTTTCAAAATACGGTCTGTCCCACCCCTTCACGTACCCGTTCTCGGACATAGACGCCCATGGAGATGGGCGTTCGTATTTGATTATGCCCCTCTAGATGAATCAATGAATTTTCAACTGCAAATTCACTCCATTGTCAAAAACTGCTTTTATAAATTTAAACAAGTCTATTCCATTTGTTATTTGTTTAATCAATCTGCACTACGAATACTCATCCACTCTGTTGTTGTCAGTAAATTAAATTATCGGAACTCCCTACTTTATGGGTCCAGAATTAAAGATATCCGCTGCCTTTAAGATTGTACAAAAATGGCTGTCAAACTAATAATGGGATCTAAGAAATATGACCATGTTACCCCCCCCCCCCCCCCACTCCAAGAACACTGGCTACCAGTCTCACATAGAATCACCTTTAATATCCTTCCTTTAGTGCATAAGACACATCACTCAGGCCTGCCTCTTCACCTCTCAAGCTTACTCATACCCTATCTACCAAACAGAAATCTAAGATCCTCTTAAGCGAATAACCTAGTAGCTCCATCTTTTAGAATCATTTGCTTTGATTTCATATGTGCAAAGATATTTATAGGTAATGATGGTAATTTTATAAACCATTTTTGCACCTAAAAAGCAGTTTTAGGTGTGCAAATGGGCTCTTATAAAATTGGATCATGCCTAAAAGTATGTGCAGTGCAAGCTGGTACGTACTTTTACAGTAGGTGTGAAAAAGGGAAGTCACATTTTATGTGAGATCCCCCTTGTTCAGAATAAAAAGATTTTGGTCTCCCGATTTGCGATGTTCTTCATGTTGTCCCGTGTTTGTGGATGAGAAATTTTATGATTTGGAATAAGTCAGCTTCATCTAAGCCTTAATAGAGTAGTAGTATATCGGAGGTATAATCATTGGAACACTCATCCTATGTTCCTTTGTTTATTCCACACTTGATATACCACCTTTCTGTAAATAGAGTCAAAGTGGTTTATGTACTATTTTTGCAGGTACTTTTCTGTCTCAAATGAGCTCACAATCTAAGTTTTCTTGTACATGGGGCAATGGAGGGTTAAGTGACTTGCACAGAGTCACAAGGAGCTGCAGTGGGAATTGAACCCAGTTCCCCAGAATGATTTGCTTTCCAAAATGTATACCAAGGGAAAAGTAGAGGATTATTGAATGCTAGTAAAAAAGGCCCGTTTCTGACACAAATGAAACAGGCGCTAGCAAGGTTTTCCTCGGAATGTATATGTTTGAGAGAGTGTGTGTGAGTGACTCTGTGAGAGTGAATGTGTGAGTGTGTGTGTGTGTCAGAGAGTGAGACTGGGTGTGAGTGTGTCTGTGAGAGAGTGTGTGTGTGGGAGCATGACAGTGTGTGCCAGGGCCCCCCCCCCCCCCCAGTTCCTGGGTCATTTCCCCCCTCCCTCCCAGTTCCTGGGTCGTTCCCTCCTCCCTTCCCTCCCAGTTCCAGGGTCGCCCCCTCTCTTTCCCTCCCAGTTCCAGGGTCGTCCCTCCCTCCCTCCCGCATCGTTTTTCTTTCATTCCCTCATGCTGTGGTTCTCTCTCCCTCCCTCCTTTCATGTGCAGCCTGTTGTGAATTGACAGCTGTCCTGACTTCCCCGCCCCCCCTTTCTTCCTATTCGTCTCATGCCTGTGGCACTTCTGACCTTTATCCTTGCTGACAGCGATGGCGCATGCTGTCTGCAGCTAGTCCTGGAGTCTTTCCTCTGCATGTCCCAACCCCTGCGTAAACAGGAAATGTCATCAGCAGAAGGGCGAGATGTTCAGGACAGAGGTACCAGAGGCAGCTGCGGGTGGTGAGGGGGTTTGATGTGCTGGGGGTGTGTGTGTGTGTGCGGGGGGGGGGGGGGGGGGTTGATGTGCCCCGGGGGGGGGGGGGGGGTTTGATGCGCCGGGGGGGGGGGGCCTTGGGTGATGCACCAAGGGGTGGTTTGATGTGCCGAGTGGGGTGCTCCTGCTCACGGCGGCCTGGCTGCTGCCGGCCGCCCTGCTGTTTCACCATCGACATCCCCGTTGGCACGTGATCCGCATCCACGTCATGCGCCCCGACCACTCCCTGGTCAGCCCCGCCCCCCAGGGGTGTGGCCATCATCGCAACAGTGACATCATCCAAGGCTTCAGAGCCTAGCAGACCAACTGTGAAGAAAGCCACGGACACAGGCAGGCAGACGCCTAGAATGTTGGAGGTGAGAATTATTATATAGGGTTGGACTTGTACTGCTTCAGCCATTTGCTGAGCCTTACAGCAGAATTTTTTTTTTATCAGAATGTTTTACAGAGTAGCATATTTCAAGTTTTAGAAAAACTGTGTGCTGGGGTGACATATCTTCCAAATGTAACATCTCTTGTGGACATCCACGGGTCTGCAGCTGACCTGCCAGGAGTGTCCTTTGGGCAGGCTCCATCAGTCCCTTGACTATTTGGTGCCTGGTGCATCCGTCTGAGGAAGAAAGGCGTTAGCAGGCGATATGTCTCTTCCTTCCCCCAAGAAAAATCAAACAGGATTATGAACAAGTCTAAAATTTATGTTTATTCAAACGATACACTTTAATAGGCTAGTTCAACAGTGAAAGCATCAAACTTTATGAAACAGGTCCATTAGTCATAATAATAAGCATTTCTGAAAAAGTAGACTCTATAAAACTCTGATTAACCATGCAGGTCCATTTTCCTGGTAAAGTACCTCTACAATTTAGGGGCAAGTCTTATTTGTACCTCACTGCCCCCTTCACTAATGATCCTCCCATGTCCCAAGTCTCATCCATAAGCTGGAGTGTAACTGAACAGAGGCTGCTATGGAGGAGTCCAGTTGCGTCTTATCTGGAAGGGGTCCATAGGTGTGTGGTCTTAGGATCTCAAGCTCAGCCTCTCCAGGGTTTCACCTCTTTTGGTCTGTGGTTTCCTACAACTTTGCCTCCAGCCTGGGGTCATCTGCCTTTGCTGTTGTTGGATCCCCAGTTCCGCCTGCGCTACTTGTGGCAGTCCAGCTCTCAGCTCCACCTCTGCTGCCCGGGACCAGTCCACCTCCACTGCTTGACTACCCCCCAGCTCCTCTACCTGAGCTGCCTTGCCTTGCAGCACTGCCTAGAGCCATCCCCTTCTACTGCCACTGGACTCCTCCCAGCTTCACCCGAGCTGCCTGCCTCCCCTGCTATTGGCTCTGCAGCTCCACTCGCTCACCTAGGCCACTGCCACTAGACTTTCCCCAACTCTGCCTGAGGAGACTTGCTGGCACTGCTGCTGGAGCTGTCCATCTCTGCTGCACCCCATCTCAGCTGCCTGGCACTACAACCCCTCTTCTTTTGGATGGGCTGGTTTTCTTTTCCAAGAGCGGCCTCCATTCTGTAGGATCACTTCCCTGTTCTTTTGTGCGTCTAACTCTTTATGATTTCAGAGCTCTGGAGTCTGTGGCCCGCCGTTCAGTTTGCTTCCTCTAAAAGCCTAATTTGCCAATGCTGTAATCCGGCTGTATGTATAGTCAAGCATTTAAACATGAATTAGACCTTATAAAATGTTATGTTTTTTTGTTTTTGTTTTGAAGGGTGTATAAAATCTGTTCTCAAGCTGTTTGTTCTATAATGTGGGGATGCAGGAAGAACTTGTCATTTTTAACAAAATAGCAGGGTAGAAGTATGTAAAAGGTCAAAGCTTAGCTCTGCATGGCGCAACCTTGGAGTCATCTTTGACTCCGCTCTCTCCTTCTCTGCTCATATTCAGCAGATTGCCAAAACCTGTCGTTTCTTTCTCTATAATATTAACAAAATTCGCCCTTTCCTCTCCGAGGACGCTACCAAAACCCTTACCCACACCCTTATCACCTCTCGCCTAGACTACTGCAATTTGCTTCTCGCTGGTCTCCCGCTCAGCCATCTATCTCCTCTTCAATCTGTCCAAAACTCTGCTGCGCATCTTATATTCCGCCAGAGTCACTATACTCACGTTAGCCCTCTCCTCAAGTCACTTCACTGGCTCCCTATCCGCTTCCACATACGGTTCAAACTTCTCCTTTTGACCTACAAGTGCATCCAGTCCGCAGCTCCTCAGTACCTTTCCGCTCTCATCTCTCCCTACACTCCTCCCCGTGAACTCCGTTCGCTGGGTAAATGTCTCCTGTCGTCCCCCTTCTCCCCCACTGCTAACTCCCAGCTCCGTTCCTTCTATCTTGCTGCTCCCTATGCCTGGAATAGACTCCCTGAGCCAGTACGTCAGGCTCAGTCTCTGGCTGTCTTCAAGTCTAGGCTTAAAGCCCACCTCTTTGCTACTGCTTTCGACTCCTAACCATGACTCTCTTACTTAACACCCTCACTTATCACCCCTACCACTGCAATTTCCCCACCCCTAGCTGTCTGTTCGTCTGTCCAATTTAGATTGTAAGCTCTGTTGAGCAGGGACTGTCTTTTCATGTTAATTTGTACAGCGCTGCATAAGTCTAGTAGCACTATAGAAATGTTTAATAGTAGTAGTGGATTACTAAGGCCTGCTTATTAAAATAGCTGCTGAAACTTAAGAAAATTATTTCTCTTACAAGCTAAGTGGAGGATGTTAATTATACACAAACAACAAAAGTAATTTATTGTAATGTATGTGTTATTGTGAGTAGTTCCAGCTTTAAATTTGTAGGGGATCATATATATGATCATTATTGTTTTAAATGGGGTTATGTTAGATGTTGTTTTATTATGTTTGTGTTTTTATTATGTATGTTATTTGTGCTGTGCTTAGATTTAAGCAGAATATAAATAATTAAGGGGTCCTTTTACTAAGGTACGCTGAAAAATGGGCTGCAGTAGTGTAGGCGTGTTATGGACGCATGTATATCCATTTTTCAGCGCACCTGTAAAAAAAAAAGGCTTTTTAAAAATTTTTGGTGAAAATGGACATGCGGCAAAATAAAAATTGGCATGCATCCATTTTGGGTCTGCCAGCCATTACTTAGTGGTAATGTCTCTCACATTAACCGTGCAGTGATTGCCTACGCACGTCAAGTTAGAGTTACCTTCGGATTTTCACCGCACACCACAAAATAAAATACATTTTCTTGTGTGCGTAGTAGACGCACATCAAAAATGAAATTACTGCACAGGCCACGCGGTAGCTCCAAATTGACGCACGTAGGCACCTACGCAGCTTAGTAAAAGGCCACCTAAACTATTAAGTAGGTCTTCAACATAATTGGTCAAAAAGATAGATATGTAAAACCCAGGTGAAGATATTTAATTCAAAAAGGAAAAGCTGTTAGAACCAAATTATAACTAGAGCTAAACAAATGGTCTCCAATAACACGCTTACAGAAATTTTCAGTCCTTTTAAAATGAACTCAGTAGTCAAATACTTTGCCTAAATTTGAAAATTATTTAAATGTATTACAAAGTGATGTCTAATAAAACTTCTTTAAACTCTTGTGTCATTTCTATTGCTATTATCAGTGTGTATTATTTGTACTCCACATTTCCCTAAAATGGATTACTGATGAAGATCCAGCTTGCTTATGTGAATAGAAAAGCACAAATCGTTCATGCCTTTAATCCCATATATTGTCCAAAAACAAATGCAGAGAAATCAGCAGGCACAATGCAGCATTACATATAGCTCGGTGATCATGGGTACCATTCTGATTATCCACAAATTATTGGAAGTCTCCTTATTAAGGATTTTTGTTTGTGCGAGAGGGATTTAAAATAAATGTGTGTATTGAAGAAGAGCATTAAGCTGCATTGCCAAATATCTGAGAATAAAATATACTCAAAAAGTTAAGGAAGGACTAGATTCTTATTCTGTATATGCAGAGCAGTTTATTTCCAGATATTTACAGGCTAGACATTCATTACAGCATTCATCTTTGGGTTCTTATATTTCAATGTTTTTATTGAAAACAGGTCAAAGAAATACGCAAGACAGTTCAACAAATACACCAGGTAAAATATGTCAGCATATTCAGCATAGACAATCCAAGTTTTCTGCCTTCAATTATTTGTTTGTAGTACCTTGATGTGTCCCCCTACTCCCCCCTCCCACAGTAGTCGCTATCATCAAACACAACCCTACAACATATAACAACCACATCCCTATCAATTCCTGCTTGCAATATCCAATAGATTATTACTTATCAAAAATATTTACCCCCTTGATCCTCTTCCCTCCTCCCTATCCCCCCTCTTACCCACCCCTTACCATCTCCTCCAAATAATACCCCTTCCCCCCCTTAGTCCCCCGAGAAAGACTCCTGTCAATCCAATGAGTGAATCGATATCTCCCTCCACCATGTTATTCACAATACGTTAAGTACCAAGCTCTTACCTCTAGCAGATAGCATATCTATATATGTCCCCTAAACCCTTAAAAATTGAGTTTTATGTTTTTGAGAGGTCTTAGATTCTCTCACCTCATAAGTACATAAGTACATAAGTAGTGCCATACTGGGAAAGACCAAAGGTCCATCTAGCCCAGCATCCTGTCACCGACAGTGGCCAATCCAGGTCAAGGGCACCTGGCACGCTCCCCAAACACCTCCCACATCATCAACTGGTGAACAAGATTTCGCCAATGCCAAAACTCCGGAGCAACTTCCGATGTCCAGTATTGCAATATACATTTCCTTGTTAGTAAACATAACTTACGGAAAATGAACCTTGCATATCCAATAACATTCATCTTTGGGTTCTTATGAAAGGAAAATGTGTATCAAGATAAATATTGATTGGAATAGTGTGAACTCGCTGTGATTGGTGTGGTCAGGCTTTGGGTCCAGATGTCTTCTTTCTTCTCTTGGTTGCTGATCAGAATGTTGTTTTGTGTTTGGCACAACCAATCATTTTGAATGTTGTTGCATTTGCCACATACACACATACGATAAACCTGTTTATAAAATTATGGCATTACACATAGTACTGGTTACGCATGTATATTTTCACTGTGACTGCTTTTTTTTGTGCATTTATATTTAAAAATTAGCCTCTCTTATATATACAGTAGTGGCAACTAGTAAGTAGTTTTAGCAGAACTTAAATTACTAAGGGCCTCTTTTAATAAACCGCACTAGCAATTCACGAGTGGCAGCTCATTCAAAATGAATGGGCTGTGGTGCATTTGCCGCACCGGGAATCACTAGCGCAGTTTAGTAAAAGAGGCCCCAAGTCTTTCAGAAAATATTTGTGTAGTTTTAAATGACAAGACTTAAAATATCCGTTTCCCCCCTTACACAACCTATGCAAAGCGGCTCTTTTACTAAAGTGTGGTAATTTTTGCACTTACCATATATTTAACACAAAAAGTAACATGTGGTAAGTGCAAAATCTGTGTGATAAATGCAGGGGGTGTGCAAAGTCTGTGTGATAAATGCAGGGGGTGTGCCCTGCATTTAGTACATACAGCATACAGTTAATACACAACCATAGCATTATCTCCCAGATTTTATATATTGTGATTTCAGTTGTGCTTGCAAATCAGGCCATATTCTCATTAGCACTCACAACTTGTCTTAACAAGCCAATCAGCACTGATAATTGCCACTTAACAAGCAATTGACACTAATTGGCTTTAATAGCTACACACACAACTTGCTAAGTGTATTCTGTAAAGTGATGCATGTAAATTCTAATGCGCATTAACCAAAAAGGGGTCTTGGCCATGGGCGGTTCATGGGTGTTTCTACAAATTGTGTGTGCTCTTGTAGAATACACCTGCTCTGCACCTAAGTTAGCTGCCAGCATTTACACCAAGTTTTATTTGGCGTAACTGAGCCCTAGGCATATTCAATAAACCACACCTAACTTTAGGTGTAGTTTAAAGAATGCATCTAGGCGTATTTTTTTTTTCAGCACTGATTTTTACGGTGTCATACACAGCATCTAGCCCTATATGCCTGGGCCGATAGTGCAGGTCTTCCACGCAATTGGCCTGTCATTAATGTTGTGGCTGTATGTTAAAAACACAACATGGCTGATTAACAGGTAACTGAGGCAGCGCTACCTACTGCCACCCCCCCCCCCCCCCCCAATCAGAACCTCAACCCCCTGACACAGATCCTGAACTCCTGACACAATCCAAACCCCTGATAACAAATCCCAACTGTCTGGAGCCAAAAATTCAAGACACTCCATCCCCAATAGAAAACCCTTCCCCAAGCCTTACCCTCCCCCAGGACTTACCAGGGAATCCATCATTGGTGGTTGAGCGTATCAGCAATCCTTCTTTGCTGCTGCCTAGATCGGCTCTTTAATCCAAAATGGTGCTGAGGACTCCTAGCAGTAGTCTCACGGTACTATTGGTATGGTTCATCCTTCCGTAAAAGGAGATATGGTTTTGAGGTGGCATTAAGTTCACCTGTACTATCAGCATCCATCACAGTTTGTGCATGGTACCCACCTGTGTGCAAGGTGTCACTACAGCCACACCACCACCTGCCCATGTAATCCCCATCTCATGCCCACTCCCATATTTGGCAACTAACACAGGATTTTTCTCACAAAGGCTGCCTTTTTAGTGTAAGAGACTATAGCATGTGCCCAAGCAACTGTCTTCTATGCAGTAAACCCCCCCCCCCCCCCCATCACCACTAGTTGCTTAATGCAGCTTAGTAAAAGGCTCCAAAACAATTTTACTTGGAAGTAATTTTATAATTACCTGCATGGGTGGAAAGTATGCAAGTACTTTTCACACTATGAACTTTGCCAGAATTACCATTCTACCTCACATTTCAGTCCACCTGGAGTAACAGACTAATTTAAATATCCAAAATTGCTCTCTATATTCAATTATAGAGTGCAATTTTGGATATTTAAATTACAGTCTGTTACTTCAGGTAGACTGAATCGTGAGCTAGACTGAAGCCTGCCTCTGATTGGTGCCTCATCTATCATGTGATCTTACTCAATTGCTTAGATGAAAAAACGCTGCAGCCATTTTCAATAAACCACGGTGAGAAAACCGACCCTAAGAGCATTTAAATTAAGATAAGTGACTTTGGTGTCCTTTTGATATGAATTAGTGGTCTGATAAGAAAGACATACAAGAATGGACTGTATGTAGGAGTAAAATTAATTTTAAATGTTTTTTAAACAATAAGAAAAAAAAAGAAACATTTGTAAGACAGGAGGTTTTTGGCTAATGAGGAAGTTCGCACGGCAAACTGAAAAATTCATAAAGAACAGCAGAGCATCTGAACCTTTTCCTCCTTGTTGAATGAAAAGTAGAATTGACTAAAATTGATTGAATAAACTTGCTTGATTAGATATTTGTAAGTGTGTGCAATCTACATGTGGAAATGCCACTGTTTCCATGTGCAGATACATCTAAATGACCTGCATTATCTACCAGTAAAAAAGTAAAATGTTCAATTCAGGAACGAAGTACCAGAAACATCCACCTCAGAAGGTTCTTAGATATAATCCAGCAGATGAACATATCTGAATAGAAGATTTTGGGGAAGGCTGTTTGGTTGAAATGTTTATTCTTAAGCTAGACAGAAAGGTTCAAAGACTGATTTTATTTTGTTAAAAGGACTCATCGTTTATGAAGAAAAAGTATTTACGCCTTCCTTGATGGTTCAGGCATGTCTAGCTAGCTGTAAAAAGTTTCAAGGTGCTTATCAAAATAATATATTCAGTAACTTATAAACTACATTCCTGGGAACCAAACAGACCCACCTAAAGCAGTGTAAAAATCTAGGTAATACATATAGGTGTTCAGTTTACTTTAAAACTATAGGGAGACTAGATAAAACTTTTTGATCATATTAACTTCCAGTCTTCCTAAGGATTGAAATGTTTTAGAGGGTCCATTAGCGAACATTCCATATCTTTTAGGCTGCTAATGAATTAAAGTTTAGTCTTGTGGGTTTTACTTTTGTCCCGAGTATAAACCCAAATATCTTTTTCATGAATAGTAAATGTTTTCCTGTTACCTTTCGAGACTGTTTTCCTGTTTATTTTATTGTGGATGTCCTTGCAAAGGATGAATCTGTTTTCTGCTGTTTTTTCATATGTTTGCTATTTGTTTTTTAATCAGTTTCCTAGAATATGTATCTAAAAATACAGCATAGTTGCCTACCTGTAACAAGTGTTCTCCGTTGTCAACAGGATAATGCAGACACAGATGATTAGGCTTCTCTGCAAGCCGCACATTTGGACGTGCTCTCCCTAGCTTGATTGCAGAATAGCAATAGCTAATCAAGTATGTCCTTGCTTGTTCCCGCTCAGCAGTACGTCAGTCTCCTCAGTTCATGAAATAGCAAAGGTAAAAACGTATCTCCAAAAAACTTGTGTTAGAGAATGAAAAGAAAAAATTCTGTGTTTGAGTGCTTTCTCCCCTTGTGTCTTTTTTTTTTGTTTGTTTTTTTTTGTTGAGGGGATGGTGGGTGGGAGTTGTGTCTGCATTATCCTGATAACAGAGAAAACCTGTTACAGGTAAGCAACTATGTTTTCTCCATGTCATAGGATAATGAAGACATAGATGGTGACTCCCAAGCTCATGGGTGCATGAAGAAAGGGTCTATTGTTGACACCCATGGAAAAGATGAAAAGGGAGGAGGAAGCACTCTGAAGAAAACAAGTTTTGGAGGACAGTTTGTCTAAACTTAGCACCTGCTCTAGCTGCAGTATCTATACAGTAGTGGAGGGGAAAAAGTATGAGGGGTAGACCATGTTACCACCCTATAGATGTTTACGGGTGTTATCCCTCAGAGATGGGCCATGGAAGTAGCAACTGCACTGTCTGAATGAGCTTCTAGTCTTGATGGAGGCATCAGATTAACCTATTGGTAACAGAATAAGATGCAATTTGCAATCCATGTCAATAGGGTAGATTTGGAGACAGACTAACCTAGCGTTTTATGGTGAAAAGAAAGGAAAAGCTGTGAAGATTGTCTATGTTGTTTTGTCCTGTTGAGGTAGAAAAGGAGGGCTCTTCTGCAATCCAAAATATGGAGCGTAGATTCCACAGATTTCACTTTGTGGTGAAATTTTGGATGGGTTTGGAGAACTACTTTTGTTGGAAAAAAAAACAACAACTTCAAATAAGGAGGATATGTACCAAAGCCTGTTTCTTGCTGATGTGACCTGCAAAGGTAAGTGTTACTAAAAATAAAGTCTTCCAGGTGAGGTTGTGAAGCGATGCAGAGGCCAGAGGCTCAAAGGGCTAGAGAAGAAGTTGAGATAACTCTAGATTTAAATCCCATGAAGGAGGAGGATGAATTGGTGTATATAAATGAAGTAAGCCCTTGAATAAGCAGCGTATTAAAAGGTGAGTGGAAAAAGATGAATGATTTGAATGGTAAAATGAAATTGCTGCAGGATGAACTCTGATGAATGATGATTGAAGCCCTGAATTGGATAAAAGAAGTAGATATTGTAGAAGGTGTTGGGTGGAACAGATTAGTGGATCCTGTTGATATTTTGTACACCGTACAGTGAACGTTTTCCATTGTAACAAACAGGATTTTTGTGTAGACAGTTTAAGAGCTGCTTTGAGAACTTCTTGTAGCATTAATTGTGAAGACGACTGTGAGTTACATGAATTCGCCAAGCTGTCAATGAAAGGTTGTCAAGATTTAGGTGAAAGCGGCGACCTTCTTGCTGTGTCAGAAGAGATAGGTGAGAACCCCACCATGGTGCAATAAGGATAAGATTTGTTGAATCTTGAGTGGCCTTCCTGATGACTCTTGACAGGACAGGAATTGGAGGGAAGGCATCAAGAAGCTCCGTTGGTTCTCCATTGGAGAACAAAAAAGGCACAACAGAAACAAGAGCAAAAAACCTATACTACAAGAGGCAAAACAGACCCACTAACATTCTGGCAGAACAGTACTAGACAACGTAGCTCCACTTCAAACCAGAACCTCACATAGAAAAAACTCAATACCATGGTTTAATGAAGAATTGAAAGAACTAAAAATACAGGTCAGAAGATTAGAAAGAGCATGGAGCAAGAAAAAAGATGAACACACACTCAAAGACTGGAAACAGCTACAAAGAAAATACAAATACACCATCAGACAAACGAAAAGAACGTACTACAAAACCATAATAGGACCAAACTACAAGGATACACACAAACTCTTCTCACTCGTAAACAAACTCCTAAATACTACACCGGTTACCTCTAATAATACAGACATCTCATCCGCAACCAATCTTGCGAACTACTTCAATAAAAAAATTATAAAGCTCCGACGAATGATACCTACCAATATCACCGAATACACAAGCATCCTTGAATGTCTAGACCAAAAACCTGGGGAATGCCCAGCAGATCTAACATGGACCAACTTTGACACGATTTCGTTAGATGAAATCTCACAATGGCTCGGAAAATACTCTAAGTCACAATGCAAACTAGACATTTGCCCTACTAGCCTAATAAGATCCGCCCCCAAACAATTAAAAAAAGACCTCATGAAGCATATAAACCACAGGCTTCAAAATGGTCTCTTTCCCACGGATAAAGGAAATATCCTACTCACTCTGCTACCAAAAGATGCTAAGAAAAGTACAATGGACCTAACCAATTATCGCCCAGTAGAATCTATTCCACTCATAACCAAACTCATGGAGAAAATAGTGATGAAACTCAATGAATACCTAAACAAACACTCAATCCTGCATGAGTCTCAATCTGGATTTCGGTCAAATCACAGCACCGAAACTGAACTAGTGTCCGCGATGAACGCATTCAAACAAGCAATAGCAACTGGCAACAACATACTCTTCCTACAATTCGACACGTCCAGCGCCTTCGATGTGGTTAATCATGGTATACTATTACACATACTAGAATACTTCGGAGTAGGAAGTACAGTTCCCAAATGGCTCAAAGGATTCCTGACCACAAGATCATACCAAGTAACAACGAACGCGGACATATCACCCCCATGGATACCTGAATGTGGAGTTCCCCAAGGATCCCCCCCTCTCACCAACTCTCTTCAACCTAATGATGATACCTTTAGCCAGACTTCGAGCCAATCAGAATCTCAACCCCTACATATAAGCAGACGATGTCACGATCTACATCCTGTTCAAACATGATCTAAACGAAATCACCAACGAAATCAACCAAAGCCTCCAAATCATGCACTCCTGGGTTCCCTTCTCCACTACTGCCAACTCCAGACTTCGCGCCTTCTGTCTCACTGCACCCTACGCCTGGAATAAACTTCCTGAGCCCCTACGTCTTGCCCCATCCTTGGCCACCTTTAAATCTAGACTGAAAGCCCACCTCTTTAACATTGTTTTTGACTCGTAACCACTCGCCTCCACCTACCCTCCTCTCTTCCTTCCTGTTCACATTAATTGATTTGATTACTTTATTTTTTGTCTATTAGATTGTAAGCTCTTTGAGCAGGGACTGTCTTTCTTCTATGTTTGTGCAGCGCTGCGTATGCCTTGTAGCGCTATAGAAATGCTAAATAGTAGTAGTAGTAGGATGCATTCCAGCTAAAACTCAACGCAGAAAAAACCACAATGCCTTGTACTCACTTCTCAACACAACACAAACAATTACTCCACCATAACTACACCATACTGTTCTCTCCCCATCTCACAAAATCTGAAAATTCTTGGCGTTACCATTGATCGAAACCTCACACTCGATACCCACGTGAAGAATACAACGAAAAAAATGTTCCACTCCATGTGGAAACTCAAAAGAGTAAAACCTTTCTTCCCGATATACATCTTCCATTCCCTGGTACAGTCAATGGTAATAAGTCATCTGGACTACTGCAACGCACTGTATGCAGGCTGCAAAGAACTATCAAAAAAACTCCAAACAGCTCAGAATACCGCAGCCAGACTCATATTTGGAAAAGCTAAATATTAAAGTGCAAAACCCCTAAGAGAGAAACTTCACTGGCTCCCACTCAAGGAACGCATGGGGGGGAGACATGTCAAGGTTAGAGAATATGCACTGATGTGCTTAGCATACTAAGAAACTCTTAACTCTCACAATGTTCAAAGTATGGCCCATGTAAAGACCTTTGAATGGTGTGAGAGGTAAGAGTTTCTTAGCGTCATTTTTTTAAGTATATGGTTAACCAACTTCCTGGATGCAGTCATTTGAAATGCTGGCCCTCATCAGACGTTCTGCACTTATTTGATTAAGATAAGCTTTGGTTGTATTTGTTGTTGCTATATTTTTGAGTGGGTGTTTCTGGTTTTGAATTTGCTTGAACCCAACTCGCCACTTTTGGTTTGGTTGTTTCTTATCTTTCTTTCCCATTTTTTGACATATATTCATTTGGATACAATAGCCTATTTCACCTCATGTGGCTTTTCTTCCACCTTTTTAAATGTAGTATTATACTGTAACATACTCAGTTTGAACATCAAGTTGTTGAACTAAAGAAGTTTTTAATCTCATGGATACCCATATTCTGTTGTGAAGTGTGTATATTTGACAGCCAGATTGCTAATTAAAATCTATTGCTGGGAAAGGGCCTTCAGCCACAACCAGATAAACAAGTTTGCACTAAGTTTTTCCACATTGCCCCCAAAATAGCTTATATCCGATACCAATATTGACATGTTTCTTCCACTATATTCAGTTTTTCAAGAAAGGCATACATCGCCTACACTCAAGCCCATAATATAAGGGATTCTGTGGTTAAATCAATTGCATCTCAGAACACTGTGAAAAGGGAGGGCAAACATCAACTTTGTGGACATTGTGATTATTGCTGTTTATCTTTTACAAGTACTACATGGATATGCCTCATTACCCCCAGAGAGTATAAATTACAGTACAATACCACATGTGACTCAGCTTACGTGGTTTACATTATTAATTGTCCTTGTAAGAAAATTAATGTTGGACATACTAAATGTAAAATCTGGACCCAGCTTATTAAACACCGCAGCCAGCTGAACACAAGAGCTCTCACAGTTCTATCAATTTCTTATTTCATGCTGGAGGAACATACTTCACTGCACGCAAATCTCTCTCATAAATATTAATTGTGGAGATCCTGAAAACCAGACAGGACCATGTTTGGGAACCACTGAGCTATAATAGTATTCCAAACACAGGTACACGTCAGTGATTGCTTTACCTACCTTACGAGCCTTTTTACAAAGCCGTGGTAGGGCTACTGTGCGTCAAATTGGCCCTACTGCTGGGGCACCGCAGGAGCTCGGCAGTAGTTCTGAAGTTGGAGAGTGCAATTTCCTGTGGTAGAAAATAATTTTCTATTTTCTACCGGGGGGGGGGGGGGGGGGGGGGAATTCCTGGCAGTAACTGGCAGTACAGCCACATTGCCATGATTACTGTGGGGGTTAGTGTGTGAACCTTTTACCACCAAGTAAACAGGAGGCAGTAAGGGCTCACAAGGTAAACGGCCAGGCGCTAATTTTGGACTTGGCGCCTGACCATTATTGTTGAAAATAGAAATTTGGCTTTTTGGCAGACATGCTAAGAGGTGGCCTGAGCACATGGGAAAATCACACGCTAAAAGTAGTTCACACCATTTTTTTTTAGCATGTCTTTGTAAGAGGACCCCCTTAGTGATCTCATGACCAGTTTTTCAATATATAAAAAAAAAAACAAAAAACTGATGCACACAAAAAATATGGCTATACCAGGTCTTCGCTTAATGAAACGCTCATGTGCAAATTCACTATAGATAACATGATATCCCATTCAATTTTCAGGATATTAGGACAATGCGAATATGAATTTCATAACTCAGTTGACTCAGGCATTAAACATAAAAGAAATGAGAACTGGATTTTTCTGTACATTATGTGTATTGGCTAAAGTAGCCTTACCTAGCCAAGGTCAAAATATATGTAGGCAGGAATGATATATGTGATGGAAAAATTGTATTGTCTCCCTGCTCAGAGCTGAAGGGAAGAGAAAGCTCAGAGAAGTCTTATGTAGAAATTCTATAAAATGAAATCTGTTCCTTTGCTAATCAGAGACAAAATGGCAGGTACATAGGAATTCGTATATTCTACATTTTTCTCTCTTGGATTGTGTAACTTTGTATTATCTGTACTCTTCTTGTCACTGATTCTTCAGATTTGCAAAATGGAGCTCATCTGGAATCCTGAACACCTTCTGCCTGTACTACTGCTGAAATGACTGGAGTTTCTCACCAAGGAACCTGAAAAAAGGTAAGGGAAGATACGTTTTGCAAAATTCCTTAGGTTGATGTAAACACTTCCTCATGATAGGCTACAGGGACAAATGGACCTAAATTAAATATGGCTAAAGCCAGGTGTAAGTTGTATTTGTTAAATGTCTTTTTTTTTTTTGAGAGAAATCCAAACAAGACAAAGGGAAGAAAGAGGACCATGGGATCAAGGATGCTTTTGCTTTCTTCATTCATTTTTCCTGGGCAGAATCAAATTAGGCACTCTAGCATTCTATTATACACTGTTTCCTTAAGAGGGCCTCTGAATATGGGAGGCACACATCTTTTGTGCACAGATCTGCCCCCCAAAACAAAACAAACAAGGAATTTAGAAACTGAAGTAGACTTATGGTTATGCACGTTTTACTTAGCTCATGACAAGTACCATCTGATAACCTGAAAGAACTGGGGGGAGGGGGGGGGCTCCATGAGACGGGAGAGGAGGTCCCAGTACTTGGCAAACAAAGCTCTGTGACTTAAGGGAGGATTAAAAATTAAATTTCTGATGTACTTATATTTCTAGCAAACGTAATATGTGGATTTGCTTAACATACTCAATAAACTTGCTTAATACTTCATCTGGACCCTTCCAAATCATGATTATGCCATCTATGAAACGTTTCCACATGAGTATGTGATCCTCAAACACTCAGTTGTACACTACAGACTCTTCAAATTGTGGCATAAATAAGCAAGCTATAGAAGGTACTACAGTCGCCTCCATGGCTACTCTTTACTTGAATAAAAAAAACTTTTTTCAAACTCAATGATTACAGATAACAAAACGCAACAACCGATTTAACACTTGAGTTTTATCTGAAGAAATAGGAGCCAATGCTAAATAACGATTAGCTACCTCCAAAGCCTACCCCTGGGATATATTAGTATATAAAGCTACTACACCCAGCGTTACCAATCTAACACCGTCATGTTCAGCGAGCTTCAAATCTTCTAGCATTTGTATAAAATGCACTGAATCCCAAACGTAAGATTTTGCTTTGGTCACAAAAAGGTTTCAAATATCTTCATACTGTAACAGGGGCTCCAAAACCGAACCCCTTCCAGACACAATTGGGCGACCCAAAGGAATTAAGAGGGACTTATGTATTTTAGGCATGAAATATATGTACAGAATTTTGGGAAACTCCCTACTTAACAACTTACATTCCTTACTTGATAAAGTCCCTTTCCTGGGTCATCCGAGATACACATGAGGTAATCCGATTTTGCAATTCAACTATGGGATTAGAGGGCAAGGGCCTGTAAAACTCTGGGTCCATTAACTGCTGCTCTGCTTTCCACCAGATACTGTGATCGATCCATCACTGCTATTGCACTCCCCTTGTCAGCTCTCTGGATGACAAGGGAGGTGTTTGATGCCAACTCCTGCAACAGAGTCCTCTGAAATCTAGTGAGATTAGAAAATGTGGCTTCCAACGTATGTTCAACATGTCTCAGATCTTTCAGAACCAATTTCTGAAATGCAATAAGTGAAGCACCGAGAATTCCCATGGCACCCATTTGGATTTAGGACCACTACAAAAAGGATTGTTATAAGACTATCGTTTGATCACCAAAATAGACCTGCAGTCTTAACTTCCCCTACAGAAAAGAAAGCTTGTTTTGGGGGGGGGGGGGGGGGGGAGGGAAGCATTACATTATGAGAATGCTTTGCAGCAACAGGGACTGGCAGGTTTGTTTAAAAACAAGAGAAACATGTTCCCTTACCACAGAGGCAGGACAGGGGAGAAGAGCCACTTTTGTGTAAAACACAAAGCAAACGTACCGAGAGGCTTAGTAAAAATCCTCGAGTGGCAGCTTATCTTCAAGCTGGTGGTACGCCATCAAAAAATTTACAAGGACAAGGAGCAATGAATCTCACTTCATTCCTTGAGTCTTCTCTTGAGGTTATTACACAGAGAACAACTTTGCTGGTAACCTTTGCGTTGGAAATAGATAGGGATGCAGTACTCAAACTTTCCCTAGGACATTTGGATTCTCTGTTTTTAGGTTCAAAAGTTAGAGTTTTTCCGGACTTGTCCAGGGAAACTCAAAAGATATGTAGGATGTTCTTGTTGTTACGACCAAGGGCACAGGCAATTGGTGCTGATTTTCTGTTGAGATTTCCCTGCATATGTAGAATTAAATTTCAGTCTAAACAATATCAATTTTTTGACCCTAAGCAGTTAGAGGATTTTCTTATAAGCAGAGAAGAGGTCAATGTACAGGTTTAGTCACATATGTAACACTGTATGGCAGGCTTGAGTGAACCATTCGGGAATTAAGCTACTTTTTGATTTTGATTATTTCTTTGTTGCTTAATTATTAAGTATGATATTTCTTTTCTTGGATCAATTACCTATATGGTGGTTGATAGTAGAAAATTTTGAATAATTGACTGTAAATTTTCTTTTTCTCTGATAGTAGATTTTTCTGATTTGTGTATTATCATTCATATGTGTATTATGATTGTTAAAAATTATAAATAAAGAATTAAAAAAAAAAAAATCGAGTGGCACAGTTAAACGGCAGGAAACATAAAAAAATCTGTAAAAGCACTTGAAGACTGTAGTCCACGGACAATTCCCAGCTAACCTAACAGCTTGAGATACTCTGCAAAAAAAAAAAAAAAAAAAAAAATGGGCAAAAGCTGCACCACTACACTGTGTGAAGTCAGTTGCTTGTAACTTACTACTATACAAGAGGTTTCCACAAAGCACTAAGTCAGGGGGTGTGAAGACTTAGGCAATCAAGGTTTTTTGGTATCTCATACTATACTTTTTGAATATTGCTATAACAATTTTGGATTGCAGGTGTATAGTATGGTGGGTACATAAGTGAAAAAAAATGTTACTTTAACACATTCAGAACTGTAGACAAGACTTTTGCAAACACTTTCCTCAGACACAAAATGAAAGCCCTAATAAAGTACTGTGCTAGCTCCAAGATCTGGTGATGCTCCCTTTGCCTACCAGCATGTTTGGAAAAAAAAAATCTATTACATAAATATATACTTTGATCCAATTCTCTGTAGCAATTGTGGATATCCCCCTTCAGACTGCCACTTTTTTGAAAAGCAGTGAGGATTTGTAGCAGGATTACATGAAGGTTGCAGCAAAGCATCCATCCTGGTCATGGCAAGAAATATCCTGTGTCAGCTGAATCAGGACCCGTTGCTCTAACTACTGTTAGACCTCTCAAGTGCCTCTGACTCAGTCCACTATGCCATTATTACTTGACAGCTACAGTTGTCAGGTGAAGTCACTGATTGGATTTAGTCTTTTCTGTTACGGAAAGAATTTAAAAACTGAGCAATTAGCGCCTCCCCTAATCTTAGGAGTTTAAGATGTTGGCTTTCCCCAGAGTTCCTCACTCTCTAATGTATCCCCTTGCTCAAATGATTTGATCAGTTTTTTCCTGAGTCCTTGAATGGCAACGTTATGATAAATATTTATATTATGTATGCATCCTAGGTATGACTAGTTACAATACTGTAATCAATCTAGATCTTTTAAAGGTACAGGTGGAATATAAAGTACCTGTTATCTGTATTTGTCTAGATGACCTAATATCTTAAAAATCAATTTTAGGGTGAGTAAATGGTTTTGCCTACCTGACATACTGAATTATGGTGATCAATAGAAACAAAATAAAACATGAAAAAGAAAATAAGATACCTTTTTTATTGGACATAACTTAGTACATTTCTTGATTAGCTTTCGAAGGTTGCCCTTCTTCGTCAGATCGGAAATAATTATGGTGGAAATCAGTAAATCAACAGAAAAGTTAGATAAGGAATATTGGAAACTCCAACACTTTGGAATCTTAATGCCTCCATGGTGGTTCAAGGGCCTAATGCTAGTGTTATTCATTCCCAGTCCTTGAGGTCAGGTTTTCAGGATCTTTCTTATGAATATACACGAAAGAGATTTGCAAGTCTACTACTACTTTATTCAAATCTGTTAACAGTGCTCATAACAGATTTGAATAAAGTAGAAGTAGTAGATTTTCAAATCTCTCTCGTGTACATTCATAAGAAAGTCTCTCTGATGCTTATGAGTATCTTGAAAACCTAACCTGCTGGCAGCCCTCAAGGACAGGGGCTGAAGACCTCAGGCCTGTGCTAAACAGAATGGTTAGGGTATGATACATACCTGTAGCAGGTGTTCTCCGAGGACAGCAGGCTGATTGTTCTCACGACTGGGTGACGTCCGCGGCAGCCCCCACCAACCGGAAAGAAGCTTCGCGGGACGGTCGGCACGCAGGGCACGCCCACCGCGCATGCGCGGCCGTCTTCCCGCCCGTGCGCGACCGCTCCCGCCAGTTGAATGACTAGCAAAAGATGAAACACACAACTCCAAAGGGTAGGAGGGAGGGTAGGTGAGAACAATCAGCCTGCTGTCCTCGGAGAACACCTGCTACAGGTATGTATCATACCCTTTCTCCGAGGACAAGCAGGCTGCTTGTTCTCACGACTGGGGTATCCCTAGCTCTCAGGCTCACTCAAAACAAGAACCCAGGTCAATGGAACCTCGCAACGGCGAGGAAACAACAGAAATTGACCTACGAAGAACAACTAACTGAGAGTGCAGCCTGACCAGAATAAATTCGGGTCCTGGAGGGTGGAGTTGGATTTACACCCCAAACAGATTCTGCAGCACCGACTGCCCGAACCGACTGTCGCGTCGGGTATCCTGCTGGAGGCAGTAATGTGATGTGAATGTGTGGACAGATGACCACGTCGCAGCCTTGCAAATCTCTTCAATAGTGGCTGACTTCAAGTGGGCCACTGACGCTGCCATGGCTCTAACACTATGAGCCGTGACATGACCCTCAAGAGTCAGCCCAGCCTGGGCGTAAGTGAAGGAAATGCAATCTGCTAGCCAATTAGAGATGGTGCGTTTCCCGACAGCGACCCCTAGCCTGTTAGGGTCGAAAGAAACAAACAATTGGGCGGACTGTCTGTGGGGCTGTGTCCGCTCCAAGTAGAAGGCCAATGCTCTCTTGCAGTCCAATGTGTGCAACTGACGTTCAGCAGGGCGGGTATGCGGCCTGGGGAAGAATGTTGGCAAGACAATTGACTGGTTAAGATGGAACTCCGACACCACCTTCGGCAGGAACTTTGGGTGAGTGCGGAGCACTACTCTGTTGTGATGAAATTTGGTATATGGAGCATGAGCTACTAGGGCTTGAAGCTCACTGACCCTACGAGCTGAAGTAACTGCCACCAAGAAAATGACCTTCCAGGTCAAGTACTTCAGATGGCAGGTATTCAGTGGCTCAAAAGGAGGTTTCATCAGCTGGGTGAGGACGACGTTGAGATCCCATGACACAGTAGGAGGCTTGATAGGGGGCTTTGACAAAAGCAAGCCTCTCATGAATCGAACGACTAAAGGCTCTCCAGAGATGGCTTTACCTTCCACACGATAATGGTAAGCACTAATCGCACTAAGGTGATTCCTTACTGAGTTGGTCTTGAGGCCAGACTCTGATAAGTGCAGAAGGTATTCAAGCAGGTTCTGTGCAGGGCAAGAACGAGGTTCTAGGGCTTTGCTCTCACACCACACGACAAACCTCCTCCACTTGAAAAAGTAACTCTTTTTAGTGGAATCCTTCCTAGAGGCAAGTAAGACCCGGGAGACACCCTCAGACAGACCCAACGCAGTGAAGTCTACGCCCTCAACATCCAGGCCGTGAGAGCCAGAGACTGAAGGTTGGGGTGCAGTAACGCTCCGTCGTTCTGGGAAATGAGAGTCGGAAAACACTCCAATCTCCACGGTTCTTCTGAGGACAACTCCAGAAGAAGAGGGAACCAGATCTGACGGGGCCAAAAGGGCGCTATCAGAATCATGGTGCCGCGGTCTTGCTTGAGCTTCAGTAAGGTCTTCCCCACCAAAGGTATGGGAGGATAAGCATACAGGAGGTCGGTCCCCCAATGGAGGAGAAAGGCATCCGACGCTAGCCTGCCGTGTGCCTGAAGTATGGAACAGAACAGAGGCAGCTTGTGGTTGGTCTGAGAGGCGAAAAGGTCCACCGAGGGGGTGCCCCACGCTCGGAAGACCTTGCGTACCACTCTGGCATGGAGCGACCACTCGTGCGGTTGCATGACTCTGCTCAGTCTGTCGGCCAGACTGTTGTTTACGCCTGCCAGGTACGTGGCTTGGAGGAGCATGCCGAACCGACACGCCCAACGCCACATCCCGACGGCCTCCTGGCACAGGGGGCGAGATCCGGTGCCCCCCTGCTTGTTGACGTAATACATTGCAACCTGATTGTCTGTCCGAATTTGGATAATTTGGCAGGACAGCCGATCTCTGAAAGCCTTCAGTGCGTTCCAGATCGCTCGGAGCTCCAGGAGGTTGATCTGCAGATCCTTTTCCTGGAGGGACCACAGACCCTGGGTGTGAAGCCCATCGACATGGGCTCCCCACCCCAGGCGAGATGCATCCGTCGTCAGCACTTTCCCGGGCTGCGGAATTTGGAATGGACGTCCCAGGGTCAAATTGGTCCGGATGGTCCACCAGAGCAGTGAAGTGCGGCAACTGGTGGAGAGGCGGATGACATCTTCTAGATTCCCGGTGGCTTGGAACCACTGGGAAGCTAGGGTCCATTGAGCAGATCTCATGTGAAGACGAGCCATGGGAGTCACATGAACTGTGGAGGCCATATGACCCAGAAGTCTCAACATCTGCCGAGCTGTGATCTGCTGGGACGCTCTGGTCTGCGAAGCCAGGGCCAAGAGGGTGGTGGCCCTCGCTTCGGGAAGGTAGGCCTGAGCCGTCTGGGAATTCAGCAGCGCTCCTATGAATTCCAGAGACTGAGTTGGCTGGAGATGGGACTTTGGGTAATTTATCACAAACCCCAGCAGCTCCAGAAGTTGAATAGTGCACTGCATGGACCGGAGGGCTCCTGCCTCCGAGGTGTTCTTGACCAGCCAATCGTCGAGATATGGGAACACGTGCACTCCCAGCTTGCGTAGGTAGGCCGCTACCACCACGAGGCACTTGGTAAACACTCGTGGGGCAGAGGCGAGCCCAAAGGGCAGCACACAATACTGAAAGTGCCGTGCGCCCAGGCGGAATCTGAGATACTGTCTGTGAGCTGGCAGTATCGGTATGTGAGTATATGCGTCCTTTAAATCCAGGGAACATAGCCAATCGTTTTTCTGAATCATTGGCAGAAGGGTGCCCAAGGAAAGCATCCTGAACTTTTCTTTGACCAGGAATTTGTTCAGGCCTCTCAGGTCTAGGATGGGACGCATCCCCCCTGTTTTCTTTTCCACAAGGAAGTACCTGGAATAGAATCCCTGCCCTTCCTGCCCGGGTGGTACGGGCTCGACCGCATTGGCGCTGAGAAGGGCGGAGAGTTCCTCTGCAAGTACCTGCTTGTGATGGGAGCTGAAAGACTGAGCTCCCGGGGGACAATTTGGAGGCAGGGAGGCCAAATTCAGGGCGTATCCGCACCGCACTATTTGGAGAACCCACTGGTCGGAGGTTATGAGAGGCCACCTTTGGTGAAAGAATTTTAACCTCCCTCCGACCGGCAGATCGTCCGGTACGGACACTTGTAGGGCGGCTATGTTCCCGTGGATCCAGTCAAAAGCCCGTCCCCGGCTTTTGCTGTGGAGGCGCAGGGGGCTGCTTAGGCGCACGCTGTTGACGAGAACGAGCGCGCTGGGGCTGTCCCTGTGCCTGACGAGGCCTTCGGGCCGGCTGGTTGTACCTACGCTTCGCAAAAGAATAGGGTGCAGCCTGCCGGGCCCGGGAAAAACGTCCACCTGTAGAGGTGGATGCTGAAGGCGCCCGGTGGGAGAGCTTGTCGAGAGCGGTTTCCCGCTGATGCAGTTGGTCCACCATCTGCTCGACCTTCTCACCGAAAATGTTATCCCCCCGGCAAGGGACGTCAGCCAGTCTCTGCTGGGTGCGGTTGTCCAGGTCAGAGGCACGCAGCCATGAGAGCCTGCGCATCACTATACCTTGGGCCGCAGCACGAGATGCCACGTCACAGGTGTCAAAAATACCCCTGGACAGGAACTTTCTGCACGCCTTCAGCTGCCTGACCACCTCCTGATAAGGCCTGGACTGCTCCGGCGGGAGCTTCTCGACCAGGTCCGCCAGCTGTTGCACATAGGTCCGCATGTGGATGCTCATATAGAGCAGGTATGACTGGATGCGGGTCACGAGCATGGAGGATTGGTAGGCCTTCCTCCCAAACGAGTCCAGAGTGCGAGACTCCCGCCCCGGGGGCGCCGAGGCGGTATCCCTCGAACTCCGTGCCCTCTTGAGAGCAGAATCCACGACCGCTGAGTCATGGGGCAATTGGGGCCGCATGAGCTCTGGGTCAGAGTGGATCCTGTACTGGGACTCTGCTTTCTTGGGAATGGTGGGGTTAGTTAATGGTCGCACCCAGTTCCGGAGCAGCGTCTCCTTCAGGACATTGTGCAGCGGCACCGTGGAGGACTCTCTAGGTGGTGATGGATAGTCGAGGACCTCGAGCATCTCGGCCCTCGGCTCTTCCACAGAGACCACGGGGAAGGGAATGCTGATAGACATATCCCGCACAAAGGAGGCAAAGGAGAGACTCTCAGGAGGTGAGAGCTTCCTCTCCGGTGAAGGCGTGGGGTCCGAGGGAAGGCCCGTAGACTCCTCTGAGGAGAAATATCTAGGGTCCTCCTCTTCCCCCCACGAGTCCTCATCCTCGGTATCGGACATTAGCTCATGTAGCTCAGTCCTGTACCGGGCCCGGCTCGACGTCGAGGCACCGAGGTCTCGGTGTCGTCGAGCGGTGGACTCCCGCGCCGGCGGGGACGGAGCTCCCTCCATCGACGTCGACGGGGACTCCACCTGCGTGGCGGTCGAGACCGGCACCGCAAGCGGCGGCGGTGTCGACAGCCCCGGCGCCGGGCTAGAGCTCGCCGGCGCCACAGTCATCGGCGCCGAGGGCGCAAGCACCCCCGGCGCCGGCACAGCCTGGCGCATCAGCCCTTCCAGGATCCCCGGAAGGATGGCTCTGAGGCACTCGTCCAGGCCCGCTGCCGGGAAAGGCGGTGGGGCCGGTAAGGGTGTCGGTGCCGGAAGCTGCTGGGGGCCAGGAGACGGCACCGAGGTGCCGGAACCCCGACGCGTCGGTACCTCCACAACCGACGGAGACCTCTCCTCACGACGATGACGCTTCGGCGGCGTCCCCTCTCCGACATCGGGATGCACCGAAGGCGACCGGTGACGACGCTTCTTGTCCTTCTTCCGATGCACGTCACCGGCGCCGGAGGGCATGGAGGAGGAGGAGGTCGATCCCCCTCGGTCTCGAGGTACCGGGTCAGACAGGGTTCGGTCCCGCGGCCCACGAGCTGAGGGCGTGACCGGGGCCGACTGCCCACGCGGCCTCTCCCCACTCTCACCGGAGGACCGGCGGGCCGACGGGACCTGTTCTCCTGGGGTCGCTGCCATCGGTGCCGAAGTCTCGGGCATCGATACCGGTACCGAAGGGCCGGGCGTCAATACCGATGCCTTCGAGGTCGACGTCGAGGGGCCGGCGCAAGTTCCAAAAAGACGGTCCCGCAGAACTTGCCTCGCAACCTGAGTCCGTTTCCGGAGACCGAGACACAAAGAACACGACTTGAGATTGTGCTCCGGCCCGAGGCACTGGAGGCACCAAGCGTGGGTGTCGGTCTGCGAGATCGGCCGGCCGCAGCGACCACACTTTTTAAATCCACTCGGGACCTTCGAGGACATCGACGGAAAAATCGCGTCGGCGAAGTCAAAGTCGTCAATGGTGGCTAAAATCACACCACGAAAAACAAACGACCGAGCGGCCACTAGGCCGCAATGTGGCGTCCCCGCTGGAAGCGAGGGAAAAAAGGGAGCGCGTGTCCCCCACGCGCAGGGTTTCTTTTTTTTTTTTTTTAAAAGGAAACCGGGCGGTCTAAAACCGAAAAACAAAGGTAGAAAAAGCACGATCAGCGTAAACGCGATCGAACGATCCGGCGGCTGAACAGAGAGAGCGCAAAACACGACTCTCTCCAGGCGCGGAAAAAAAGGAACTGGCGGGAGCGGTCGCGCACGGGCGGGAAGACGGCCGCGCATGCGCGGTGGGCGTGCCCTGCGTGCCGACCGTCCCGCGAAGCTTCTTTCCGGTTGGTGGGGGCTGCCGCGGACGTCACCCAGTCGTGAGAACAAGCAGCCTGCTTGTCCTCGGAGAAAGTCTATTACAATTGTTTTATATCAGCACGCACCTTAGCCTAAGTCATCAATTATTGTTATGCTTTAAAATACTGGCATACTTTTCAAGATCACCTGTTAAGTTGCAAATTTCTGGACCTCATTTTCCATATTTTGAGGCCAGCTATTAGATTAGAATGGTATATTCCCAAGTAGAATAAATGACTATTATGAGCTTCTGCACGGAGAAATACAATTGGCCCATAATTGATCTAGGGCATTCTCACTCACAGAACCAGTATTATGGATCAGTTCACTCCAAGAGGCACAAAGAGTATTACATTTTCTCCTTTCATAAAAGGGTTATGTTTTTTTTTCACCACAGTTTGGGCAAGGTTTGGAAACAGCAGTCTTGAGTTGTTCATAGTTTTTCTTTTAAAATTTCTAATTATAGGTATTTTCGATGGTATGTCAGTGGCTGTTTTTAAAATGTTTTGTCTTTGTGCTGGTTTATACACTTACACACCCCCCCCCCACCCCAGTTTATTGAGACACACTAACAGCTGCTGTGCACTAATGCTGGCAAAGCCCATCCACTGCATGTACTTAGAAGAAAAGCATATTCTCAGAGAAACCAACAACCCCTTAATAAATGAAGACAGAGGGAAGAACGATCAATGTATAAAAATTATTCAGAAAAAAAATGACTCCACAGTTTAAGACTCTTATGTATATTGAGGGTATTTTTAAAGGGTGCTTGATATAAAATGAACCACTGTATGTTAATGTCATAGCTGTAAAAATGTTTGTAACATAGGCATTTACTAGGTGCCAGCATTAATTAAATTTTCAAAAAATATGGACCTTGATCTTCAAATGGCAAGCCTCAGATTCTCTCCTAGCATATTTTAAGTCTTCATTCTGATCATCCAAGCAAAAAAAAAAATACAAATGCCAAAGCAGCTCCTATGATTCCAATTTTTAAAGGCTTAAGGCTGTAAACATGAGATCATTCAGTTTTAACAAGCCAACAGTTGCTAAAAACAACTGTAATAAGTAAGTGTCTACTAGTTAGTTACTCATAAGTTACAGATTCTACAAAGGTGACAACTATTCCTCCTCCAAATGTCTACTTTATTTAATGATTGATAATCAATCTGCTCATATCCTAGAGCTCCTGGAATCTGAGCACTCCTTCTGTGATTAACTGCCAGGATGACATCCCACCTTACTATATAAATGAAGAGTGACTGACGTGCTGCGTCCGTCGTTTACAGGAGCTACCCCGATGAGCTGCGAGAGCGCTTCTTAACCCGGCTCCTGCTGTTTCCCCTCCCCTCATCCGGAGGCGGGGGGCTGCCGAGGGGAACCCATGTCAAAGCGGAAGCGGAGGAGTAACGAGGTGTGCGCATACTGCAGCGTGCCCGGAGAGGCTGCAGGCAGCAGCAGTGGTTCTCTCTCCTTATACTTGCTCCTGTCAGCGTTCCGATTTCTGCCTGCAGCACTAAAGATGAAGTCAGAGGGCTGAGAGGAGCAGGTATAAGAAGAGAGAGAGAACGTGGACTGGTGGGGGGGGGGGGGGGGGGGAGGTTCACAGAGAGAGAGTTAACAGAGAGAGAGAAAGGGGACCACGGGGAGGGGTAAGGGATTCAGGAGAGCAGGAAAAATTACTGGTAGAAGGAGGGCAGAGAGAGAGAGAGAGAGAGAGATGTTTGAAAGGGACAGATGCTGGGAATAGGGGATGAAAAAACCAAGGGAGACTGTGGTCATGGAGGGCAGGGGAGATCTGGTGCCCATGGAGGGCAGGGGATAGCTGGTGCCAATGGAGGGGAAGTAAAGGGAAAAGAGGAGAAAACAGGAGGAGACTGATCAGGAAGGGGAGAAATGGTGCCCATGGAGGGGAATGGACCTGGAGAGAAGAGAGCCAGGAGGAGATGGTCATACACACTCACACTCTCTCTCAACTCACTCTCACTGTCTCTTTCTCTCACACACACACAAAATATTACAACAATAAGGGAATTACATTTCACAAATAAAAAATGCCTCCCATTTTAATGGGCTAAATGGCTTGTTTTCTATAAAATAAGAAAAATACCCAGGTTAATGCAAATGTGTTCAGCTCTAAACAGTGCTACCAAAAACCAAGGACCTAATCCACAACATGCAACTGTAATTTTCAAACATGGAAGGAAGTATGCTACATGTTTTCCTGAAGTTAAGCATACTAATCCTCAGAAGGAAGGGATCCCCAGAAGCTTAGCCGGCGGTGGGAGGTGGGGATAGTGCTGGGCAGATTTATACGGTCTGTGCCAGAGCCGGTGGTGGGAGGCAGGGCAGGTGGTTGGGAGGTGGGGATAGTACTGGGCAGACTTATACGGTCTGTGCCCTGAAAAAGACAGGTACAAATCAAGGTAAGGTATACACAAAAAATGACACGTGAGTTTATCTTGTTGGGCAGACTGGGTGGACCGTGCAGGTCTTTTTCTGCCATCATCTACTATGTTACTATTTAAATTGTTATCAAAGCATTAGCCAATCACTTTCCTTTGTTCACACTGCCAACTTTCAAAGCTTATGTGATACACGTCTCTAATAATTTAAAGCACAGTACAATAAACACACACAAATGCCTGCCCAAGGACGACCAACAGCAATTGTTTCTGGATTTCATAAGATTTTATTATGAAATATCGGCTTTAGAAAAAAATGTACAAAAATGTCAGATGTGCAAGTACAGTATTTCAATAGTCTATACATGTGACAAGCTGAATAGCTTCACTGCAAAATGCATATCTAGACAAATATACACACTATCGAGGGAAAGACTGCAATATTTACAAGCTTAAAATACAAAAGCAAGCTGAAATAATTAGCATTGAACGGCGAGAACTAACAGTTGAAAATGGGCTACAAAGCACAATACAGTACACCTGTCCTTACAAATCCACATTAAGAGAATATCGGTTTATTATGTCAGTACACTAAAGCTCCAGCACACCATGCCAGGGACTCAGTTTACAACTTTAAGGGGCCCTTTTACTAAAGTGTGCTAATGGATTTAGCGTGCACTAAATGCTGAGCAGCCCACTGCATTTCTATGGACTGAACGGCATTAGTGCACACCTTAGTAAAAGGACCCTTGAGAGACAGAATCTGTTATGGAATAAAGGAATTTAATCAGCAAATACTGTGAAGCCCCTAAATTATATGATTTTTGGGACTGATCAACTGAAATATTTAATGTCTCTTAAAACTCCTTATGCAGCTCAGAGGAAAACAATTAGATGAGGCTGTATTGAAAAGCATGACTATCAAATTCAACAGCAAAGCTGAATGACAAGTGATCAGTGAATTAAAAACAAAAACAAAACAAAAAAAACTCCTCATTGTTAGCCTCAAATAGTTTTCCCTCAATTTTATGACTAAACTCACAAATGATTAGTATGATAGCAATACTAATTACAATTTACTGGGAGGATAAATTTGTTATTTTTGGTTATACCAAAAACAAACCAAAAATTAAAAAAAAAATAAAAAAAAAACCCACAAAAAACAAACTTGGCTGGATTTCAAAGACATCTACTATATACGGGTAGTCAAGCAAAACTATTAAAGTTATTCATAGTTTTGAACATCTAGAAAATTTCACATTCAGATTTTCATGCAAGCATGTCAGGTATTAAAAAGATACCTGCAATTATGCTACTGTTATAGCAACATATGCTACTCTGGCCTGAAAGATCTTTAGTAAAGTATTTCCAAGTCAGCTTCCACTGCAGAAATCTAGAAATGGAAGGTGTTTTATCCTAATTTAATGCACAGTATCCCTAGCATGCTACAGCTGTACTACCTATCTGGATTGGGATTTGTAAGAAATTTACAAACAGTGTTTCCTTCCACCCTGCTAGAGCTGTACCGAATAGTATATTTTACTATTCAGCCAAATACAAATAATGAAAAATATTGTTCAGCCAAATACAAATAACGAATATTAATAATGGGCATTGAGAGCTTTAGCATAACAAATATTAAAAGAAGCAATGTGAAATCAGAGATCAAGTGTTTATTACAGTAGGATTTAGCACTATCTGGAGCTGAATCGAATACGAATATTCGGTACAGCCCTATTTTATAGTCTGGGATATTACAGCATTATTAAAAAAAGTTATATAAATTCATATAATCAGATAAATTAATTCTTATTTAGTCCATTAACAAGGCACCTACTACTTACTCATTAGGAAAATTCCCTTTTTGAGCTCCTCCCCACCACAACCGTTAAAATTGCTGATGTTTGCAGAAAAATGTTTAAAGCACAATCTCATCCTCTCTCCCTTCTACGTTCTTACATGAAAAAATAAGTAGGTACTGCATGTCTAATTTCATTTGCTTCTGACCAGGCATAGATTCCTTCTTCTATATACATTATTTTGTAGCCATCGTGAAAAGTACAAATTTGAGCTAAATGCTGCAAACTCCAAGCAAGATAGAAGAGGCTGTTCTGCAACTGTGAGTACACACGGAAGAGCAATTTACATACTGTGAAAATGTGGCAGTTAGTCCAAAACCCTAAAAAATGGGGTACTTTACAAGCAAAAAGGCAGTTACTAAACAATATACTAAACAATATAAAATGCCACTACCCTCCATGCCACATCCCAAAATGTGTTAGGAATTTGCAACATCCTGCGGATATTCATATACTGCAAATACAAGTTAATCCTGTCTTATATTGCACAGACCAGATTTTCAGAACAGCTGATCTTCCGCAATCAAGCAGTCATAATAAATGGGCAAGGATGAACAGCAGCAACAGACTTGTAAATCACATCACTTTTGCATCCAAAATGTCATTGGCAGTGGGTAGGCCACTATGGCTATAACCTGACCAAAATTTTGCCCCACATAGCATCATCTAGAGAGCTTTGGGAACAGGGAAGAGATTAGTTAGGCAGCCAATCCTCCCTCCCTCTCCCCCCCTCTCCAATGAAAAGATGTCATGCTACCCCTCAATACATCTGCTCAAGGGCAAGATGTATGCAGACAAGTCCAGCTATTTTCTAAATTATTTCTAACCGTTCAGTAATCCTTCTAGGAATACATCTACAGGGCTGAAATATGACCAACATTATAGCAACCACCAATTTTAAGGTAATTAGAAACAGTTTAACCCTCAAGAGGACCAAAGCCTATTATAGCATTCTTTAAGACTTGGTCCTCTGAAGGTTAATGGCATGCTCTCAACTACTAAATCAATGCAGATTGTACCATTTATATATATAAGCATTTAAGTTCCTATCAAATTCAAACAATAGCTTTCAAATGATACATCTGACAGAACCCTACTATTGAGCAAGGTTTGGCAAATAAGCAGTAGACAGGGCTGAGCCAGCTGCAGAGACCATGGAGACTGCCTAAGCCAATGAAATCTGGACATAAATGCAACTTAGCAAGAGGTACAAGATGTATGTAAAACCATTATCCAATTTAGATACTACACTGCATCCTTGAGCATACTATAGCACATGTATCCAGAGGAGAAGCTAAACATCCATTCAGGAGAGCTAATTTTGAATCTAGCCTTAACTCATACTAGCAGCTTATTTTGAAAATAGTTTAAAATACATTAATATATACATAACAGAGTTCAGCAGTTTTAACACGTAAAAAGTCATGTACAAAGACTGAAGTTTCCATAAATAAATGGTACATCGAGATAAAGGCACTTGCAAGTAAAAATGTACAGTGGCTTGTAAAAATGTACAGTTGCTTTTACAAAAACCTCATTAACTTTCAGGCACTGTACAATATGTATATGTGTAGAAAATTTTCACTATTTATGATGAAAATGACCAACTCTCTGGTAACACTAAATGATGTAGCTTCAAAATGTAGCATTTATACTCCATTTTTGAACTGAGTAAAAAGCACCATGATTTTCCTCCTGACTTTACCAAATACCAAGTAAATTAGTTTCTAAAAGCTATGATCACATAAAAAAAAAAATCCTAAAAAATACAAAAATCACTGAAAACTGTTAGCACAGTAAATGGAGTTATCAGTTGCTTTAAAACTCCATAAAAACTACTTTATTGCATCTTGTGTTAAAAAGCCAAAAAACACTGTTGCAGTGTTTACTCTTCACAATGGTTTGAAAACTATTGCAGGTTAAAAAACACAAAAACAAAATACACAAACCAAAGAAAAAATTTCTTCAATCCAGCTGAAGTTTTGTATTCTGTGACTTAACACAATAAATGAAAGCTGCATATTATAAAAAGGTATATGAAACATGCTTACCAAATCTGATGTGGGATGGGATTTTTCCCCAATGTACAGTTTAAGGGCTTCACAGAATTACCCATATTTAAATGAAGTAAAAACACTAAAGCCAGCAAACATTTCTTCAAGGAAATGTTAGTATACTGCCACTTTTATCAAACTTTTTACCCTTTGATAATGCTGCAACTTGTTTAAGAAGCTCTCGGTTTTTAGCCTGTAACAGAAAACAAAAACACTCGTTAAAGTAAGCTCTTTATCTCATTATATGGTACAATAGAGCGATTCCCAAATCCTGGCAGGACCCCAACCAGTTAGGTTTTCAGGATATCCACAATGAATATTCATAAGAAAAATTTGCATGTAATGGGGCAGTGCATGCAAATCTCATGGTATTCACTGTGGATGTCTTGAAAACCTGACTGGCTGGGGTACCTTCAGGACCAGGCTTGAGAATCAATGGCCTAACGGATCTGTATTTATTACATTAAATACCAGTGCCATATTCATATAATCCAGTAAAGTCTTGAATAGCTCCATCTCTATACCATGGTAACAAAGCAAGTGATGGTCAAAGAGGGCTAACGAGCCCATTCAGTTGGTTTTCCTCTCATTTTCTACTGCTTTGAGTACATGACAACAGACATTCTCTACTTGCTCACCAGTATCCCATATTTTATACCCAACCTGTCAATTCAGTACCACAACCATATATCTGTTCAAAGCATGTTACCCAGTGTACCTGAATGTAATTCACCTTGAGCTACTACTGAAAAAGGTGTGAGCATAATCTAAATAGATAATAATGTTGACTGATTTTATCATTATCAACTAGATCTGCACAATGCAGGCTACTGTAATCATGAAGACAATTCTAAACCTATATTAACGGTACCCAATAAATCAGTTTTTAAAGGCACGTTTACAATCATTTATACTATTCAATGTTCAATATAAATTTCTTTGGTAACCTCAGCAGTGCTCATTGCTAATACATGGAGATAGCAATGTGACCAGCACCCACCTGACCATCGGCTCACCCGATTAACATTTATATATTAATACTGTTCACTTATTTGTATTAATGTTTATGCGTCAAACCCAGGGGTTTTAATGTCCGATGTGCATGTTTCGCCCAAAGACGAGCTGTCGCAAGGACAATCCCTCTAAGCTGTCATTAGCCCCATCTCTGCTATTATTATCTGGGACACCCCCCCCCCCGGATCCTTTAAATTATTCAATTATTAAACTAGCCACTTGACTTGTATTATATGGACAACCTAAACCTAGCATCCAGCATGGCAGCCAGGTTCTAGACAATACAATATGAACAGAGTGGACCAAACTCCACATTGTAGCATTTGGAAATTTCTTCAAGGCTTAGATACAGCCACACCCAACCTGTTTGGATTAAAGGAACAAAAAGCTGAGGGGCTTGAGGCTAAGTTCTTTCTAGAAAACACAATACTTCAGATCATCTGTCAAGAACATTGGTTGACCTCAAAAAAATGCACATATCAATTCTTCTAAATAGTAAAAAAAACTATGAAATCTTGAAATGGCATCAACCTAGAAGCAGAAACACTAATGGACCTAACCTAGTCAGACCTTCTTAGGATGAAAGTTGGGGAAGAAAATAGTTCAGCTTCCTGGGCCTGAATCATTATCTTCGATAGGGGCATGGTCAGCTTAGACAATAGCTCAGGAGCACAGTAAATGTCCATGTCTCTCACACACATCACAGATGGCCCTAGGGAGAAACAGAGGACTTAGCATCTTGGTATGTGAAGCACAACTTTCTGGTGTGCCTGCTTTGAAGCACATCAACCCATCACATCCAGGTTCTCCGAGGCATGCAAAGATTGCACATTCACTTAAGGCTCAGCATTTGCTGCCTGCCTTTGGCTCTCAGTCCAAAAATTTTGAAGCCCTTCTCAGATCACACTTTGGAGATTATAACTAAGCTCAACTCGGGCTTAACATCACATCAAGGCATTTACTGGGCCACATAACTAACGGTTGAGGCAACATTCACAGTGTTCTGGGATTTCACAGCCACCAGCACTGCAATTCTTTATAAGGCAGATGTAACACTTTTTAGCAGATTTCCAGGTATTTTTTTACTGAAAGTTTACTACTGTGAAGTGCACTTTTCCGCAAAGTATACAACTGCATGAAAAAAGTTTAATGTGCTCAGTTGTGCTGAAAATAACTACAGTGCTCTGAAAAAGTTAAAAGGTCCACCAGCCCAAACCAGATGTTGCCCTGGACCCCCTCTATAGGGCAGGGGTGGGATCAATACCCTCTTATTCCTGTATGCTTCACACCACACTGTAATCCCCGTTCTCAAAGCCCTGCCCCTTAACAGTGGAACAGAGTGTCAGCTCTGCCTGCTCCCTGTCATTCTCCTACACTGACTCGCACCATAGGAGTCTAGGGAGCGTGCCCTGCAAAATCACATGAGCCTCTACCCAGGGAGTTAACTGTGCCTGGGTATAATGGGCCCTCAAGGTTCCCTGGGACTTGCTTACCATGACAAATGTAGGCTGCCTCAATAGCCACCTTGATCCAATAAGCTATTTATAAGTAGCTTGAACTTGTGTGCCAGTGATTTTTTTTTATGCTGCAATTGTCTTAAATGTGCTCTCTAGAACTGTGTTTTGAACCTGTGCCAAGTGACTTAATCCAATCAACTTGGTTACACAAAGTTTGGTGACTCTGGTTCTGGTGTCTATCTTACAAGTTGTGTTTATTAGAATTGGGTTTTGAATCTTCAGTGCCAGAGACCTAATTCAATCTATTTGGTTACATAGCACCTAGTGACTCATACCTTGGGAGGAGGGGCAATTTTGTATAAAGCTGTATGGTTAGAGAAAAAAAAAACACAGAACTTTTTACCTTGTGAGTTGTGAGCTACGCTGGGCATTTTCAGAATTGGTTTGATTGGTAACTGAGGTAACCTGTGTCCTAGGACCAAAGGTGGTGAACTGGATAGAAAACTGGTTGACCAACAGGTGGCAGAGGGTGGTGGTAAATGGAATCCGCTCGGAGGAAAGGATGGTGAGAAGTGGGGTTACACAGGGGTCGGTGCTGGGGCCCATTTTGTTTAATATATTTGTGAGAGATATTGCTGAAGGGTTGGGAGGAAAGGTTTGCCTTTTTGCAAATGACAAGAAGATAGCCAATAAGAGTGGATACCCTGGAGGGAGTAGAAATGATGAGAAGGTATCTCCAAAAGTTAGAGGAACATCAAGGGTCTGGCAGTTAAAATTTAATAAGCTTTAAATATCCTGGGTTTACAGCAAATTCCGGTTTCTATTGAGTGATGACTTTATTGGGGTATGGCCGAGATTTAAACCTATTGTACAGGTCTACCGCCGATGCTTTGAAGTCTCTCTCAGAGGCAGACAATTTTTTGAGTCGTAAGAATTGACCTACTGGAAAGCCAGTTTTGGCTGCCATCGGATGAAAACTGTGGTAGTGAAGTAGTGTATTAGAGTCTGTAGATTTTCTATGTATTTTTGTGTTAAATTCCCCCTCATGTAAATAAATGGAGATATCCAAATAATTCAGGGATTGACCCCCCCACCAAAGACTCAAATTTAATGTGTCTGTCAATAGAATTTAGATATTGAAGAACTGTTGAAGCTGCTCATCATTACCCTTCCTTATGAAGATCACATCATCAATGAAACATTTCCATAGGATGACATATGCAAAGAATCTTGATGAAGAGAGGAATTTCTCCTCAAAGTCTGCCATATATAGGCATGCAGTGGTAGGTGCAACTGTGGCACCCATTGCTATGCCATGAGTCTGCAGAAAATGTTTTTCTTCAAATCGGATATGGTTTTTACGGATTACAATTCCCGTTAAATTCAAAAGTTCCACTTTTTCTGATATCTCTAACTGTTGAAGATGGTCATCCACTAAATTACAGACATTATCATGTGGAATGCTAGTGTATAATGATACTACATCCAAGGATAACAATTGTACAGAATTTTCATGTATCACAATATTCTCCAAAATCTGTATGAGATGTGCTGAATCTCTCAGGTAAGATGGTGTCTGAAAGACCCTAGATTGCAAATGGTAGTCCAGATATTGGGAAAGTGGTTCATTGAGAGATCCACTCCCGGAAACTATAGGTCGTCCTGGGGGTTGCCTTAAACCTTTGTGTATTTTAGGTAAAAAGTATATGTGAGGTGTACGACGGTATTGCTTAAATAGGTATCGAAATTCCCTATTAATGATAACACTTGTTTGAGCAGCCGTTAATAAAATGTTGTTAACCTCCTGTTGGCAATCAGGTCCTGGATCTCGATCTAATGGTAAATAAAATTTTCTGACAGTTGTCGAAATGCCTCTGAGCGGTAATCCTCCTTATTGAGGACCACCACTGCACCCCCTTTATTTGCTCGCAATACAATGATTCTGTCATCAGATTTTAAACTTTGCATCGCTTCCAGCTGGGGTCTTGTCAAATTAGATGGTGTATAATGTAACTGTTGTTCCAAGGTATCCAAATCCCGAAGGACAAGCCGCTGGAAAGCCTCAAGCATAACATCCGGTGGTCCCGGAGGCATCCATATAGATGGTAAACGATGGAGTTGCCATGAATGTTTGGGCTTCTTCCTGTGCACTATTATGATCTTGCTGATCAAAATGAAGCTTTAATTTTAATTTAGCCACTAGTATAATACAGTTGGAACGCCAGTTATCATAAGCTAAAAAGGAGCTCATTCAAGCTCCCACTTCCACCACCAGAGGCACAATCTCTTTAACCAACAGAGCTTAAAACACTCAGAGGAGCATATCACACGTTTCAGTTTTACAAATATGATAAATCAGGCAACTTCTGGTAGCTCATGGTAAAAACTTTGGGGAAGGGGGGGGGGGGGGGGTGCATGGGATTACTGTCCTTGGAAGCACATTGTTCAGATAATTCTCTGATCATTTTTATATTTGTACAGGGAGGGGGAACATGCCTCTTACACTTTCTGACGGAGGTTTCTCTCCCCTCCTTGACTGAGGAGGCCCTGCAGGCACTTCTCGGGTGAATTTTGCAAGACTCTCCAACTGCAACTCATCTCATCAGGCCCTTGTTATATTTTACCATGGTGGTGGAGGCTGGTACCTTCAATTACACGCTAACATGGTATTGATTACACTTATTCCAAAACCACCAGAACTCCTCTTAGAGGCCCATCTCCCTTTTATTTTTATTTATTTTTTTGAAATAATTTTTATTGTTGAATGAAATCAGTAACAGATAGTAATTACAAGATCAGATCATTACAATTTCAATGCGGTAACATCTTTACAAAAGGGTAATGAAAAAAAAAAAAACAGGAACAGATATCCATTTCTCTTTCATTCTAATCTTCATAGCTTTCTATCATTTAATCCCTCTCCCCCCACCTCCCTTCCCCCCTCCCCCAAAGGCTGCTATTGCACTATTCCATGCTGTTTCCTGTTTGATCACCATTTACTGGGCCCTTCGGCGAAAGCAAATCTAGTGCTCTCCCCCAAATATCTCTGTACTGGCGGTTCCTCCATGAAACAGCAAATCTGAAGGTAAGACGCACCCAATTGGCCATCTCAACCATACAGTTTTTCCACATATCTAGGTGTGGAGGTTCAGCATCCACCCATGTTTTTAACACACATTTCTTAAGCAACATCATCGCTAACAACACAAATTTACCTTGGGCTACTCCCAGCTTCTGCTCTCTAAGTGAGTCTCCACACCCTAGCAGAGTGATCAAGTACTTCCACTCCACTTGGCGTTGTAAAATGTTTTCCACCAACCCTAATGCTCCAACCCATAATGCATGTAGTGATGGGCATTCCATAAACGAGTGCAAAAATGTTCCTACCCTGCTCTTGCATTTGTTGCACCGGTCATCCTCCTACGTACCCAGCTGCTTCCCCTTTACCTTAGTGATATGTACTCTGTTTATAATCCGGTATTGTATATCTTGTAAGGCTGCGTTTGGGGTGATTTTTCCCAGGTTGCGATATACAGCACCCAATCGCTCCACTGTAACTTCTTCTACTATGTCCCTACTCCACGCCTCCGCTAGTTGTACTAAATGGGGTGCTCTCTGGTGTTCCCTCATCACCTGGTACCACTCTGCCATTTTGTTACTAAGTGGCGTCATCTGTAGGAATATGTGGTCTAGTTGTGTAAAGCGGGTAAGGCTTTTACTCTTTCGCTCCATGCTCAGGATGTAGTCTCGCACTTGTAAATATGCAAAAAATTGGGAACCAGGGATCTGCAGTTCGTGCCTGACCATGTCAAAAGTGGGGAAGGCATCCTCTCCGTCTTTCCTGAACTGCCCTATAAATCTGCAACCCTTCTCCCGCCAACCCTGGAACAGTGACCTTCCCATTTCTGCAGGGAAGGCCATATTCCCTACCAGCGGCAAGAAGGGGCTGGTTCCCTTCACTGCTCCTCCTTTCTCTCTCCACCATCTCCAAGCCAGTTGTAAGGCTGCCACGTACGGGTTTTCCACTATTTTTTTTGCTCCCTGCACTTCCCGTGATTCCAGTACTGTAAAAGGGTCATTCAAACCACACCAGCTCTCCCAAAATCCAGGGGGGGGGGGGCATAGAACCCTTGTCCCGAGATCAACTCATGGATCCAGCGTAATGAAGCTGCTACATTATACCCTCTCAAGTCTGGTAATCTAAGGCCCCCTTGCCCTTTACCCCGGGTCAGTTTTGCAAACGATATTCTGGGGCGCTTCGCGTTCCAAATGAACGTGCCTATAACACTTCTATACAGCTTATCCTCCACGGTTCTCACCCATAGCGGGAGCATCTGCAATGGGTATATTAACTTGGGTAGCATCACCATCTTAACTAGAGCTATTCTACCCCAAAAATTTAATGGCAGGTCTTTCCACCGTTGACATAATCGTTTTACCTCTTCCACTCTGTCTTTCACATTTTTTTTATACATCCATAGTTGTTCTGCACCAAGATAAACCCCCAAATACTTAATGCCATTCTGGGCCCACCTCAGAGGAAAGTTCTGCGATTCTTTAATCTTACATGGGCTACTAACTGGAAGGGCCTCTGACTTTTCAAAATTGATGCTCAGGCCCGCAAACTCCCCAAACGATTGGATGATATCCATCACCACCGGCAATGTGCGGGATGCCTCATCCATCAGCAGCAGCATATCATCTGCGAATAAATTAATTCTTTACTCCTCTTCTCTCACTTTAATTCCTTTCAGCCTTGTATCCTGTCGTATCCTTGCCGCTAGCGGCTCCAGCGTCAAAATAAATAGGGGCGATAATGGACATCCCTGCCTTGTTCCTCCTCCCAGAGAGAATCCTTCAGTCAAGGAGTCGTTAATTATAATTTGGGCCGTTGGTCCACTGTATAACGCCTGAACCCATTCCAAGAATTCCCCCCGGATGCCGAACCGTTTCATTATCCAAAACATGTACTTCCACACCACCTTATCAAAAGCTTTTTCGGCATCCAGGCTAGCCACTATAGAATCTCCCTTTATCCCTCTTCTCTCCATCAAAATGCGGCTTACTTTGAGGATGTTAGCTGATGCGAAGCGCCCCTGAACAAATCCTACCTGGTCAGGGTGCACCAGGCAGGGGACTACCTTCCCCAAGCGGTCTGCCAGAACTGCTGCCAGGATCTTTACATCCTGGTTTAGCAGGGAAATAGGTCTGTAGGACCCTACCAGTTCTTCGTCCTTTCCTGGTTTGGGAATCATTATTTTTTTTTTATTTTTATTACATTTGTACCCCGCGCTTTCCAACTCATGGCAGGCTCAATGCGGCTTACATGGGGCAATGGAGGGTTAAGTGACTTGCCCAGAGTCACAAGGAGCTGCCTGTGCCGGGAATCAAACTCAGTTCTCCAGTTCCTCAGGACCAAAGTCCACCACCCTAACCACTAGGCCACTGTTCCCAAAGCCCCTGTCTCTCTTACGTCCTCACACAGAAATAAAAGGCGATACAATGACATCCTGGAGTATTTTATAATATTCCACTCCCAACCCATCAGGGCCTGGTGTCTTTGCCAGCTTCAATCTCTTAATGACCTGTTGGACCTCCTTCCCCTGTATTGGCATATTTAGCATTTGCTGCTGCTCCTCCGTTAGGGACGGGAGCTCCACCCCTGCTAGGAAGTCTGCACACTGTTCCTCTGAGAATGGGCCCTCCCTGTACAATGACGAATAATAATTCACGAACTCTCTCTGAACATCTCTTAGTGTTGTGCTGGTTCTCCCATTCTTTGCTCTGATTTTACTGATACATTTTCGTGTTGTCTTTTGTCTTACTAGTGTTGCCAGCAGCTTGCCAGTTTTATTACCCCACTGATATAACTTGTATTTATAAAGCTTTATGTTGTAAATCGCACTCTCATCCAAGATTCCCTGTATCTTTTCTACACTGCGCATATGCTTTTTTGTTGGACTCAGAAGGGTGCCCAATAAGGGCTCTGCGAGCCTCCCTTAATTTTACTGTAAAGGCGTCTATCTTTTGTCCTCGGCTCTTGTTTTGGGAGGCGACATGTGCTATGATTTTTCCTCTTAATACTGCCTTAGCGGCCTCCCAGAATATTCTTGGGCTCACTGACTGTGCGTCATTATCCATTATATAGTCTGTCCAACTCTTTCTCAGGTAAGTTTGGAATTCCCTACTCTGATATAACGCCTGGTTCATCAGCCAGCGTTTCGATCCCTCTCTGCTCCCCCAACTCAACCCACACTGGGGCATGATCAGACACATCCGGCTCTCCGATTCCCGTTTGTATTGCCACTGAGCTCATCGAGTGGAAGACCAGCAAGTAATCAAGTCGCGAATGAGTTCCGTGGGGATGCGAAAAGAAAGTGTAATCAGTTTCTTCTAAGTGCTGATGCCGCTAGATGTCTATCAACTCTAATTCCCTCATCATTAGGTTCACCCCCTTGTCGTCATGATCTTTTCCTGCTCTTCTGGGGGGTTTGCAATCAATGGAGGGATTGCTGATATTAAAATCCCTCCAACAATTAGTTGATAGCTATCAAATGTGACCAATTTAGCTATTAATGTTGTAAAAAATTTATGGGAGTAAATGTTAGGCGCATAGACATTGCAAAACCCCACCTTTTTACCCTGCAACGTCCCCGCCACTATTAGATATCTCCCTTCTGGGTCTTGGTATAGCTTGTGCATGTCAAAAGCTAATGTTTTTCTTATCAAGATAGCTACTCCTCGCTGCCTCCCATTATAGGAGGCAAAAAATATTTCTCCAACCCAGTCTCTTTTTAATTTGAGGTGTTCTAATCTGCTTAGGTGGGTCTCCTGTATCAGAGCTACAACAGCTTTCTGGCGTTTGAGTGCTTGCAATATTTTCGCCCGTTTCACCGGGGAGTGCACTCCGTCAACGTTTAATGTCACTATTTTGAGATTAGCCATGCATTATATCAAACAGTTATTTAAGCGAAAATTTTTTTATAATGTATCCTGAGTGCCTCCCAGCTGGGCACCCAGGATCTGTCCCTATTCCCTTGTCTGTGTGGCCACCTAGGGTCCTGCTTCTCTCTTTTATCCCTCTGGTCCCATACCTTCATGAAAAGCAATCACAACCTTTGTGATCTCCTCCCTCTCTCCCCCTCCCCTCTTCCCGTTCCACACACACCCTCCGGTCGTGCCAGTTCTCAACACTCATACTTCCCTTACGCACCACCAACTCCCCCGGTCTCCCCTCTTAGAACACTATCCTTTCCTTCCCCTTCAGCAAATCCCTCTCGGGCCCCGCTTCTAACACCTTGAACCATAATATAACAGAACATTTTGAAACTTCTGAAAAAAACTGGTTGGGTTTCCAGTCCCGCAAGGAGCACCCTGCTGTCTGATAACCTGGGCCCCCAACTTTTCTCCAACTTGAGGCTGTTCTCTTGCAATAGCTGGCTGGTTACCTCGAAGCTGATCAGGGTATCACACCTTTTCCATGACTCAAACTCCTCAGCAATTTAAACATTCTCACTGTTTGCCGTCCAATCTTTAGAGTCCTCAGGTGTTCGGAGCAATTGCAGATAATGTTCGCCTTCCTCTGAGACTCTCAAATGGTCAGGTGCTCCGCCACTCTAATATCCAGTCACTTGGGTAAACCAGTTGCTGCCAGCCTTATTGCTCCAGTACCTTACTTCTGCATCACTGTAATCCATTTGCAAATGCTTCCAGCTCTGCCGCCTCAGTGAAGTATATGGTCTTGTTCTCATGTAGTACTCTTACTTTCGCTGGGTAGACCAGAGCGAATCGGATCCCCTTGTCATATAGTCTTTTACAATGGCGACCCATTACCTTCCTCTGGTCTGACACAATAGTAGAGTAATCTTGAAAAAGAAGTATTTTCCCTCCTTCATAAGTAAGACTGTTTACCTCTGTACGCCTGCAAAACTACTTCTTTGTCAGAGTAGGTTCAACACCTTTGCCAGCACTTGTCTCGGCCTGTTTTCATTGGCCCGCATTGCTCCCACTCTATGCACTCTCTCGATCTGCAGGGCTTTCCCGCCAAGATCTAGGCCTAACTCCTGGGGGAACCACTGTTCCACGAGCTTTCGGAGGTCTGCTGCCTTTACTGTCTCTGGAACTCCCACAATCCGGAGATTGCTGCGCCGACTGCGATTTTCAAGATCATCTGCTTTCTGTACTAACTGTTCACATTTCCGTTCAAGCGTCACAATCCGATCGTTCGTGCCTACTGCCGCGTCCTCGCACTGTGACACTCGTTCTTCCATGTGCTGCAAGCGGGCACTCTGACGCTCTAGCGTTTCATGAATTTGATCCACCGACGACTGGAGTTTTGATAGTTTTTCCTCCAGCATCGTGGAGATTTGTTGCGCTAGTTCCCTCACCAGCTCCGACGGCAATGGTCCGATCATCGGGGTCTCCGGAGCCACCTCCACCATCTTGGACCGCACTATGCAAGTATTTTTCTTCCCCCACGAGGTCTTTGCGGGCATACCCTTCGGGTACTCAGCTGGAACGGTTCCGCGAACGCTCGTTCTACTGCTCCTGCTTTCCCCTTGCGCAGGGGCCCGGTTTGGTATCGCCTCTCGAGGTTAATCGCTGTTTATTTTGCTGATTTTTGCCTGTTGAGCCGGAGCCGGTTTCAGGGACGTCCATTCAGCTCTACGTCATCACGTGACCCCCCCCCCCCATCTCCCTTTTAAAAGTCAACTTAAAACTCTTCAAAAATTTTGGCTACTTGCCTGGGGAAGATTTTACCTACCTTAGTGATAGAGAACCAAGTGTGGTTTGTTAAAGCTCGGCAATCAGTTCTTCATTACTACTACTATTTAACATTTAATGTATGCAAGATCTTACTGGCAATGACTCATTGTCGTCTGACTGAGACCCCCAGCTCTGGTTGTCAGTCTTGACGCCAAGGTGTTTGATAAAGTTCACTGGCTATATCTTATTGATGCCCTTCATAGGTTTCGTTTGGTTTTAATGGTTGGATCATGCAGACTATTCACACTCTTTATTCTGGTCCACAAACGCAGCTCCTAGTGAATGGGAGATGCTCTATTCTCTTTCCCATTTGTAGGGGCAAGAGGCAGTGGTGCCCCCTTTCACCATTATTATCTTTCGAACCCTCTGCTGTGTCCAAAATCAGGATCCGTAGATACCAGGAGTACATCTGTTAGATACTCAGATGAAGGGGCTAGCGTTTGCAGATGACTTACTAGTCGTGTTGACTGACCCACAGAGGTCACTGCCCACTCTCCTTCATCTGACTGATAGATACGGTGAGCTGTCTGTTTTTTTCTTGATCTCCACAAATCCAAGGCCCTGCTGGTCTTGCCAGCTGGAAAGGCTCACTAGGAGGGTTTTTTTTCCCTCTCACATGGGAGGATACAGCCCTTAGATACCTCTGTTTCTCCTTGCCGACAGACCTTTCCACCCTGTATGTCCACAACGTTCAGCCATTGCTACAGGACACTAGATCGAGGCTGCATTTATTTGGCGCTTACCCTTTTGTCCCTCTGTGGCCGTATTTGTCTGTTCAACATGATTTTAGAACCTAAATGGCTCTACACCTTTCAAATGCTACCATTATTTTTAAAGGGTTGTGATGAACGAGTGATAAATATGATTCTGCAACATTACCTATGGGAAGAGAAAAGGCCTCGGTTGCCACGGGAGGATGGGCCTTCTCAGTGTCAAATACCTTGCTGTGGCTAGTGGCATGTGCCACATTAACGACTGGTATAGAGGTACTAACTTTTTTTCCTTTATGCAGCTGGAAACCCATTTGATCCCAGGGGTGCACGTCAGTAGTATTCTGAACAGGTTACCTACCTTGCCCAAGGGCATTTTCAAACAGCATCATATTTTAAAATCTGCTAGAGAAGTCTAGAAGTGGATCTGCTGGCACCCTGCGTTTTCTACAAACTACACTCCTTACTTGACAATTTGCAACAACCCAGACTTTCCACCGGGGCAGGGACGCAGTCTTTTTGAGTGCTGGAAACAGTGGAGCATTTATTATTTGCTACAACTCATTGATCTTGAGGGCTACTTGGAAGTCCTTCACAACGCTTCAACAGGAATTTGGACTTTTTGCCACTGATCTTTTTGCCTATTTGCAAGTACAACATTATGTTCACTCCGTGACCCGAATAGATCTCACAGAGTATGTACAAGACATATTACCAGAAACCTTTACACTAGGCTCCCAACTCTTAGTCCCATTACGATTTCACCACCGGAAGTTGTTGGGCACTACTTCCGATATGGATTATAGCCAATCAACTGTGGATCTCTTTTCCTTACCAGAGACCAACTGCAGGCTTTTATGTTGACTATTAATGCTTATTCGGCCAGGGAAAGTGGGTCGTGGGTGGTATACAGTTAAGGAAGGGGACAAAGGGAAGAGCAAAAAGGGGAAAAAGGGGGAGGGGTGTTCTGAACAATGTTTGATGAGTTTCCTAAGTTTTCTTGGAGAGAGATGTTATAGTTTTGTAAGCTGCGAGATTCAAATAAAGATGATTTAAACATAAAATACTGAATGGAGTGGAACAGATAGGCAGTTGTTGGGCATTACTTCCGATGTGGATTATAGCAAATTAGTGTGCCAATCAACTGTGGAGTTGTCTCTTTTCCTTACTGGAGACCAACTGCAGGCTTTTTTTGTTGAATATTAATGCTTATTCGGCCAGGGAAAGTGGGTCGTGGGTGGCATACAGTTAAGGAAGGGGAGAAAGGGGGGTTCTGAACAATGTTTTCTGAGTTTCCAAAGTTTTCTTGAAGAGAGCTGTTATAGTTTTGTATGCTGCAGGACTCGAGATGATTTAAACATAAAATACTGAATGGAGTGAAACAGGTAGACATCAATCGCTTGTTTACTCTTTCCAAAAATACAAGGAATAGGGGACATGCAATGAGGCTATTAAGTAGTACATTTAAAACAAACCAGAGAAAATATTTCTTCACTCTATGTGTAATTAAGCTCTGGAATTCATTGCCAAAGAATGTGGTAAAAGCAGTTAGCTTAGAAGTGTTTAAAAAAAAGGTTTGGATAATTTTGTTTATTTTAATTTTTGTTACATTTGTACCCCGCACTTTCCCACTCATGGCAGGCTCAATGCGGCAGGCAATGGAGGGTTAAGTGACTTTCCCAGAGTCACAAGGAGCTGCCTGTGCTGGGAATCGAACTCACTTCCTCAGTTCCCCAGGACCAAAGTCCACCACCCTAACCACTAGGCCACTCCTCCACTCCATGTTAAAGTCCATAAACCATTATTAAGATAATCTGCTACTTATTTCTAGAATAAGCAGCATAAAATCTGTTTTGGAAACAGGATACTGGGCTTGATGGACCTTTGGTGTGTCCCAGTAGGGCAAAGCTTATGTCGGTGATTTTTAACCTTTGTCATGGCTCAAAAATTATCAAAGCACACCATCAGTTTTTTTTACAGATATATTTTATCAAACAAGTATTTCCTAAAATGCTCCAGCTCTCAGAAAGCATTTTAAACACAATTGCTACTGCACTGAAGCCAATATAAATGATAAAGCATCTTCTCTCTGATTTTATCCCTCTTCCCAATACTACAGGAAGCCCTGCTCCAAACACACCCACCTGTCCATTACAACAACAGAAAACCCCCTACACTGCTCCCAACACTTCAGGGTGCCATATTCCATTTGCCCCCTCTGCTCACACACATTTTTCCAAGCTAGCAGGAACCTGTAACTCCTGACACTTCCTCCAGCTCCCCAGCACACACTTTCCTAAAAATAAGTTAAGGATGTTGTCACTGTGTCTTTTCCCTTAGAAAGCAGCCCGGGCCCATATATACTGTGTTCAGCTTGGTTCTGTCGACCCCTTGCATCAAAGTCTACTTGTAAATTTTTATTGGACTAACTTTAGCTGCCATTACCCACATATTTGTCGGCCTTTATTTTCAACCAATCCAAGTGGACTTCACTACTAGGCAACATGGCTTTATTAGAAATGATGGAAGCTGTTACTATGAGTTGACAGAGACAAGATCTTCTCATTTGGTGTGACTAACAGGAATAACACAGCAAAAGTATTACTACTACCAAAAATCCTATCCAGGAGGAGAGGAAGATGGAAAAAAAAGAAAAATGTGTATATACAGTGTACTGATCACACATAAGTACACACACTAACATACCTTCCTTACTACATTGCCTGGTTATTCAGGGAGTTTAAAGCTGTTTAGAGCACAAATCCTGTATTTTCTTAAATGTATTGCAACACAAAGAGCCCTCATGCAAGAGCCGATTACCTAACAAAGCTACACACTCTCCAGCCAGTAACCCAGCATTTTCAGTTTTCTTCTGCAGCGGTTGGTGGCAGGAGGCAGCGTTCAGACAGCCTGCTCACACCAAACCAAGCCTTCTTGCTTTTCGCCTATGCGAAAAGCAGGAGATTACGTCAGAGAGAGGACTCAGGGGATGGCACTAGCAAGCTGTATGAAATTGCTGCCTAAACGCTAGTGGCAGACCTGCAGAGGCATACTGGTTGAAAAATGCTAGCTTATATTCTTATGACTGGAGGGACCTTCCACATGGCAGTACACAATATAGCGAAGATACTTACCTGTAGAGCAGGTATGCTCCGAGGACAGCAGGCTTCATGTTCTCACAAGGAGGTGACACCGATCTGCGTTCCCTGGTCTGGCATTTTGCCAAAGCTAAAAAGAGAGCTTTGTGGATCACGAGCTGAACTTAACCGTGCATGCACGAACGTGGTCTCCTCAGTTTAATAATAAAGCAAAATATAAAGTAAAAATAACCAAGGAGACAACTCCAAGGAGAGGTGGGAGGGATTGTAGACTATGAAGCCTGCTGTCTTCAGAGAATACCTGCTACAAGTAAGTATCTTCGCTTTCTTCGAGGACAAGCAGGCTTCTACCTTCTCACAAGTGGGGAATCCCTAGCATCCAGACTCACCCAAAACAAGAAACATGGTCAATTGGGCATCACAACAGCAAGGACTTAACACAGATTAACCTGAAACTATATACAATCAGAATGACAGTGCAGCCTGGAATAGAATAAACGGGCCTAGGACGGTAGAGTTGGTTCCTAGATCCTACCTAAATAGATTCTGCAACACTGTCTGCCTGAACCAACTGTCTTCATCAGGTATCCTGCTCAAGGCATGTGATGTGAATATGTGGACTGAAGACCACGTCACAGTCTTGCAAATTTCTTCAATGGAGGCTGACCTCAAGTGAGATACCAATGCAGCCGTGGCTCCGACATTATGAGCTGTGACATGACCCTCTAAGGCCAGCCCAGCCTGGGCATAAGTGAAGGAAATGCAATCTACAAGCCAAATTGAAATGGTGCGTTTCCCAATGGCGACCCCCATCCTATTGGGATCAAAAGAAACAAAAAGCTGGGCAGACTGTCTGAAGGGCCTTGTCCGCTCCATGTAGTACGCCAGTGTTCCCTTGCTATCCAAGGTGTGCAAGCTGCTTTCACCAGGATGGGCATGAAGTCGGGGAAAGAATGTTGGCAAGACAACTGACAGACACCACCTTCGGCAGGAACTTAGGGTGCGTGCGGAGTACTACTCTGTTGTGATGAAACTTAACATAATGTGCATCCGCTACTAAGGCCTGAAGCTCACTGACCCTACAAACTGAGTGGCTCAAAAGGAGTTTTCATCAGCTGGATGAGAACAACGTTGAGATCTCATGACACTGTTGGAGGTTTGACAGAAGCAAGCCTCTTATGAAATCGAACTAGAGACTGTCGAGAGATGGGCTTACATTCTACATGGTTACGATAAACACTAACTGCACTAAGGTGAACCCTTACGGAGTTGGTCTTTAGACCAGATTCTGATAAGTATAGAAGGTATTCAACCCTTACGGAGTTGGTCTTTAGACCAGATTCTGATAAGTATAGAAGGTATTCAAGCAGGGTTTGTGTAGGGCAAGTAAAGGGATCTAAGGTCTTGCTCTCACACCAGACGGCAAACCTCCTCCATTTAGAAGAGTAACACCTTTTAGTGGAATCTCCTGGAAGCCAGCAAGACTCGGGAGACACCCTCCAAAAGACCCAAGGAAGCGAATTCTAGGCTCTCAACATCCAAGCTATGACAGCCAGAGACTGGAGGTTGGAATGAAAAAGTGACCCCTCGATCTGCGTGATGAGGGTCGGAAAACACTCCAATCTCCACGGTTCTTCTAAGGATAATTCCAAAAGGAAACCATATCTGCCACGGCCTGTATGGAGCGATTAAAATCATGGTTCAGCAGTCTCGCTTGAGTTTCAAAGATTTTCCCACTAGAGGTATCGGAGGATATACATACAGAAGACCTGTCCCCCAACTGAGGAGGAAGGCATCCAAGCCTAGCACAGAACTGAGGGACCTTGTGGTTTATCTGAGTGGCAAAAAGATCCACCGAGGGGGTGCCCCACACTTGGAAGATCTTGTGGGTTATGCCCATATTGAGAGACCACTTATGCAGTTGCATTTTCCTGCTCAGCCTGTCGGCCAGGGCATTTATTTATTACATTTGTATCCCACATTTTCCCACCTATTTGTAGGCTCAATGTGGCTTGTTTGTGCCCACCAGATAAGTGGCTCGAAGGAACATACCATGTTGGCGAGCCCACTGCCAGATGGCCTCCTGACACAAAGGGCGTGATCAGGTGGCCCCCCTGCTTGTTGGTGTAATATATTGCAACCTGATTGTCTGTTTGAATGAGAACAATTTGATGAGATAACTGTAATAAAAAGTATTTTAGAGACTGCTTTTCAACTCTATCTGCCTTGACCAACAAGTGCACAGGGTCTGTATTTGTGATTAGAAGTAATTCTGTTTAAAAATGATTGTTTACCTTTGATTGTGTGAAAATAAGTTGGAATGTAGAAGATAAGACACAGCTCTAATTAATTTGTTATGTGAAGGGAAAGGAAAGGTGGAGCCTGTTTTCGAGTTCAGACTGGACACATGGACTATGAAACATGTGACCACATTCCCATAGTATGGCTTGTTTAGCTAAACAGAGAAACTCTCAAGCATTTTGTAAATTTTCCTTAGCTCTGAATATGAGTTCTAAACCTAATAAAAAAGGGGGGCCTCTGGCAGTGAAGTTCACTATGGGTGGACGCACCGCGTAGAACCAAAACTCCTGGTCAAAAAAGCTCCTGGCTTTCGCTGTGAAGAGGAACCCCCAGCTGATAAGAGCCTAGATGATGTAAGGACCAGGGATGATCATTATTTTTTTTATTTTTTGTCACATTTGTACCCCATGCTTTCCCACTCATGGCAGGCTCAATGCGGCTTACATATTGTATACAGGTACTTATTTGTACTTGGGGCAATGGAGGGTTAAGTGACTTGCCCAAAGTCACAAGGAGCTGCCTGTGCCTGAAGTGGGAGTTGATCGAACTCAGTTCCTCAGTTCCCCAGGACCGAAGTCCACCACCCTAACCCTAACCACTAGGCCACTCCTCCACTCCATTATGCTTCTTTTCCTGGTCTAGGAACTCTTAGCATTGTTTAGATGTAGGGACCAGTGATGTAATGATTGTTTATAGAGTTTTGTTTAATTATAGATAGAATGATTACAGGTATTGTTTCTTTTCAGTTATATACAGTGGTGGAAATAAGTATTTGATCCCTTGCTGATTTTGTAAGTTTGCCCACTGACAAAGACATGAGCAGCCCATAATTGAAGGGTAGGTTATTAGTAACAGTGAGAGATAGCACATCACAAATTAAATCCGGAAAATCACATTGTGGAAAGTATATGAATTTATTTGCATTCTGCAGAGGGAAATAAGTATTTAATCCCTCTGGCAAACAAGACCTAATACTTGGTGGCAAAACCCTTGTTGGCAAGCACAGCGGTCAGACGTCTTCTGTAGTTGATGATGAGGTTTGCACACATGTCAGGAGGAATTTTGGTCCACTCCTCTTTGCAGATCATCTCTAAATCATTAAGAGTTCTGGGCTGTCGCTTGGCAACTCGCAGCTTCAGCTCCCTCCATAAGTTTTCAATGGGATTAAGGTCTGGTGACTGGCTAGGCCACTCCATGACCCTAATGTGCTTCTTCCTGAGCCACTCCTTTGTTGCCTTGGCTGTATGTTTTGGGTCATTGTCGTGCTGGAAGACCCAGCCACGACCCATTTTTAAGGCCCTGGCGGAGGGAAGGAGGTTGTCACTCAGAATTGTACGGTACATGGCCCCATCCATTCTCCCATTGATGCGGTGAAGTAGTCCTGTGCCCTTAGCAGAGAAACACCCCCAAAACATAACATTTCCACCTCCATGCTTGACAGTGGGGACGGTGTTCTTTGGGTCATAGGCAGCATTTCTCTTCCTCCAAACACGGCGAGTTGAGTTCATGCCAAAGAGCTCAATTTTTGTCTCATCTGACCACAGCACCTTCTCCCAATCACTCTCGGCATCATCCAGGTGTTCACTGGCAAACTTCAGACGGGCCGTCACATGTGCCTTCCGGAGCAGGGGGACCTTGCGGGCACTGCAGGATTGCAATCCGTTATGTCGTAATGTGTTACCAATGGTTTTCGTGGTGACAGTGGTCCCAGCTGCCTTGAGATCATTGACAAGTTCCCCCCTTGTAGTTGTAGGCTGATTTCTAACCTTCCTCATGATCAAGGATACCCCACGAGGTGAGATTTTGCGTGGAGCCCCAGATCTTTGTCGATTGACAGTCATTTTGTACTTCTTCCATTTTCTTACTATGGCACCAACAGTTGTCTCCTTCTCGCCCAGCGTCTTACTGATGGTTTTGTAGCCCATTCCAGCCTTGTGCAGGTGTATGATCTTGTCCCTGACATCCTTAGACAGCTCCTTGCTCTTGGCCATTTTGTAGAGGTTAGAGTCTGACTGATTCACTGAGTCTGTGGACAGGTGTCTTTCATACAGGTGACCATTGCCGACAGCTGTCTGTCATGCAGGTAACGAGTTGATTTGGAGCATCTACCTGGTCTGTAGGGGCCAGATCTCTTACTGGTTGGTGGGGGATCAAATACTTATTTCCCTCTGCAGAATGCAAATAAATTCATATACTTTCCACAATGTGATTTTCCGGATTTAATTTGTGATGTGCTATCTCTCACTGTTACCAATAACCTACCCTTCAATTATGGGCTGCTCATGTCTTTGTCAGTGGGCAAACTTACAAAATCAGCAAGGGATCAAATACTTATTTCCACCACTGTAGCTAATCATTGTATATATCTTAATCATTGTAGATTTTAGAACCTCTAATAAAGGTCTCATTTACCTAATACGAATCCAAAAGAATCCACAGTAATTACTAAGTAGTCTGTGTCAGTGAAGCAGGCTGTAAATCCATAGCAGTACAATAGCCGATCTCTGAAAGCCTTTAGAGCATTCCAGATCGCCCAAAGCTCCAGGAAGTTGATCTGAAGATTTGTTTCCTGGGAGGACCAAGCACCTTGAGTGGGAAGCCCATCTACATCAGCTCCCCATCTCAGAAGAGATGCATCCGTTGTCAGCACTTTTTGTGGCTGAGGAATTTGGAATGGAAGTCCCAGAGTCAAATTGGATCAAATTGTCCACCACTGAAGACAGCATATCAGCTCTGGGGACATTTGAATGACATCTTAGACTTCTCATGGTTTGACACCACTGAGAAGCCAGGATCCCACTAAGCTGAGCTCATGTGAAGTCATGGGTGTAACATACACTGTGGAAGCCATGTGGCCCAGCAATCTCAGCACCTGCCGAGTTGTGAACTGCTGAAAGGCACGAACCTTGGATGCCAGCGAGACAAAATTGTCCACTCTCGTCTCGGTTGGTAGGCTTCAACCCTCTGTGTGTCGAGCAGGGCTCCTATGAACTCATCGCTGGTCAGGATGTAGATGGGATTTGGGGTAGTTTAAAATGAACCCTAGTAGTTCTAGCATCCGAATAGTCATCCACATGGACTTCGAGCACCATCCTCTGAGGTGCTCTTCACCAGCCAATCGTAGAGATACGGGAACACATGGACTCCAAGTCTGCATAGTGATGCCGAGATTACTGCTAGACACTTGAAGACCCTGGGAGCTGATGCGAGACCAAAAGGCAACACATGATACTGAAAGTGATGTGTTCCCAGCCGAAACTGAAGATACTTTCGATGGGCTGGAAGTACCGGGACGCGAGACTATGCATCCTGTAAGTCCAGAGAGCATAGCCAATCATTTTTTCTGAATCATTGGGAGAAGAATGCCCGTGGAAACAATCCTGAACTTTTCTTAGACTAAAAATTTGTTCAGGGTCCTTAGGTCTAGGATGGGACACATCCCCCCGCCTTCTTCACAAGGAAGTACCTGGAATAGAATCCCTGCCCTTCTTCCCCTGGTGGAACGGGTTTGACTGCTGCTACTACTACTACTACTACTACTATTTAGCATTTCTATAGCGCTACAAGGCATACGCATGGTCCTTTAGAAGGGCGGAGAGTTCCTCTGCCAGTACCTGCCTGTGCTGAGAGCTGAATGAACGAGCTCTCTGTGGGCAATGTAGAGGTTTTTGATGCCAATTGAGGGCGCATACGAGACAGACTATTTGAAGAACCCACCAGTCTGAGGTTATAAGAGGCCACCTTTGCTGAAAACAATTTTAGCCTTCCCCCAACAAGAAAACCTGGGTCCTCTTCTTCATGCAAAGACAGAGAACACAGTTAGCAGGGTTATGGTCGGGCCCAAGACACCAAGAATGGGTGTCCTTTCCCGAGATAGTCCGACTGCACAGGGTACAAAGCTTGAAACCACTGGGAGTCTTCATGGACATGGACGGGGAAACTTCGACGGCTAAATCAAACAACTCAATGGTGCCTGAAAAAAGGAGCAAGGCATGGAGAGAAAAAGACCCGAAGTCAGGGCCTAAAAACGGCCTGATGACGCAGGAAAAAAAAAGTAAACTTAAAACTGGGCAAAATGAATTTAAGAAACTAAAGGAATGTAAAAAAGAGGTCTTATAAGAGGAACCAGAAAGAAAAACAAGAAAAAATACCGCCGGAAGAAACAAACAAACAAAAAAAAGCTCTCAGACTGGACAAATGAGGAGAGGGCAAAAAAACCAGCACCTTCTCCTCACACGGAAAAGAGAGAACTGAGGAGACCGTGTTCGCGCAATGGGCAGGAAGGCATTCGGGCATGCCTGGTGGAGGGTGGCTCGCACTCCACAAAGCTCTCTTTTTAGCTTTGGCAAAATGCCAGACCGGGCGACTCAGATCGGCGTCACCCATCTGTAAGATAAAAGCCTGCTTGTCCTCAGAAAATAGCTCTCACACACCATTAAATTATATGTATAACCATACCTTAAATAACTATTTTATACATGCTGCCCTTTTTGCTTGTAATTCTAGATGAAAATTCCATTAAATAATTAGGTGTACTTGAAAAGTATTATTATTATTATTTTACCTGCAGTTGTTCAACAACTTCCTTGTGTCCTCTTTCCATCCCATTCATCTTTGTTCTCAGATTAGATTCCTGGTACTGGAAGTCTGCCTTCAATTCTGTCAACTGCAAAAAGACAAGTACTGAGTAAGTACTATAATTTCTGAAAGTAATATTATTTACAATAGCTGAACTATGCAAAGAAATATGAAGTCAGTCATATGGTGAGGAAAAGTGCTAAATAAATAATGCAACCAACTAGTACTTGCAGAACATACTTCAAAAGACATTTCAAAATTTATTTTAAGTACTAGTTAGGAACCATTAGACCTTTTGAAATAGCATAACATGAACATAGGCAACAATTACAACAGTGATGAGGGTTGGAAAATACTCCAATCTCCATGGTTCTTCGGAGGATAACTCCAGAAGAAGTGGAAACCAGATCTATCAGGGTCAATAAGAAGCGATCTAAATCATGGTCCCACGGTCCTGCTTCAGTTTCAGCCAAGTCTTCCCTACAAGAGGTATGGGAGGATACGCATAGAGAAGACCTAACCCCCCAATAAAGAGGAAGGCATCCGACGCTAGTGTGTAGTGGGCTCTGAGCCTAGAACAGAACTGAGGGTCTTTGTGATTAGATTGAGCAGCAAAGAGATCCACCAAGGGGGTGCCCCACACTCAAAAGACCTCACAGGCAACGCCCATGTTGAGTAACCACTTGGGTGGTTGCAAGAACCTGCTCAGTCTGTTCGCTAGGTTGTTGAATTTGCCTGCCAGTTAAGTGGCCTTGAGGAGCATTCCCTGCTGGACTGCCCAGTGGCACATCCCAACGGCCTCCTGACAACAGGCATGATCCAGTGCCCCCCTGCTTGTTAATGTAATACATGGCAACTTGATTGTCAGTTTGAATGAGAATATGGTTGATCAGCTGATCTCTGAAAGGCTAAATATTGATGTGAAGATCTGACTCCTGGGCTGACCAAGCACCTTGAGTGTGAAGCCCATCTACATGAACTTCTCACCCCAGACGGGATGAATCTATTTTTAGCTCCTTCATGGGCTATGGAATTTGGAATGGGAGTCCAGAGTCAAACTGGATTTAATTGTCCACCAAAGCAGAGACTAAACCAGCTCTGGTGAAACCCGGCTGACATCTTCCACAATCCCCATGGCCTGACACCACTGGGAAGCTAGGGCCCACTGGACAGTTCTCATGTGAAGACGTGCCATGGGTGACACATGAACCATGAAGGCCATGTGGCCCAACAACCTCAACATCTGCCAAGCTGTGACCTGCTGAGCTGCTCAGACTTGAGCGGCAAGGGTGACAAGAGCATCTGACCATGCCACATGGATGAAAGCCCGAGACTGCTGAGTGTCTAAGCAGTGCTCCTATGAACTCCAACTGCTGGAGAGGGAGCAGATGGGACTTGGGGTAGTTTAAGATGAACCCTAGTAGATATAACACCTGAATAGTCATATGCGTGGAATCCCGAGCACTGTCCTTCCATTTGCTCTTCACCAGTCAATCGTCGAGATAGGGTAACACAGACTCCCAGTCTGTGAAGCGACACTACAACTACAGCAAGATACTTGGTGAAAACCAGGGATGCCAATGTGAAGCCAAGAGGCAACATGCGGTTTGGGAAGTGATGTGTCCTCAACCAGAATTGAAGATACCTCCTGTGAGCTAGAAGTACTTAGATGCAAGTGTACACATCTTTAAGTCCAGAAAGCATAGCCAATCATTTTCCTGAATCATGGGGAGAAGGGTGCCCAGGAAAACCATCCTGAACTTGTCCTCCACTTCCAAAAGAATTGGAACGGCATTCACCATTGCCTTAACAAAAGATGGGGAGGAAAGGTTCTCAGGTGGAAACTTTCTCCTTTCCTGTGGAGGGATCAGAGAGGATGCCATGAGCGCTCCTCATTGGAGTCAACCAGGAACTCCTCCTGGGAGGGCTGAGACCGAGCCCGCCTTGATGAAAAAAACACTGAATGAATTCTCTACTTCTGTCTTTACAGAAGAAGATGTAAGATCTCCCTGAACCGGAAATGGTTTTCAAGGGTGATGATGCAGAGGAACTGAAAGAAGGAATCTCGGTGAACCTGAAGATGTACTGAGCCAAATTGACAAATTAAAGAGTAGTAAATTGCCTGGACCGGATGGCATACATCCAAGGGTACTCAAAGAACTCAAGCATGAAATTGCTGATCTGCTGTTAGTAATATGTAACCTGTCGTTAAAATCATCCATAGTACTTGAAGATTAGAGGGTGGGCAATGTGACGTTGATTTTTAAAAAGGGTTCTTAAAGGTGAGCCAAAAATTATAGATCGGTAAGCCCAATGTTGGTGCTGGGCAAAATAGTGGAAACTATTATAAAGAATAACATTACAGAACACGTAAACAAACATGATTTAAATGGGACAGAGTCAGCATGGGAAGTCTTGCCTCACCAATTTGCTTCATTTCTTTGAAGGTACGAATAAACATGTGGATAAAGGTGAGCCGGTTGTTGTAGTGTATCCAGATTTTTAGAAAGCTTTTGAAAGTTCCTCATGAGAGACTCATGAGAAAATTTAAGAGTCATGGGATAGGAGGCAAGGTTCTGGTGTGGATTAGGAATTGGTTATTGGACATAAAACAGACGGTAGGGTTAAATGGTCATTTCTCTCAATGGAGGAGGGTAAACAGTCAAGTGCCGCAGGGATCTGTACTGGGATTGGTACTATTTAACATACTTATAAAGGATATGGAAATCGGGACGATGAGTGAGGTGATCAAATTTGCAGGTGATACAAAACTAATTACGGTTGTTAAAACATGTGCGGACTGTGAAATACTTAAAGAAGACCTTAAGAAATTGGAAGGCTGGGCATCCAATGACAGGTGAAATTTAAATGTGGACAAATGCAAGTTGATACAAATTGGAAAGAATAATCCAAATTATAGTTACCCGATGCTACGGTCCACCTTGGGCATCAGCACTCAAGAAAAAGATCTGGGTGTCGTAGATAATATGCTGAAATGTTCTGCTCAGTGTGCAGCAGCGGCCAAAAAAGCAATCAGGATGATAGGAATTATTAGGAAACGGATGGTGAATAAGACCGAAAATACTATAATGGCTGTTAATCACTCCATGGTGTGTCCGCACCTTGGGTACTGCATTCAGTTCTGGTCGTCATATCTCAAAAAAGATATAGCGGAATTAGAAAAGGTTCAAAGAGTGACCAAAATGATAAAGGGGATGAAACTCCTCTCATATGAGGAAAGGCTAAAGAGGTTAGGGCTCTTCAGCTTGGAAAAGAGACAGATGAGGGGAGATATGATTGAGGTCTACAAAATCCTGAGTGGTGTAGAACGAGAAGAAGTAAATTGATTTTTTTTACTCGTTCCAAAATACAAAGACTAGGGGACACTCAAGGAAGTTACATGGAAATATTTTTAAAACAAATAGGAGGAAATATTTTTTTACTCAACAAATAGTTAAGCTCTGGAACTCTTTGCCAGAGGATGTGGTAACAACGGTTAGTGTATCTGGGTTTAAAAAGGTTTAGACAAATTCCTGGAGGAAAAGTCCCTAATCTGCTATTGAGACAGACATGGGAAGCAACTGCTTGCCCTGGGATTTATAGTATGGAGTGTTGCCACAATTTGGGTTTAAGCCAGGTACTTGAGACCTGGCTTGGCCACTGTTTGGAAAACAGGATACTGGGCTAGATGGATCACTGGTCTGACCCAGTATGGATACTCTTATGTTCTTATGTCCCTGAGAAGGATGCTGAGGTGTCAGCTCCAGCCTCAACTCCTGCGAAGCTTCCTCCACTGACAATGAGGGGGTGCTAACACAGGGGGCAGTTGATGCCAAGGCCACAAGTAGTGCTGGCATAGACCTCACCGCAGGCTGACGGCCATGCGGAACAGCTGTAAAAGGCGTGGCAAGCGCAAGCACCCCAGACACCGACGCACTCTGTTGTATAAATCCCGCCAAAAGCTAAGGAGAAAAGGCCCTGAGGCACTCATTGAGGGCAGACATTGAGAAAAGCTAGGGTGTCGGTGTAGAAGCAGGCTGCTGAACTTGTGGGGTTGAAGTGGGTGTCTGGTCCTGACTGCCTGGAGACCCATGCATTGGCACCTCCTGTATGGAGTGGGAGCAGTCTTACCAGTGCAGATGCTTGACAGATGCTGGGGAATCCCTTGGCCTGGATTGGCCGCTGTCGTGGATAGGATGCTGGGCTCGATGGACCCTTGGTCTTTTCCCAGTGTGGCATTACTTATGTAATCCCTCGGTGCCTTGGAGCTCCCAGTACCATGCGTCGATGGTGATCAGTGGCGATGCTTGGCATCAGCCGCTCCTCAGTGCCAATGTCAAGTCCTCGCGTCATCTTGGGGTCGGGTCCAATGCTGATTGGTCCCGGAAGGCCTGCATAGAGACTGGTGTCAAAGCAGGTAGAGGCTCACTCCATGCAGTCACTTCCAGTATCTAAGGGTCTTGTAGTTATACGGACACACTTGATGCTGATACAAATACAGACGTTGAGGTTTCAGACCTGGCTCCAAAAAGTTTCTCTTTGAGCCTCTCTGGCTAACTGTGGTCTTTTCTTCATACAAAGACAAAAAAAGACAGAATGGGTAGTGCTCAGGCCTCACACTGGAAACACTAAGAAAGGATGTCTCTGCCACAGATTGTCCTATTGCACCGCTTAAAGCCATTGGGAACCTTCAATGATATGGAAGGAAAAACAGCCATGGCTAAATCAAAAGATTTGATGGTGCCAAAAAAGGGGCAAAGCACCAGAGAAAAATGAAGGGAAGAACTTGACCAAAGCTCAGGCCTAAATGCGGCCCTACTGAGTACGGTAAAATAAAGGAAACCTTAAAAAAAAGGGGAAAATAAACTAAAAATGTAAGGGAAAGGAGGAAGACAACCCAGAACAAGGTACAAAATAAAACTAAAAGAGAAACAAGGCACAAAAAGCGGCTCTTGTTAGAAAACTGAACCTGCAGCTGTGAGGAGAGAACAGCAAAACGCATCCACTCCTTACTCCGGAAATAAACAGAATTGATATTCCTACTCTCTCGCAGCTGGTAGGAAGGCACCTGCGCATGTACAGTGCGACTTGCGCTCCAAAGAGATCTGTAAAAGGTTGTTAGAAGCTCTAGACTGGGCAACGTGGATTGTGTTACCCACAAATGAGAATCATAGGCCTGCTTGTCCTCGAGAAAATCAATTGACAAAGCAATGGAAGTTATCTAGTAACATAGTAAATGATAGCCGATAAAGATCTGACGGTCCATCCAGTCTGCCCAACACACACACTATCAATTCATGATTAAACCAACAATGAATGCAATATAAAATACTTGATTATGGTCTCTCTTTTGCATTTCTGGGATGTAGACCACAGAAGTCCGCCTGGCACTGTCCTTACATTTCAACTACTGGAGTAGCCGTCAAAGCCCACGCCAGTCTACCTGAATCCGTCTTGACATTTGCAGGACATAGACCATAAAAAGCCTGCCTGGCACAGTCCTCACATTCCAACTACGGAAATTGCTGCCTAAACCCTCTCCAGCCCATCCTAAACTGGATTGCCATAAATGGGACACAAACTATATAAGTGTGCCTGGGTCAGGGCTTAGTTCTTCACAGTTTGAGTCGACTTCTAAGTGACACTCGACACATCCACACACATGTAGCCCATTCAAGTTTTGTTTTTTTTAATACCATCCATTTTCTAATTAGAGATCCTCTGTGTTCATCCCATGCCTTTTTTAATTCCATCACTGTTTTTGTCTCTACCATCTCCCAGAGGAGGACAATACAGGCATCGACCACCCTCTGCACAAAAAAGAATTTCCTGATTTTGTTTCAGATATTATTAGGCAACTTTCAATAAGTCCAGCAAGACTAAGTTTCTCTGTAGGCAAACTGTTTTTCAGTAGTGGTGGGTGCTACTTAAGTACATTTCACCAGGTGGCACTGTAGGACTAAAAGTCTCTGTAGGTCAACAGCCTTTCAGTAAGTGTTTTAAATTAAACCAGGCTTTGCAAGATCAAAGATTTTCTTTATCATAAACAAAATAACTATTCATGTGTGACTTTCCTCTCGAAGATATAATATAGCAGAGGTTGAGGAACCCTAATCTCAGAAGTATATCAGAATCTTAAAGTCCTCCCTTGCTAAGTAGTTAAAGATAAAAATATCAACTTACAGATTGTAGTTACTGTTTCCACTTTTAAGTTTCTTGGTCTGATGTTCCTAGATGGTTCAGTTGATGCACATCACAGGAGGATTTTTCTTTTGTTGTCCAGAAAAAGCCTCCAGTGATCTGTATCAACTGGACCATCCAGGAAAACGGCTAGACACAGACCCAGCTCAGATCACAAGAGAAGAATGAGAAGCTGCTTGTAATGTGCAAGGAAGACAAGGTTGTCTATTTCCAAACAAGACAAATGAAATAAACATGAAATAAAACGAAGGACTGGAGCATCAACACAGACTGAGCAGAGTATATAAAAATCAGAACCATAAACACACAAAAGTAGGTTTTTTTAAACAAACTCAACACAGAAAAAACACACAGGAATAACATGTATAGAATATTTGTACGTTTGGGAAGCTTGCCAGGTGCCCTTGGCCTGGATTGGCTGCTGTCGTGGACAGGATGACCCTTGGTCTTTTCCCAGTGTGGCATTACTTATGTACACTGTCTCATCCTCTCATCCCAATACAATACGAACAAACCCACAAACAAACACCCCAGATCATACCCTACCTATCTCAGACAGCCTGAAAATTCTCGGTGTTACAATCGACTGTAACCTCACAATAGAGAACCAAGTGAAATCTACAACAAAGAAAATGTTCCACTCAATGTGGAAACTCACGCGTGAAACCATTCTTCTCGAGGGAAACATTTTGAAACTTGATACAATCAATGGTACTAAGCCATGCAGACTACTGCAACGGAATTTATGCGGGATGCAAAGAATTATAAAGAAACTTCAGACTGCTCAAAACCAGGCTTATATTTGGAAAAATGCGATTCAAAAGCGCAAAACCCCTCCAAGAAAAACTGCACTGGCTCCCAATCAAAGAATGTATTGCTCTCAAAATCTGCACCCTGGTTCATAAAATTATCTACGGCGAAGCCCCGGGATACATGACAGACCTACCAACCAGAAACAAAACAGGATCAACACGAACATATCTAAATCTCCACTACCCAAGCTGCAAAGGACTCAAATACAAATCAACCTATGCATCCAGCTTTTCCTACATAAGCACACAAGTATGGAACGCATTACCAAAAGCCGTGAAAACAACTTATGATCACCTAAACTTCAGGAAATCATTAAAAACTAACCTGTTCAAAAAGGCATAACCTACCAACCGAACTTAAATGCTTGTACCCTGCAACACAACAAAACCAAAGCTCGTAATGGACATATAACAACTCTTCCTCTCTACAATTCCCTAATATGTCTGTACACACGAACCTTATTCTACCACAACATTACTGTATTTGTTCATACCGGAATTGGCGAACAACTTTACGGTACTATGAAAGCCATATTGAGCATGCAAATAGGCGGGCAAATAGGGGGAAAATGTGGGATACAAATGTAACTAATAAATAAAATAAATAAACCTATGTTGCAGGAGGGCAAGGTAAACACAGCCTCTTATCCTTGCCCAGTAAACTCTTTGTTGCCTATAAAACCAAAGTATCCTTTGGTGCTACAAAGCACTAGGTAAAATAAAAACGGTCAGGCTGATTGCAGGACTATGCTGAACCATGCACATTATACAAAAAAGGACTATACGGCATAGTTAATGAGATCCATCAGCTGTTGAAGTTTGACTGCCTGAAGATCTCTCTTTGGTTCTCTACTGCTCTGGGTAAATTAGCATGTTGGGGAAAAATAAAGAAAAGAAAAAGAAGGCAACACAAAGACAGCATACTTTCTATACCTAGTCTAACATCCAGGCCCTATTACTTTTATTTTACCACTCCATCCCATCCCTACACTTATTGCCCACTGATTAAATTAGCATTTCCTCAAAGTCCAAGGATATAGGAGATGGGGCAAGAGAAAGGTATGTGTATTTCTCCTAAAGCACTATAACAACATACTGTGCAAAAGTAAGGCACCAAGGCCAACCCAGATTTTCCACCTTTATTGTCTAAGGCAAGAGTTCCCAACCAAGTCCTTGGGACACAGTCAGCCAATCAAGTTTTCAGAATAGCTACAATGTATGAACATCTATCTCATGCATACAATGAAGATATTGGTGCATGCAAATTTATCTCATGCATGTTCATTATATTTCTCCTGAAAATCTGACTAGCTGAGTGCATTCCAACGACTAGGTTGAGAACCACTGGTCTAAAGAAGTTTTCTATGATTTTTCCCCAAGATTCAGTAAAGTGAAGATACATACCTATAGCAGGTATTCTCCGAGGACAGCAGGCTCATTGTTCTCACATGTGGGTCGACGTCCATGTCAGCCCAGGAATCGGCATTTTGCAAGCAAAATATAAAAAAGTTTTGCCAGCGCGTGCATGCGCGGACCGATTTCCCACCCGTTGCGCAAACATGTTCCTCAGTTAAATCAAAAGCATAAAAAGAAACAAATCAACTCCAAAGGGGAGGTGGGCGGGTTTGTGAGAACAATCAGCCTGCTGTCCTCGGAGAATACCTGCTACAGGTATGTCTTTTCATTTTCTCCAAGGACAAGCAGGCTGCTTGTTCTCATATGTGGGGTATCCCTAGCAACCAGGCTCACTCAAAACAATGAACATTGGTCAATTGGGCCTCGCAACGGCGAGGACATAACATAGATTAACCTGAAACCATAAACAACTAACAGAGTGCAGAGAGCATAGCCAATCGTTTTCCTGAATCATGGGAAGAAGGGTGCCTAGGGAAACCATCCTGAACTTTTGTCGGACAAGAAATCTGTTCAGGGCCCTTAGGTCTAGGATGGGACGCATCCCCCCTGTTTTCTTTTGCACAAGGAAGTACCTGGAATAGAATCCTAGCCCTTCTTCCCCTGGTGGAACGGGTTTGACCGCTTGGGCCTGTAGAAGGGCGGAGAGTTCCTCTGCAAGTACCTGCTTCTGCTGGGAGCTGTAGGACTGAGCTCCCGGTGGGCAATTTGGAGGCTTGGAGTCCAGATTGAGAGTGTATCCTAACCGGACAATTTGAAGAACCCACCAGTCGGAGGTTATAAGAGGCCACCTTTGATGAAAAAACATTAACCTCCCCCCAACCAGGAAGTTGTCCGGTACGGACACGTTTACTGAGGCTATGCTGAACTGCAGCCAGTCAAAGGCCTGTCCCTTGCTTTTGCTGGGGAGTCGCAGTGACCTTAGGCGGACGCTGTTGACAAGAACGAGCGCGCTGGGACTGAGTCTGGGCAGGCTGCCGAGAAGCAGGAGTGCACCTTTGCCTAGCATAGGAATAGAGAGCACTCCTCTTCCCTCCAAAAAAACCTAGATGAGGAGGTAGTAGCAGAAGACACCCGGCAGGAGAGAGAATCCATAGCATCATTGTGCTTCTTGAGCTGGTCAACTAGATCCTCTACTTTCTCACCAAAAAGGTTATCCCCACCGCAAGGAACATCCGCCATCCACTGCTGGACAGAATGATCCAAGTCAGAGACACGCAGCCACGAGAGTCTGCGCATCACTATACCTTGGGTAGCGATCCTAGATGCTACATCAAAAAAGTGTCGAACGTACCCCTGGCCAGGAATTTGACACGCTTTCTGCTGCCTGACCACCTGGCGAAAAGGTTCAGCCTGCTCTGGAGGGAGTGCATCAACCAAGCTAGACAGTTGCTTCACCGAGTTCCACAAATGGATGCTCGTGAAGAGCTGGTTATGTCTAGATTTTGGCAGCGAGCATAGCGGCCTGATACGCCTTTCTCTCAAAAGAGTCCAAGGTCCTAGATTCTCTGCCTGGGGGAGCCAAGGCATAGTCCCCTAGTGCTCTTGGCTCTTTTGAGAGCGGAGTCCACCACCATGGAATTGTGAGGAAGCTGAGACCTCATCAATCCAGGATCACCGTGGATCCGATATTGGGATTGTTTTTTTTCAGGATCACGGGATTAGACAGAGGGAACGACCAGTTTTGCATAAGGACTTTCTTCAGTACATTATGCAAAGGAGCCATTGCAGCCTCTCTAGGCGGAGAAGGATAATTCATGACCTCAAGCATCTCAGCCCTGGGCTCATCCTCAACCTCCATAGGGAAGGGAATAGCCGCAGCCATTTCCTGGATAAAGGAGGTAAAGGATAGACTCTCCGGTGGAGAAAGTCTCCTTTCTAGTGGAGGGGAAGTTCAGAGGGAATCCCATAGGACTCATCAGAAGAAAAGTACCTGGGATCCCCCTCTTCCTCCCACGAACGCTCATCTTCAGTATCAGACAAGACATTCCTCAGAGCAGTCCGAAACAGAGCCTGACTCGACGCCGAGGAACAACGTCCTCGAGGGCGGTGCTGAGAAGTCGACGCTCGCCTGGACTCCGGCGAAGCTTCCTCCACCTACGCCGCAGGCGAAGGACCAGATGCTGCTGCAGCAGATGATATGGAAGGTCCAAGCACTCCCAACACCGAAGCAGACTGGCGCAGCAATCCTTCCAGAAGTTCTGGAAGCAGGGCCCTGATGCGCTCGTCGAGAGCCGCCATCGGAGAAGGCTGCGGGGTCAGTAAAGGAGCCGATGGCAGAATCTGTCGAGGCTCGGGAGCAGGTACCGGGCTGCCAGAATACCGATGCATCAGCACCTCCTGAATAGAGGGGAAGCGATCCTCTCGGCGCCGACGCTTCTTGGGTGCCGATTGCCTTGATGCCCCGGAGCTCCCGGCACCATGTGTCGAGGGAGAACGATGACAGTGCTTCTTTGCCTTTGCTCAACGCCCATCGAGACTCCTCGGTACCAATGAGGACGTGGAATCCTCACGTCTCCTCAGGGCCGGGTCCGACGGTTGGTCCCGGGGGGCCTGCATAACAGGAGGCCTCGAGGCAGGTGGAGACCCACTCGACGCCTCACTGCTCCCAGCGTGATTTGGTCTCTCAGCAGCTATTACCTCTGCTCCTGACATTGATGCACCAAGTGAGTTGCCTGCACTCTTGTTGAATGATCACAGTCCTAATGAACTACCCTCAAGTTGATGTCTCTATCACAACTTTAGTTCAGCTCGTTAGAGAGAATTTAGAAGCACCCCCGCCCCCCCTTACATGGCCCACGAAACAAAAGAGCCAACTGGACATTTAGAAGGAGTTTGTCACCTCCAAACAGTACAGAAATATCTAAAAAACTTATGGAGTTTCCTTGCAGTCCTTCTAATATATACTCATCCAAGGCTTCCACCTGGACCATGGTTGAAATGCGAAGAGCCAAGGTGACCTAATCAACGAGAAACAGCAACTCTTCCTCCCTAAACAGCCTCACCACTAGTAAAATTATCTTCATTCTGAGAAAGCTCACCCCTGGCTGAGGCGTACTTTCCCACAGAGAGCCCGCATCCTCCTCCTTCCAGATCTCATCCATAAAGATTAGAATCCACTGTCTAAGCTTCCAGTAGGCACCCTGGGCCACTTGCTTCCACAGGCCAGGTCCCTAACTAAGGAGAATAATGGTGGGTACAGTGAGAACATTTACAAAATTTGAGTACTAATCTCTTCACACTGCACTATCATAATAGCTTTTATTTCCCTAGAAGGATAAAGAAAAAAAAAATTGAATGTAAAGTATGGTACATGGAAAACAGTTTTAAAACATTAATATATATTAATGTATAAACTGCCATGTACCAAACCAGAAGTCATAACCATTAAGTGTTGTACACAAGATAAAGAATGCACTAAAGGAACGCTATATTCATCTGGTAAGGGTACAAGTGGTAACCATTTGCATTTAAAACTGTCAGCAGCACAGGACAACATAGATGGACAGACGCTTGCAGGTTCAATCATCTGTGTACAAGCATATCAACAGAACATAAAAATCAGAGACAGAAATGAAGGACAGAGCACAAATGTATACTATTTTGATCACAAAGAATACACAAACGTCTGAGTACTCGTTCCACACCATCATTTGTTTGTTTCTCTTGCATTTTAAACATGTTCTTCTTATTACTTTAGTGAGCTCTACATGCTGGTATTTGTCTGACCAGTAAATGAGGAATCAAGCACTGCCCAGTGCTAAAGTTTTGGTTTTGTGGCTGTGTCATATCGGGATAACTCTGTAAAATTAGGGCCATCATCTACATCCTATCTGTGCAAATCATTAGAATAATGGCATTTGTTTGTTTGTGTATGTGGGTACAAACAAAAAAATGCCGAAATCCTACCTAAACACAATTCTGTAAATAGGGCTTGATCCATATGGAGTGAATAAGCTACAGAGAATGCTAGGACTGAGTCCTGATGCAGCACTGGCAAAAAATGGCCCATTCTGGCTAGGGTCCTGTTAGTGGTTCATAGTAAAGGTAAGTGTTACATTTCTAAAATTGTATTAAATGAGTGATAATAGTAACTACAAAGCATTTTTAAAATTTTATTAAATGAGTGATAATAATAATAACAAAGCATTTTTTTTTAAGGAAAAAGACAAAATAATAATTAGAGGCACATATTTTTGCTGTTACGTTAGTATACCATTAAAGGAAAGCAGGCACCTATGCTCCTTTATAGAATAGTCTCCTATGAAGCATGCTCTGGGCACTTATTTATAAGCACAGTTATAGAATTATCTGCACTATGTGTTTGTATTGAGTTTGAATAAATCAATAAAAGTACAGCACATCCTCTGCTTCAATGGATTAAGGAACACAATCCAGAAATGTTAAAGATTTTTTTTTATTTTATACAGTTTGCAGTGTCTTACCTTTTTGTCTTTTTCCAAGATGGTTTGATCTCTTTGCTGCAAGAGACGCTTCAGTGACATAACTTCTTCTTTCAATTGGCTTATGAGGACAAAATTATCAGTTCCACCGGTATCTGCCGACTGATTCATTGAGTTACTAAATTAAAAAAAGCAAACAAGAACTCTGAGCTCTAATGAAAGAGGCCATCCAAAATTTATATACATATACACACACAAATTCCTGAAACATTCTCTGTCGTCAGTACCAAGTTAACCAATTCAAATATGTAATCCATTGCTCCATAACACATTTTCATAGGAATATAAAGTTACTTACCTGCAGCAGCTGTTCTCTAAGGACAACAGGATACAAATCCTCACAACTCAGGCAACATCAACCAATTGAGCCTGGCGCAGGAACTCTACATCAGAGCTGACTTTCAGAACTTTTGAGTCAGTTCAACTGCTACTACTACTACTACTATTTAGCATTTCTATAGTGCTACAAGGCGTACGCAGCGCTGCACAAACATAGAAGAAAGACAGTCCCTGCTCAAAGAGCTTACAATCTAATAGACAAAAAATAAAGTAAGCAAATCAAATCAAATAATGTGTACAGGAAGGAGGAGGAGAGGAGGGTAGGTGGAGGCGAGTGGTTACAAGTGGTTACCAGTCAAAAGCAATGTTAAAGAGGTGGGCTTTCAGTCTAGATTTAAAGGATGGGCCAAGGATGGGGCTAATGTGCTCCATTTCCTGTCTACCACTGTTGTACAGGACCATACCTATCCGTTTACTAGCTTAAAAGTACAATTCCAGGGGGGGTGGGTGGGTAATGAGGATGTACCGTATTTTTCGGACTATAAGACGCACTTTTTCCCCCCAAAAGTTGGGAGGAAAATGGGGGGTGCGTCTTATAGTCCATTGGTAGAGATTTAGCAGGCCGCCTGTCCTCCGCTTTCGGGATCGCCCTCCCTAGGGTTACCTCCCCTCCCCCCTGCCCTGTCACCACCTCTCCCCTTACTCACGCGATCTTCCCTGGTGGTCTAGTGACGTCGGGGCAGGAAAAAGAGCCCCCTCTTTCCTGCCCAGCGCGCTGCTCTGCATCCTCCTGTATGCTGCCTGTGACGGTCTCGGCGAGATTCAAAATGGTCGCCGAGAATTGAAGTCTTGCGAGGCCACTTCAATTCTCGGAGGCCATTTTGAATCTCGCCAAGACCGTCACAGGCAGCATACAGGAGGATGCAGAGCAGCACGCTGGGCAGGAAAGAGGGGGCTCTTTCCTGCCCCAATGTCACTAGACCACCAGAGAAGATCGCGTGAGTAAGGGGAGAGGTGGTGACAGGGCCGGGGGGAGGGGCGGTAACCCTAGGGAGGGCGATCCCAAACTTGGAGGGAGGGATTCGGACAAGACGCACCGGAGCACCTAGGTTTTAGAGGAGGGAAAAAGTGCGTCATAGTCCGGATTTTTTTTTTTCCTATTTCCCTCCTCTAAACCTAGGTGCGTCTTATGGTCCGGTGCGTCTTATAGTCCGAAAAATACGGTATGTCCAGCTATGCTTGGAGAACCCCTGAAGTAGGTAAGTAACTATTTTCTCAGAGAATAAGGCAAAGCAGGGTACCTTCATGACAAGGAACTCCCTAGCTATATGCCGTCTTCAGCTGAAAAAAAAAAGAGAACATAACAAGTGGCAGTGCAGGCAGGCACCAAGATTTTCGGTGGCTAAAAACCCGTGTCCTTTTTTCGAAAGACACCATGAGATTAAACAAAATGGGCCCAGGGGGATGGAGTTGGATTTTAACCCCCAAATAGATTATGGAGGACTGTCTGGCCAAACATACTGCAGTGTTGTCTAGAACAAGACTCCAATGTGAATGCATGGATAAGATGCCAATGTTGCAGCTTTAAAAAAAAACAACTCTTCTTGAGGGCAATCTCAGGTGGGTTACTGACACTGACATGGCTCTGACATTATATAATCTGTGGCAGGACCCTTTAAGGATAGGCCTTCCTGGGCATAAGTGAAAGAAAAGCAGTCTGCTAGCTAATTAAAATGAGCGCATTTGACCCCCTTATTGTTAGGGTCAAAGCCAACAAAAAGCTGAGTGGACTTTATACAACATGTAATTAAACTATGGAATTTGTTGCCTGATAATGTGGTAAAGGCGGTTAGCTTAGCGGAGTTTAATAAAAGGTTTGGATGGCTTCCTAAAGGAAAAGTCCATAGACCATTATTAAATGGACTTGGGGAAAATCCACTATTTCTGGGATAAGCAGTATAAAATGTTTTGTACGTTTTTGGGATCTTGCCGGGTGTTTGTGACCTGGATTGGCCACTGTTGGAAACAGGATGCTGGGCTTGATGGACCTTTGGTCTGTCCCAGAATGGTAATACTTATGTACTTATATAGGCTTTAGTCCACTCCAGACAGAAGGATAAGAAACTAGCACTCTGCTTTCAACCTTTGTGGGCATGAGATCTGGAAAAATATTAGCAAGACTACTAACTAGTTAAGATACAATTCCAAAATTCTCTTGGGAAAGAACTTTGGATGGATGCAAAGAACCACTAAGGTGGATCAGTTACTACAGCCTGGAACTCACTTACCCTTCGAGCTGAAGTAACTGCCACAAAAAAAACCTCAAACTTTCAAAGTGAAGTATTTCAGATGAAAAAATGGAGCTTTCATCAACTGAGTAACACCATCACTGAGGTCCCTCAACATTGCAGGTGGATTGTTGGGAGGCTTCAGTCAAAGCAAGCCTCGCATAAAGCAAACTAAAGGCTACACAAATATTGGTTTACTTACTACATGATGTTTATAAGTATCAACTGCATTAAGGTATATAACAGAATTGGTCTAGATCCAGAAATATCGAAAGTAGTCAAGCAGTCTGTGTGGGACAGGAAAAAGGCTAGGCTTGGGGCGTGATCAGTTGAACTGCCGCAGCAGCAGACAGTGCACTCGTTGCACACAGATACGTGCAGTGGACACAGGCACAGGAGTAGCCTGTAGGCACAAGTCATACAGATAAGTGCTTTTTGTGTACTGTAGCACATTCAACGTACTATCTAGCTTGTAGCTCAGAACGTAGTTACAGATTGAGTTAATGTAATCTGCACCAGCAATTGATATTGTAACCACATGTAGAGTTTCGTGGTTTAGACTCCATCTTTGAAGGTTTTTTTAACGTGCCGATGATGGAGAGGATCTACTTGATCCGGTTTAGCTCTGCAGATAATTTATATCCATGAGCTCTTTGAGGCCGTTTTTCCTTCTATGAATCATACAGTTCTCACAGCTGCTTGTCTAGTTATACTACTTGGGGACACCCAGCGATCTATTCTAGGAATACAGGTACAACATTGTCCTCCTAGCATGATACAAACTCCTCTTTCTTTTGCCAATATCATATCAAGGACTAAGCGGTTTTCCCAAGCCATCCAATTGGGCAGCAATGCCTTTAACTGCATCTTGAGTATAATTAATGAAACAATGTTGGTTATAATAAATATAGTTAATCCAGTCAACGTTCTTGTTAATAGTAGACCACCAGAATAATGAAGATTCAAAACCTGCAGCAATTTGACTGCGAGCTTTAAATTCATCTGGCACCCCCCTAGGAACACCTATAGAATCTATGTAAATCCTATCATCAAAGGAGCCTTTAAGATCCCTTTTCCTTCTAGAGGGGACTGGTTTATCAATATGTCGAGATGCTATGGTGAGTGGGACTACTAGCTGAACCAAAGCACACTGTCCATACCAGTTAGAGGGTAAAGTGGGATACAGGGTTTTAGTTCCACAATACCACCAGATGTCTGCTTGGGTTTAAGCCACATGGAATCTTGCCATTTTTGGGACTCTGCTAAGTATCTGTAATCTGGACTGTCCACTGCTGGCAACAGGATACTGGGCTAGATGGACCCTCGGTATGACCTAGTAGGGCAAACTTACGTTCTTTTGAATCTCGCTCACTTTAAAGACAAATTAATTCGACAATTTGAACTGTGGCTATTACCACCTGAGAGCCAACCTTTCCTCAAATTAAAGGGAGATTCTGAGGGAAAAAAGCCAAACCTCTCTGCCTCCTCTCTTTCTAAACTAATTCCTCCATGTTCAGTGCCTAAAAGAGAAAGTTACTCCACTGTATTCATTAGTGGGCAAAGTTAAACAGTAATCTATAAGTTTCCCATCACTAAGTTGCCACCACAGTGCATAAGTCATCATTAAAATGGAAATAAAATGGCTCTGAAATGTAAGGGAAAATATCTATAGGTTAAGACCTGTATTATGTAGTAGTTTAAGCCATTGAAGATTTTATGCAGCTTAGTTACCATTCTCTATGTTAACAAGGGGAATAACAGTAGTTATTTCCCCAGACAGAATGAATTTAAGTAATCTAATTATCATGGAACAGATAACAACAAGAAATATGCACCCAATAGCATACTACATTAGCAATGTTTCAAACAGCTTAAAAATGAAGCAATTCAGTAACAAGTTTAAAAAAAAATCCATCTTCAAGTAACTGGAAAATGGATGCCAAAAACTATAATACCTAAAAAGCATCAAGTTTCCATGACAGCATTATAAATTGAAGCAATCTGCCAAGGCTATATAGTTTTTAATATTTGAATAGTACAGTAACTAAGATAGAATGTTTACCTATCTCCATTAGATGGCTTGGATTCCAATTTGGGCTTTTTCTTTGGAGTTTCATTCTGAATGGTAGCAGTGGATTTAAGGCTAAAGAAAGGTAACAAAACATCAAAATTAAAAGTTAAATTTAGTTGCAAACAATGGCTAAATGATTTTCATTCTTTTGCATAAAATCCATTCATAAAAGACTATATCCAAAAAATTTTTTTTTTTGGGGGGGGGGGGGGGGGGGCAAGCATGGTGCTCCCCAGCCACTGATGCAAGCACTTCAAAAGCATGCACACTTCATGCAACTGAGTATGTGTGGCAGAAGGTTGGAACATTCTGCTGGCTTTCTCACTGCTTCTACAGCACGGGCGGGGAGCTCAGCAGAGAATCTTCAGCTGGTGGGGCTTGAGCAGCCCAACCAGCAAAGGGAAAACAGACAGAGGAAATGCTTTGCACTCACCTCCCCCCCCCCCCCCCCGGGGCTCCTCCCAAAAATAAGTTCTGGCTACGTCATTGCATCATTTACACTTGAGAGAGTTCTGCACAATGCAGAATCTCCCCCGATTATAATTCTGTTCAAGAAAATGAATGCAGCACAGGCAGCATCAGTTGCCAGAATTCATCTGCTCTCCCTTCTCCTACACGGGCAAAACTCCTAAGCATGTTTTCTCCCCCCCACCCCACCAGAAAAACCCCCAACATGCTCTCTCCAGTTTTGCAGTGATCACTTGCATTCCTGGTCTATATAACTTTTAACTAGCTGTTTCATAATGCACAGTAAAGAGGAGAACAGTTGACCACTGAGCCACAATCTTCTCCTCTTTTGCTACTCTGGACAACATTCCTAATTTGAACTGCATGGGGTACCATATAGCTGCATGGTTCAAATTAAGTGTGATACTGGGTGGCAGAGGAGGAGGAGAAATGGCCCAACAAGCAGCTGTTCTCATAATGTTTTGTCAAACACAGCTGGGATTGTATGGAGCAGGAATTAGTACTAATGAAGGAAGAGAGGGTTTTTTCCCCAGCATGTTTAGAGTAATGGCGGAGAGAGAAAGAAGAGAGTACTGGGTGTTTTGCTAGAAGTTAGAGAGAACTTGGAAGGGGGGAAAAGAGCCAGTGATCTTGCTGCTGAGGGCAAGACAGAATAGGGGAGCAAAGGGGAAAAAACCTAGGGGGTACAGAGAGAAATCAAGGGTTTGAACCTCCCAAAGGGAACAGAGAGATCAAGCTAAAGTTAAATTAGATGTTACTGCTCATTTTCTTTCCTTGAGTCCCCACCAGACCAGTCCAGAACCCTGGGGTTATGCTCTCCTGCCAATATGTGAAGACTGAGAAATAACTGATGTCACTAATTATCCTGTGCAGTCTGTTGGTTCCTCAGTATATTTCAATACCGAAGCAGAACACAACTCCCCCAATGGTAAAAATTCCCAATAGCACACTAATTTTTTCATTTCTTTTTTTAAAATCCAAAAAGATAGAAAATACTAGCAACGTCACGCAGATTTACCCATAGCTCTATATTTACTCAGATGGAAAATGTGGGTCCTGAAGGTCTTAAGAAATTAGTAGGCAATATTTAATCTATCCTTCCTTATTGCTCCATCAGACCAATACAGACGCCTGTGATGTACAAAAGCAGTAGTCAGTTTATATGGGATTGTGCTAGCTTCCAAGGTTGCGTCTTCATGAGCTTGTGCATCCAACCTATAGTGGCAAAGAAAGGAATGTAAGGAAGCCCAAGTAGCCGCTCTGCAAATCTCAGTGGGTGGCACAACCCAGGAGGCAGACAGACATCACACTTCCAGTACTTAGGTGCCCACAAAGCATATAGGCAGACACAATCACCTTTTTAATCCATTAAGCCATCATAGCTTTAGATGTTGCCTCTCCTTTTGGGGCTCTCCCAAAAAGCACAAACCACCTAATTTCCTGGACTCTTATTCATTTGAAATGGAAGTTGGGCATTGGAAGTCTCGGCGGCCATTTTGAACAACAATCCGGCAGCGGGGGAGGGTCAGCGCCAGCAGCGGGCATGCTGGACAGGGGATCTTTCCTGCATGCCCTGAAGAATTCGCTACACAACCTGGGTGGCTGGAGGGGAGGCAGGTGAGAGAGCAGGGTCACTGGACATGGGTGGCTGCAGGGGGGGGGGGCAGGGGAGAGGGAGGGGGTGCTCAGACCATAAAGGGGGGGAGGGGGCACACACTCACTCTCTGTCTCTCACATACACTCTCTCTGACACACTCTCTCTGTCACACACACACACAGATAGACACTCTGTCTCTCACACAAACACATACATTCTGTCTCTCTCTCTCTGACACACACACTCCATCTCTCACACACACTCTCTCTCTCTCTCTCTCAAATATACACTCCGAGGAAAACCTTGCTAGCGCCCGTTTCATTTCTGACAGAAATGGGCCTTTTTTTTTTTTTTTAACTAGTTTTACATAATTTATTTTCACCTGGAACAAAGATAGGCAGAGGAGTTGATGAACCACTTTCACATTAATCACTTGTACCATTCTGTTTGTGGCAGAGGCAGATCTTAAGATTTTTAGGGGGGGGGGGGGGGAGGAGGAGGAGGTATGTAAGAGGATTTTACTACTTATTTTGGCCCACAGGTGCCTTTGTGAGGGGTTTTTTTTTTTTTTAATGTGATTTGTGCCCATCCTGCCACATGGGTCTACAAGACTAAAGTTTGTCATAAAGTGCCCAGAATGCGATACCTTCTGTCATCTCAAGTTCAGCAATCAGAGATCCATGAAGGGTGGGAGACAGCAGGCAAATTAAGGCTGAACTAAAGCATTAAGTTTTTTCAGACAGGTTCCCAGCACCCAAGTCACTGTTGGTATGGAATCTGTGATCAGTGAGCTCTCTCAGAGCCTTGCCAACTGCCTGTAGGCATAAATTAGGAAGACAGCAGTGCCCTTAGCTAAGCCCAGAGGTTCTGTATTGCTGACCACCGTACTCTGTCCAGTACGTACCTTACTACAGCTCTCTGGGATGAGAGAAGCTGTTTCTATAGTAGTCTCTGTGGGGGCCTGAAACAGCATGCTGGAGCAGTAGAATATTGTTGCAAAACATTCTTAGGAAGAGAGTTATCCAAGTACAAGGCCATATTGATAATTACCTTGAAATTATATAATTGAAAAGAGAGATTTGTTTCTGCTTTGCCAGGCAGATGAAGTAGCCTAGTTTTTTTTTTTTTGGGGGGGGGGGGGTGGGTGGGAGAGGGGCAGGAGCTACACCCCCCACCAGACGGAGCACTTGCACATGCCAGAAAGTTATTCTACAATTTTCTGGGCCTTGAGAGCGCAGTCTGATCATTCTCTATCAGGATGATGTCACCTATGTGTGTGGTTGAATCTATCCTGCTTGTCCAGAGAGAACCATGTTACATTCCTGAGCCCAACTTCTACTCCTTGAACCAGTTGAGGTTGTGAAATGAATTCACCACCATCTATTCGTTGTCTAACAGTCTGTCATCTTTATCAGTTTTCCTGCCATTCTCATGCCATACCTCTCCCTCAGCTTACATTAACTTCTGATTAGATTGCCAATTCAAGAATTTTGTTTTTACTTACATAGTTGTCTAGGGCTCAGTTTCTCTGTTCATTTAATCTCTCTATATACCCTGGCATACTATTGCCACCTAGTCAGGCTTATTCTTAGGCCTCTCTCTTTGCTCATCTATCAAACAAATCCCCTTCTGATATCCAGGACTTTCCTATACTAATTATGTTTAAATCCTAGTTAAAGGTCTATTCATTAAGTTTTTATCTGGCTAATCCATTACTAGGCATGTCAGTTCTATTTCAATTACGTCAGTTCTAGTACTACAGATACTGTAGGGTAGGGTATCAAATAATGCAGAAAAAGCACAAACTGCTGGGGCTTTGAAAGAAACCTTCCATACCTCTCAACCAGAAAACTGATGCTAAGGGGCTAGGCAAGGCAGGATGGAGTTAAAAATGGAGAAAAACCCTGCGTAACAGTGAACAGACTTTTAACCTACTGTAGCTCCAAGTAAAGACTGGTTCAAATTAAGCTGAAAGGCCAAAAAAGGGTAGCAACATGATATTGCTGAGTAAAATAAAATAAAAAAAAATGCAAGAGGGATCAATGTGAAGTAATATACTTGCCTTTGTTTCCATAGTCCTTGCTCTTGTTCTGGACTCAAACTGCTCAATCTGAAAAACAAGAAATATTGTATATTATGAATATACTATGTGCTTTCTGTGCTATCTTGCTAACACTATCTGTTGATACTGTCTTTTGTGAGCCACAAAGTTCTTTATATATTGCACAATTAATCCTACCTTGGCTTATAATATACTATTGTGCTTTCTGTGCTATCTCGCTAACACTATCTGTTGATACTGTCTTCTACATCCTACTGGAACCACCAACTATGGCGTATCCTACTACCATTATCCTGCCTGCTAACAGTATCTGCTGAGATTGCCTTGCTAGCATAAAGCGAATGCTACATACCTGTAGAAGGTATTCTCCGAGGACAGCAGGCTGATTGTTCTCACTGATGGGTGACGTCCACGGCAGCCCCTCCAATCGGAAACTTCACTAGCAAAGTCCTTTGCTAGCCCCGCGCGCACCGCGCCATGCGCGGCCGTCTTCCCGCCCGAAACCGGCTCGAGCCGGCCAGTCCAGTATGTAGCAAGACAATACACTTCAAGGGAAGACACAACTCCAAAGGGGAGGCGGGCGGGTTTTGTGAGAACAATCAGCCTGCTGTCCTCGGAGAATACCTTCTACAGGTATGTAGCATTCGCTTTCTCGAGGACAAGCAGGCTGCTTGTTCTCACTGATGGGGTATCCCCTAGCCACCAGGCTCACTCAAAACAATAACATTGGTCAATTGGGCCTCGCAACGGCGAGGACATAACTGAGATTGACCTAAAAAATTTACCAACTAACTGAGAGTGTAGCCTGGAACAGAACAAACAGGGCCCTCGGGGGGGTGGAGTTGGATCCTAAAGCCCAAACAGGTTCTGAAGAAACGACTGCCCGAACCGACTGTCGCGTCGGGTATCCTGCTGCAGGCAGTAATGAGATGTGAATGTGTGGACAGATGACCACGTCGCAGCTTTGCAAATTTCTTCAATGGAGGCTGACTTCAAGTGGGCTACCGACGCAGCCATGGCTCTAACATTATGAGCCGTGACATGACCCTCAAGAGCCAGCCCCGCCTGGGCGTAAGTGAAGGAAATGCAATCTGCTAGCCAATTGGATATGGTGCGTTTCCCTACAGCCACTCCCCTCCTATTGGGGTCAAAAGAAACAAACAATTGGGCGGACTGTCTGGTGGGCTGTGTCCGCTCCAGGTAGAAGGCCAATGCTCTCTTGCAGTCCAATGTGTGCAGCTGACGTTCAGCAGGGCAGGAATGAGGACGGGGAAAGAATGTTGGCAAGACAATTGACTGGTTCAGATGGAACTCCGACACGACCTTTGGCAGAAACTTAGGGTGAGTGCGGAGGACTACTCTGTTGTGATGAAATTTGGTGTAAGGGGCCTGGGCTACCAGGGCCTGAAGCTCACTGACTCTACGAGCCGAAGTAACTGCCACCAAGAAAATGACCTTCCAGGTCAAGTACTTCGGATGGCAGGAATTCAGTGGCTCAAAAGGAGGTTTCATCAGCTGGGTGAGAACGACATTGAGATCCCATGACACTGTAGGAGGCTTGACAGGGGGCTTTGACAAAAGCAAACCTCTCATGAAGCGAACAACTAAAGGCTGTCCTGAGATCGGCTTACCTTCCACTTGGTAATGGTATGCACTGATTGCACTAAGGTGAACCCTTACGGAGTTGGTCTTCAGACCAGACTCAGACAAGTGCAGAAGGTATTCAAGCAGGGTCTGTGTAGGACAAGAGCGAGGATCTAGGGCCTTGCTGTCACACCAGACGGCAAACCTCCTCCAATGAAAAAAGTAACTTCTCTTAGTGGAGTCTTTCCTGGAAGCAAGCAAGATGCGGGAGACACCCTCCGTCAGGCCCAAAGAGGCAAAGTCTACGCCCTCAACATCCAGGCCGTGAGAGCCAGAGACTGGAGGTTGGGATGCAGAAGAGCCCCTTCGTCCTGCGTGATGAGGGTCGGGAAAACACTCCAATCTCCACGGTTCTTCGGAGGACAACTCCAGAAGAAGAGGGAACCAGATCTGGCGCGGCCAAAAAAGGAGCAATCAGAATCATGGTGCCTCGGTCTTGCGTGAGTTTCAACAAAGTCTTCCCCTACGAGAGGGATGGAGGATAAGCATACAGCAGACCCTCCCCCCAATTCCAGGAGGAAGGCATCTGACGCCAGTCTGCCGTGGGCCTGAAGCCTGGAACAGAACTGAGGGACTTTGTGGTTCACTTGAGATGCGAAGAGATCCACCAGGGGGGTGCCCCACGCCTGGAAGATTCTGTCGCACCACCGGGAAGTGAGCGACCACTCGTGAGGTTGCATAATCCTGCTCAACCTGTCGGCCAGACTGTTGTTTACGCCTGCCAGATATGTGGCTTGGAGCCACCATGCCTTGACGGCGAGCCCAGAGCCACATGCTGACGGCCTTCTGACAACAGGGGGCGAGATCCGGTGCCCCCCTGCTTGTTGACATAGTACATGGCAACCTGGTTGTCTGTCTGAATTTGGATAATTTGGTGGGACAGCCGATCTCTGAAAGCCTTCAGAGCGTTCCAGATCGCTCGCAACTCCAGAAGATTGATCTGTAGATCGCGTTCTTGGAGGGACCACCTTCCTTGGGTGTGAAGCCCATCGACATGAGCTCCCCATCCCAGGAGAGACGCATCCGTGGTCAGCACTTTTTGTGGCTGAGGAATTTGGAAAGGACGTCCCAGAGTCAAATTGGAGCAAATCGTCCACCACAACAGGGATTCGAGAAAACTCGTGGACAGGTGGATCACGTCCTCTAGACCCCCAGCGGCCTGATACCACTGGGAGGCTAGGGTCCATTGAGCAGATCTCATGTGAAGGCGGGCCATGGGAGTCACATGAACTGTGGAGGCCATATGGCCCAGCAATCTCAACATCTGCCGAGCTGTGATCTGCTGGGACGCTCGCACCCGTGAGACGAGGGACAACAGGTTGTTGGCCCTCGTCTCTGGGAGATAGGCACGAGCCGTCCGAGAATCCAGCAGGGCTCCGATGAATTCGAGTGTCTGCACTGGGAGAAGATGGGACTTTGGGTAATTTATCACAAACCCCAGTAGCTCCAGGAGGCGAATAGTCATCTGCATGGACTGCAGGGCTCCTGCCTCGGATGTGTTCTTCACCAGCCAATCGTCGAGATATGGGAACACGTGCACCCCCTGCCTGCGAAGCGCCGCTGCTACCATAGCTAGGCACTTGGTGAACACCCTGGGCGCAGAGGCGAGCCCAAAGGGTAGCACACAGTACTGGAAGTGGCGTGTGCCCAGCTGAAATCGTAGATACTGTCTGTGAGCTGGCAGTATCGGGATGTGTGTGTAGGCATCCTTCAAGTCCAGAGAGCATAGCCAATCGTTTTGCTGAATCATGGGGAGAAGGGTGCCCAGGGAAAGCATCCTGAACTTTTCTTTTACGAGATATTTGTTCAGGGCCCTTAGGTCTAGGATGGGACGCATCCCCCCTGTTTTCTTTTCCACAAGGAAGTACCTGGAATAGAATCCCAGCCCTTCTTGCCCGGATGGCACGGGCTCGACCGCATTGGCGCTGAGAAGGGCGGAGAGTTCCTCTGCAAGTACCTGCTTGTGCTGGAAGCTGTAGGGACTGAGCTCCCGGTGGACAATTTGGAGGTTTGGAGGCCAAATTGAGAGTGTATCCTTGCCGGACTATTTGGAGAACCCACTGATCGGAGGTTATGAGAGGCCACCTTTGGTGAAAAGCTTTCAACCTCCCTCCGACTGGCAGGTCGCCCGGCACGGACACTTGGATGTCGGCTATGCTCTGCTGGAGCAGTCAAAAGCTCGTCCCTTGCTTTTGCTGGGGAGCCGCGGGGCCTTGCTGAGTCGCACGCTGCTGACTGAGAGCGAGCGCGCTGGGGCTTAGCCTGGGCCGCAGGCTGTCGGGAAGGAGGATTGTACCTACGCTTGCCAGAAGTATAGGGAACAGTCTTCCTTCCCCCGAAAATCGTTCTACCTGTAGAGGTAGAAGCTGAAGGCTGCCGGCGGCGAACTTGTCGAATGCGGTGTCCCGCTGGTGGACAGACTCTACCACCTGTTCGACTTTTTCGCCAAAAAATGTTATCCGCACGGCAAGGCGATGTCCGCAATCCGCTGCTGGAGTCTATTCTCCATGTCGGCGGCACGCAGCCATGAGAGCCTGCGCCATCACCACACCTTGAGCAGCGGCCCTGGACGCAACATCAAAGTGTCATAAACTCCTCTGGCCAGGAATTTTCTGCACGCCTTCAGCTGCCTGACCAACCTCCTGAAAAGGCTTGGCTTGCTCAGGGGGAAGAGTCATCAACCAAGCCCGCCAACTGCCGCACATTGTTCCGCATGTGTATGCTCGTGTAGAGCTGGTACGACTGGATCTTGGACACGAGCATAGAGGAATGGTAGGCCTTCCTCCCAAAGGAGTCTAAGGTTCTAGCGTCCTTGCCCGGGGGCGCCGAAGCATGTTCCCTAGAACTCTTAGCCTTCTTTAGGGCCAGATCCACAACTCCAGAGTCGTGAGGCAACTGAGTGCGCATCAGCTTCTGGGTCCCCATGGATCCGGTACTGGGACTCGATCTTCTTGGGATGTGGGGATTACTTAGTGGCTTGGTCCAGTTCGCAAGCAATGTCTTTTTCAGGACATGGTGCAAGGGAACAGTGGACGCTTCCTTAGGTGGAGAAGGATAGTCCAGGAGCTCAAACATTTCAGCCCTGGGCTCGTCCTCCACAACCACGGGAAGGGGATGGCCGTAGACATCTCCCGGACAAAGGAAGCGAAAGACAGACTCTCGGGAGGAGAAAGCTGCCTCTTCAGGAGAGGGAGTGGGATCAGAAGGAAGACCCTCAGACTCCTCGTCAGAGAAATATCTGGGATCTTCTTCTTCTTCCCAACGAGGCATCACCCTCGGTGTCAGACACAAGTTCACGGACCTGCTGTCTGCAACCGCGCCCGGCTCGACTCCGTGGAGCCACGTCCACGATGGGGGCGTCGAGAGGTAGACTCCCTCGCCCGCATCGGCGAAGCTCCCTCCGCCGACGTAGTCGGGGAGCCTTCCTGGGAGGTGGCCGCAGGTCGTGCCACCGAGCTACGCCCCCCCGTTTCCGGTACCGACGTCGGGACCTTCACCCTGAGGCGATGGGCCAGCCGGCGCCCCGTTCTTTCGACAGGTACCTGGAGGCGCAAAGCACCGCCGGTACCGGAGGGGTAGGGGGCCCAACAGCTCTCCCCTAGAATCCTCGGGAGGAACGGCCCGGACGGCTCCTTCGCTTCAGAGCTTGCTGCAGAGAAAAGGCTGAGAGGTCGCTGCAGGCGTCGACGTCAGAGAACCTGTTCCGGGGATGGAGGCTGTTCCGGGCTGTCACAGAGCTGGAGCGCATCGACACCTCATTGAACAAGAGGGGTGAACGGTACTCTCGTTGCCGATGCCTCTGGGTGCCGAATCCCTCGGCGAAACCACCCCCAGAGCTCTCGGTGCCGCCACGGGGAGGAGCCCGGTGCGATGCTTCTTCGATTTCTTCCGGAGCATGTCACCGGAGCTCCCCGGCACCGACGAGGCGGACGTCGAATCCACCCGTCGCTTCCTCGGGGCCGAGACTGAAGAAGGTCGATCTCGGGGGGCTGTACCGCAGGAGCCCTCAGGGTAGGAGGAGACCCACCCGAGGGCTCACCGCCACCAGCAGGGGAATGGACAGCCCTCACCTGCACTCCACCCGATGCACCACCGTCCGACGACATCAGCCGACGACGGTCCCTGGTACCACCGACGTCGATGCAGCTATCCGATGTCTCGGCGCCGATTGCAGAGGCCCGATGCCTCGATGCACTCGATGCAGGGGCGGCCGAGGAAGATGGTCTGGACGCTGACGACGTCGATGCACTCGAAGATCCCTGGTGCCGATGCCGACGAAGAGCCCGGAGAACAACACGTTTCACTGGGCTAGTCTCGCTACCTGAGTCGCCTTTGAAGCAGGGAACACAGACTGCAGTTCTGAGGGCGGTGCTCGGCCCCCAGACACTGAAGACACGACGAGTGTCGATCAGTGAGCGAGATAACCCGGGGCGCACTGGGTGCACTTCTTGAAGCCGCTGGAAGGCTTCGATGTCATGGGCGGAAAAATCACGCCGGCGAAATCAAAAGCCGAAATGGCGGAAATTTGAAGCACCAAAACTTTAGAGGGAGAAAATTCTCGACCGAGGCCTAAAAAAAGGCCTAACCCCGACGACGAAAGAAAACTTTACCGGGGCAAAAAGCTGGAAGTACGGGGAGGATTGACACGAAACCCGGTTGGAGGGTTTCCGGAGCACTTCCCGACTAAACAAAGCTTTTCCGAAGGAAAAAAACCGCTCAAAAATGATTTGGACGCGCGAGGTCGACTTTCCGGGGCTCGACACGGCGAAAACACGACCGTACCGAGTGCGGACAAAAGAAGACTGGCCGGCTCGAGCCGGTTTCGGGCGGGAAGACGGCCGTGCCGCGCGGTGCGCGCGGTGGCGAGGGCTAGCAAAGGACTTTGCTAGTGAAGTTTCCGATTGGAGGGGCTGCCGTGGACGTCCACCCATCAGTGAGAACAAGCAGCCTGCTTGTCCTCGGAGAATACGGTAGTACTAAAATATAGTTAGTTATCGTATAGGTACTATACCAGCTTTCAATTGTATGCATGCTGACATATTGATATGTTGTCCCACCACACACACTCACTCAACATCCAACTTAATTATTTCACCAGCATGATCATCCTGAATGTAACATTACCATCCCACTCCTCACTATAACGCACACAACTCTCACAACCCCCTCAACTGATTCACCATGACATCATCTCTCCAATACTAGCCAAACACCCACTTCCTTACAAACCAATAACAACCTTAGAAACCTTCCAACGTCCAGGACACCATCCTTAAAGAACAACCACCCACAACACCAAAATACAAAAAATAAATCAACTTATCAAAATCCACCCATCTCCCCAGACCACTGATCCACTCCTATCTGTCCGAATAGGATATATTAATGCAAGATCAGTGGTAATAAAAGCAAATCATCACAGACCTGATTGCCTCAGAGAACCTAGATCTACTTTTCATCACCGAACCTGGATCCGTCAATCAGAAGATCCTATCATAAACGAACTATGCCCCCCCCCCCCAGCTACAAAAATATCACATTGGCCTAGGAAAGACAAAAGAGGAGGAATTGCATCATCTACAGATCATACTTCCGCAGAACCCATCTTAGAGTCATCTCAACTCAACTCGAAATTGCCTCTATAAAATTATATGCCCCATGCTATATGAACATTTAATCTGCATACTGTTTTACAGACCTCCCAACAACTGGAACCATAGCCAAACCACTTCATGGCCTTTGTATCAAATACATGCGTCAACAACTCCAATATATTACTACTAGGAGACCTAAACCTTCATTTAGAAGACTCCAATTCTGCCCACACCCGGGATTGTATAGACTTTCTCCAGCTATGTGATTTCAACATTCCTCCCATAGTACCAACCCATAATAAAGGCCACTCACTCGATATCATCACACTCAAACATTCTACAGATCAAGACTTCCTCTTATCAGACATCCAATGGGCCGCCCTCCCTGGTCCGACCACCATAAAGCAACCCTATCCGTGCAATGGCGAAAAAAGGACAAAAAAAAAGACAAACCCAAGCCACCGGAACCCACAACAATCAAAACCAGAGGACGAATTGAAAAGGATACCTTCTGGCAACTTATCTCTGACAATAATTGGTCAATAGATCCAAATTCAAAACCACTTCCTTGCAGATTGGGACCACAAATGCAAACTCATTCTAGATGAAATTGCTCCATTACACCCCAAAACCCTATATACAAAGAAAAAACCCTCCCCATGGTTCAACGAAGAATTAAAAAAAGCTAAAGAAACTAACCAGGAAACTAGAAAAAACTTGGAGCAAATCAAAAGATGATCTCACCCTGAATGCGTGGAAACAAACACAAAAGAAATACAAGAATGACATCAAACAAGCCAAAAGAACATACTACACAAAACAAATCACAGCCACCGGACATAAAAAAATACAAAAATCATAAAGAATCTTCTTAACATGAATCCAGTAACAACTTCATCTTCAAAATGCCCATCTGCCGACCAGATGGCCAAATACTTCAACGATAAAATCACTAACCTGTGCAACACAATTCCCCACGATGAAACCAATATTGACACTTTCCTTGACGAACTGGACCCAGACTTTGAAGAGATCCCAGCAGATCGCTATTGGAAAACTTCACACCCCTCAGCACTAAGGAAATCTCCTCAGCACTATCCAACTTTCCAAAGCTCACTGTCACCTGGACCCATGCCCCAACTACTTTTAAAAAATGCCCCAGAACGATTCATTACGGAACTAACCACCCACTTAAATTTCCTACTTCAACATGGCTCCTTCACCTCCGAACATGGCAATATTCTACTCACACCAATACCGAAAAACCCCAAGAAACCAGTGAATGACATCACCAACTACCGACCAGTGGGATCACTTCTAATCAAATTGATGGAAAATAGAGTGACCTCCCAACTTAACGAATTCATACAAAAGTTCTCCATACTACATGAATCACAATCAGGTTTTCGACCTGCACACAGCACAGAAACAGTATTACTCACCCTGATATCCAAGTTCAAACATGAAATTTCAATTGGCAACAAAATACTTCTCCTGCAGTTCGACCTATCCAGCGCATTGATATGGTAGACCACAATACTCTCACAAAATTACTGGACAAACTAGGGATCGGCGGAAACATCATTAAGTGGATAAACAGTTTTATCACCACTAGATCCTATCAGGTCAAATGAACCTCATCAATATCGCCTGCCTGGTCATCAAAATGCGGATTCCCCCAAGGCTCACCTCTATCCCCGATCCTCTTCAACCTTATGATGATCCTTCTGGCCAAATGCCTATCCAAATCTGGCCTAAACCCCTTTATCTATGCTGATGACATCACAAATTCATCACTTTCCAATCCAACCTTACAGAAATCACGGAGAAAATAATCACTGCCATGAACATCCTAGCATCCTGGGCCAACGCTTTCAAGATGAAAATGAACAAAGAAAAAACTCAATGCCTAATCCTTTCATCACAACACTCTACTCTGCTCCAAACCACCCTGAGCATCCCTGACGTTACAATCCCAATATCGGACAATCTAAAAATTCTAGGAGTGACATTAGATAGTCACCTAACTTTAGAAACTCACGCCAAAGATGTTCAACATGATGTGGGTATTGAAGAGAGTAAAACCATTCCTCCCACGGAAAACTTTCCACAATCTAGTACAATCCACAGTACTCATCCATGCCGACTATTGCAACAGCATCTTCATTGGTTGCAAAGCCCAAATCATGAAAAAACTCCAAAGAGTCCAAAACACAGCAGCCAGACTCATCTTTGGCAAACCACAATTTGAAAGCGCAACACCACTTCGTGAAAAACTTCACTGGCTCCCTATCAAGGAACGAATATACTTCAAAGCCCACACAATGATCCACAAGATCCTCCATGGCGAATTTCCAAGCTACATGACCAACTTGATCAATCTTCCAGCCAGAAACAGGCCCAAATCTTCTCGAACATACCTCAACTTCCCAATTGCAAAGGCCTCAAATATAAAACCTACTACGCATCCAACTTCCCCGTTATAGGCAGCCAACTTTGGAACGCCATACCTCGACACATCCGAAAAACCAAAGAACACCTACCCTTCCGAAAACTGCTGAAAACTTACCTCTTCAAACAAGCCTACCCAAACGACCCAAATTAATTCTCTACCTATCCATAACACTAACTCTACCAAAATCCAATCCAATCCCCTACATCTCTTCCTACTGTCCTACTCTATAACTGTGTTATCTCTGTGATACTTGGTACCACATTATCTCTGTGATACTTTGTATCATATTTGTATTACCTCTGTGATACTTTGTACCATACTTTGTAAGCCGCACTGAACCTGCTATTGAGCGGGAAAGAGCGGGGTATAAATGCTACAAACAACAAACAAAACATACTGCCCACAGACTTTCTCCTAATGGCAAATGAAATTAAACAATGTAAATACTACTATAAATTATTCATTTCTAACATTTCATGCATCGCCTTCTAGGAATATACTTAAGTTTGACTGTATTCTACAGTTTGTTTGCTAGCCCAACAAAGGCGGCATTTGTACAAAAACAACCATTTTTACTATTTAGTAGTCCAGCAATACTTCTATTTCTTTTTCTTTGCGAAAGCAGCAAATGCCTGTGAAATTTTAAGTGCACCAGTAACAGAATATTTTAGGGACAGTTTCCTTTAAGAAAGCTAACCTACATACTATGAGCTAGGATAGCGAATGATATGTTCTCCGAGGACAGCAGGCTGATTGTTCTCACGACTGGGTTGACGTCCACGGCAGCGCCCTCCGACCGGAACAAAAACTTCACGGGCGGTCCTGCACGCAGGGCATACCCACCGCGCATGCGTGGCCATCTTCCTGCCCGTGCGCGACCGTTCCCGCTCAGTTGAATAACAAGCAAAGGAATGAGGAAAAAACGCAACTCCAAAGGGGAGGAGGGAGGGTAGGTGAGAACAATCAGCCTGCTGTCCTCGGAGAACACCTGCTACTGGTATGTATCATTCGCTTTCTTCGAGGACAAGCAGGCTGCTTGTTCTCAAGACTGGGGTATCCCTAGCTCTCAGGCTCACTCAAAACAAGAACCCAGGTCAATTTAACCTCGCAACGGCGAGGGCATAACAGAAATTGACCTACGAAGAACAACTAACTGAGAGTGCAGCTTGAACAGAACAAATCAGGTCCTGGAGGGTGGAGTTGGATTCAAACCCCAAACAGATTCTGCAGCACCGACTGCCCAAACCGACTGTCGCGTCTGGTATCCTGCTGGAGGCAGTAATGTGATGTGAATGTGTGGACAGATGACCACGTCGCAGCCTTGCAAATCTCTTCAATAGTGGCTGACTTCAAGTGGGCCACTGACGCTGCCATGGCTCTAACACTATGAGCAGTGACATGACCCTCAAGAGTCAGCCCAGCCTGGGCGTAAGTGAAGGAAATGCAATCTGCTAGCCAATTGGAGATGGTGCGTTTCCCGACAGCGACCCCTTTCCTATTGGGGTCGAAAGAAATAAACAATTGGGCGGACTGTCTGTGGGGCTGCGTCCGCTCCAGATAGAAGGCCAACGCTTGCTTGCAGTCCAATGTGTGCAACTGACGTTCAGCAGCAGGGGGTATGTGGTCTGGGAAAGAATGTTGGCAAGACAATTGACTGGTTAAGATGGAACTCCGACACCACCTTTGGCAGAAACTTAGAGTGAGTGCGGAGGACTACTCTGTTATGATGAAATTTGGTATACAGAGCATGAGATACAAGGGCCTGCAGCTCACTGACTCTACAAGCTGAAGTAACTGCCACTAAGAAAATGACCTTCCAGGTCAAGTACTTCAGATGGCAGGAATTCAGTGGCTCAAAAGGAGGTTTCATCAGCTGGGTGAGGACAACGTTGAGATCCCATGACACTGCAGGAGGCTTTGACAAAAGCAAGCCTCTCATGAATCGAACGACTAAAGGCTCTCCAGAGATGGCTTTACCCTCTACATGATAATGGTAAGCACTAATCGCACTAAGGTGATTCCTTATTGAGTTGGTCTTGAGGCCAGACTCTGATAAGTGCAGAAGGTATTCAAGCAGGTTCTGTGCAGGACAAGAGCGAGGTTCTAAGGCCTTGCTCTCGCAACAAACGACAAACCTCCTCCACTTAAAAAGTAACTTTTTTTAGTGGAATCCTTTCTAGAGGCAAGCAAGACGCGGGAGACACGCTCAGACAGACCAACGAAGCAAAGTCTACGCCCTCAACATCCAGGCCGTGAGAGCCAGAGACTGAAGGTTGGGGTGCAGAAGCGCTCCGTCGTTCTGCGCAGAATCGAAAAAAAACTGAGCGGGAACGGTCGCGCACGGGCGGGAAGACGGCCGCGCATGCGTGGTGGGCGTGCCCTGCGTGCAGGACTGCCCACGAAGTTTTTGTTCCGGTCGGAGGGGGCTGCTGTGGACATCTACCCAGTCGTGAGAACAAGCAGCCTACTTGTCCTCGGAGAAAAAAAAAAAAAAAATATATATATATATATATAATCATGATCTATGCATAGGAGCCAACTTTTCAAAATGGATTGAGGGTGCTGATTTTTTTTTTTTTTTTTTTAACAGGTGGTGCATTCCCCCCTCCCCATGTCCTTCCTCCCTCCCAGTTTCAGGGTCCCCCCTCCCTTCGAGTTCCAGGCCCTCTCCCTCTGAATTTTAAAAGTCATCTATCTTACCTCGTCGGGGTTAGGGCAGCAGCAGAGGTAAAAAGCATGCAGGCTCAGCTCGGCGCTTAGTTGTTTTCCCTTCTCTCTCAGCTCTGGTCCCACCCTCATTTCCTGTTTCCGCAAGGGCGGGGCCAGAGCTAAGAGAGAGAGAAGGGAAACAACTAAGAGCCAAGTCTGCATGCTTTTTACCGCTGCTGCTGCTGCCCTAACCCCGACGAGGTAAGATAGATGACTTTTAAAATTCGGAGGGAGGAGGCCTGGAACTCGAAGGGAGGGAGGGAACGAACTTCCAGTGGGTGAAATATTGGGGATGCTCGAGCACCCACAGCACCCACGGAGTCGGCGCCTATGGGTCTATGGACTTTTCATTTTGGAAGCCATCCTTTTTTAAATTCCGCTAACCACCTTTACCACATTCTCTGGCAACAAATTTCAGAGTTTAATTTTTTTTTTTGTTACATTTGTACCCCGCGCTTTCCCACTTATGGCAGGCTCAATGTGGCTTACATGGGGCAATGGAGGGTTAAGTGACTTGCCCAGTTACATGTTGAGTGAAGAAAAATTTTTGTAGCTTCATTGCATGCCCCCTAGTCCTAGAATTTTTGGAAAGACTAAACAAATGGTTCAAGTCTACCCATTCCATTCCACTCTATTTTAGACCTGTATATCTCCCCTCGGCCATCTTTTCTCCAAGTTGAACAGCCCTAGCCGCTTCAGTCTTTCCTCATAGGGAAGTCGTCCCATCCCCTTTATCATTTTCATCGCCCTTCTCTGTAGCTTTTCTAATTCCACTGTCGCCGTTTACCTTCCCCCCCTTTTTTTCCCCTCTCTCTTTTTCTGGATTCTCAGGATGTCATAAGAACACCTTCTGAATTAGTTTACTAACTTCTTTGTTGTGGAAAGGGTACTAGGGGAGAGGTGGGTGTCGAATGGGGGGGGGGGGGGGGGCTAATGGTTATAAGAAGTATAGATGGAAAAATGGATGACTGTTCTGCGATGTTTATCTGTAATTTTTATGTGCTTGTCATCAATAAACAAAATGTAAACATAAAATTCAATCTCGCTTTAATGGAGAGTAAATGAAGTCTTATTAAATAAGGGCTGGTTCTATCATACTTTGAGCACCCCAAAACATTCTGTAAAACCTGTAGGGGAGAAAGTTGGTAACCTGGTATTCGAATTACAATAACCAAGTAGAAACAAAATTATTGTCTGTACAACCAAGTGCAGGTATTATACATTAAGGTAACCTAACAAAGTTGTCATATTAGATTTGTTAACTGGGGAAAAATAGTGTCTTCCGCATACAAATAAGTAATCTGAAAATTGCAGAGATACTGTCCTAATGATCGCATATAACATTAAATAGGACAAGGTACAATGGTGATTCCCTGTGGTGTATAGCCTCCATCCTGTAAAGATTTTTTTTTTTGCATATTTTGATTATTTCTGAAAAACTTCAAACCAATTTAATACTTTTCCCATTACTCCTATTGCTCTCAATTCTGTCAATAGAATATTATGGTTAACAAGGTTGAATGCCGCTGTTAAATCCAACTGCATAACAAAACCTTGCTGTCACCTGTCTAATTGAATTCCCAAACCTCTAACTAATGTCATAATTTTCTGTGCTATACTGCAATTTAAAACCGGATTGAGTATTCTCCAAGAAGACAAACCTCTTCATGTTTTTATGTTATCTTTGCAACTATAGCTTTTACATAAACACACTATATAGAGTGGCCCACTGTACTTCACTGGGGCTTTTCCCATTCCCCCTCAAGAAAACAAAACAAAACAAAAAAAAAAACCCCAGTGATCAGAAAATTTAGGTCTATTTTCTAGCAGAGAAAGCCTTTAAGGCAGTGATACCCAAACCTGTCCTGGGGGAATCCTAGCCAGTCAGGTTTTCAGAATATCCATAATGAATATGAATATATCAATTTGTATACCAAGGAGGCAGTGTATGCAAGTCAATCTTGGATCCTGAACCCTTGACTGGCTTGGGTGCCCCCAGGACAAGTTTGAGAATCACTGCTTTAAGACTAGACTCCTGTCCTTATATCAGCATAGCTACTCTCAAACCTCACATGCAAAGAAAGAGCATATTATACCTGCAGCAGGTCTGAAAGCTGTTAGCCTAGGAAAAGCATTTTGACACACAAGGCTACTTGAAAGGCAGCAAAATCTGGAACACAGGACACCTGTTTACTTTGTTACAGAACCTATAACCCTACCTTCCCCTCCTGCCACTCCCTTCCCCATCCCCCTCCAGCACCCAAGCAATTCATCTGCCATACTGAGCTGTGCCACCCCCTCTGCCTGCTTCTCTCTCAAATGAAGACCTGTAAACTATCAAGACCCACCAACTCAATACAATTCTGACTTCCAAAGGGAAGCAGGAAGAGGACGTGGCAGCATTTTCTTTATTTTGAATTTAGCTCACACCTTTTCAGTAGTAGTTCAAGGCAAGTTACATTCAGGTATTGTGGGTATTTCTTTGTCCCCAGAGAGTTTACCCTCTCACTTTGTACCCAAAGTAATGGAGGGCTAAGTGACTCCAAGATTATAAGGGTCAGCAGTGAGATTTGAACCAGGCTTCCTGCCTTAACCATTAGGCTACGCCTCCACTCTGAAAAGCACATCTTGACTTCAACTGCCTGCCAGAACAAACTTTGCAAACAGGAGCAAAAAGTTTTTGACCGCTCTTCTCTGTGCCAATGGCACAAATTTCATATCACACCTGTTCAGGATGCGCCAGTGGGGAAACTCGGGTCTAGGGAGACATCAAGTGATACTCAAAATGAACACAAACATTGGGAGAACAGAGAAGGAACACAGCCAAAATAATGTATTCCCACAGGCTGTACAAAATATGGGCGTGGCATCTTAATACCAATGGCATGCCCACCTCAACTCTGTGCATGTAACTGCCTTCCCTGCTACCGCATACTTCTTCACCAGGTTTACTCTCACATTTTACCCTGAACCAATGAAGAGCACAGCCAATCACTGGAAATCCAAAGGGGCAAAGAAAGAGCTCATACAGCCCATTTGGAGACATTGCTCCCAAGACAATACTTTCTCCTATTTGACTGCTGAAACAGGGTTACAAACACAACCTATTTCTAGTTCATTTTACTTTGAAATTAACACTGTACTAGAACGTCTAAAAATTGTATTAGCTACCCAAATTAGAAATAAGGGGTGAAAATATTTTAGAGGTACATCAAGTCATTTAACCTCCCCCTCCCCCAGCTGAGTTTTTGAGCCTTTCCTGTCAGAAGATTATTGTGAGGTATGTTAACCCATGCTTTCCTGTACTTCATTCTTAATTTAATTTCAGTGTCAATCAAATAAAAGGAAAACCCTAACACAACTTACCCTACTGAAGTGTGCAATCTGGTTGATTCTTTGTACCACCAAGATAAACATTTCAATACATTTCAATAAGAATTAAGCAAAATGTGTATGTTTAACCTATTACAATTATTCCAGAGATAAGCCCTTACTTGTGATGACCGCTGCTGTGACGGTGGTGGTGGTGATGTGGTGGTGGTGGTGGTGCTTAGAATGAGGCTGGTCTTTTTCAGTCAATGATGAGGAGGAAGAGTTAGAATGGGAAGGCCCCAGACTCTTCCTTTGTTCCTTTGTCTTCTGCAGTACTCGTTTGTAGGACAGCGTGCACAACCAGCACAACAATTTCCCGTCAACCTTTTAGGAAACAGCATACAGTGCTTACCTAGGACTCATGAGCATGGCAAAAGATGTCTCTTCTTAACTCTGAAACGCGAAGTTTAAAGTCATAGAAAGATATTTGCTAACCAGATTACTGGTTTGAATATTTCTTAGTTTGATTAAAAATCCTCACATACTGTTTAGAAGGCAGTAAAGAAATTTCAGTCATTCACCTGGTTTCTGTGACCAAAAAAAAATAAACAAAAACAGCAACATATGTAAATTACTAAGCAATCAATGTATCTGTAGTTCAAGAAGCACCTTTAACCTGTGACTCTAAAACTCAAAATTACACAAGAATGTGCTCAAAAAATGGAGAAAAACCCTCAAAAACCTGGGACTGGCAGTCGCAGGTTTTGGGGCGGAGTTACAGTTATTTTAAGTAACACTCGCCCAAGTTCTATCATCGGGTAAAAACTCCAATCAAATAAAGTGTGGTCCTGTATTCTTAATGATAATACTCTTACAGCGTGAAAATAAATGAATTAAACACTCTCTTACCCGATGATAGAACTTGGGCGAGTGTTACTTAAAATAACTGTAACTCCGCCCCAAAACCTGCGACTGCCAGTCCCAGGTTTTTGAGGGTTTTTCTCCATTTTTTGAGCACATTCTTGTGTAATTTTGAGTTTTAGAGTCACAGTGCATATTTTTGTAATCCTTACGAATTCTAGACTCTAAACAGTACTGCAATACGTTTTTTCGAAGCACCTTTAACCCCCTGCTGTGATTACAACAGACAAAATCTACCTATATTGAAGTCTTGTTCGGTAACATTCCAGTTTTACAGAGAACTTCAATATATATATCTATCTTAGAGAAGCTGTATTTTTACAATTACACTAACATTTAAGACTTTTTGTGTACTCTATAGTTTTTGTAAGTTAGTTATAAATAACTGGCAGAGATATCTGCAGGCATCTCTACTTCAAAGGGAAGCAATCCCCATCCAGTATTCAGCTCTCAGCAATCACTACTGGAGTTCAGTGAATAAAATGTGAACCACTAAGCGAAAAGGTACCAAAAGTGGGGTTACTTTTTTTTTTTTTTTTAATTGATAAATGTTTCTCATTTTTCAAAGACGTAATCAGTTTATACCAAAGGCTGAAATTCAACAGGATTATAAGATTGGTATCCCTCTATTTTGTGGTATAAATAAGTTAGCTACTCATCCCACTTTTTGTACCTTTTTGCTCAGTGGGTCACAAATGAATATAAAGTACTGGCACTTAGTATTCATTGTGTGAAGAAGAAAAGAGCCTCTCCTGCTCTCACTAGACTTTATGGTGGGTTTGGAGTGAAGGACTTTTCCTCAGCAACTGAATATTTGTACTTTTATGTTGGAGAATAGGGAGGCAAGGCAAAACAAGACTAAAAGCATTTGACCCAACAAAACATACAGTTAGCAGTGATACCGAGTCCATATCTAGGCACCATAATTTATATACTCAATTCTAGGCAAATAGCACGCATATATATATATATATATATATATATATATATATATATATATAAGGCTTTCTACCAAACCAAATTATGCCTTTTTGCTTGCTTAAGAGCCACCTAACTTTAAAACATAAGTCTTCTGTGGCACTAAATATTTACTTGCAAATTCCAAAGGTGGTGGTGGTGACATTCTTCTGGTGCTAATACTGAAAATGGTCTCCCACAGTTTAACAGAACACCCTTTTCTGCAGAAATAATCATTTGCACTTGGTTGGGTCAGTTTTGAGTTAACATGAAAAAACAAAAAAAAAAGTGTTTCGTATTCTTGTTTTTGTACAACTCGGGACTCCTGGAACAACAGTACCTAAAATAAAAGGCATTTCCTATTATCCCCTCACACTTTCCCAAAAGGAATATGAAACTGGGCTTCAATACCCATCCTAGAACTTTCAGTCCTGTTCAATAACGCTAATGTCATTTTTAAGGCCTTTTAAACCAGTTTATGTCTATATCACATGGCAAGTTTATATATATATATATATATATAAAACTTTTGGCTGAAAAACCACGCACTGCACAATTCACAAAGCTAAATCAAAAATACATTTTAAAACCATTAGCTAAAAACCTGGAATCAGTCTTTTGCATCCCTAGAAACAAAATGTAACCACCTTTCAAAAAAGAGCCAAAGACTGGTTATTTTTAGAAGCCTTTAAAGAATTGAATAGGGGGATTAATTACTGATTAGAAAATTAGAAAACACCCGTAATTATCGCTAGGTTTTCCTCAGAGTGTGTATGTGAGAGAGACTGGGTGCGAGTGTGTGAGAGAGAGAGAGACTGGGTGCGAGTGTGTGAGAGAGAGAGAGCTGGGTGCGAGTGTGTGTGAGAGAGAGAGACTGGGTGCAAGTGTGACAGAGAGAGAGACTGGGTGCGAGTGTGTGAGAGAGAGAGTGTGTGTGAGAATGAGAGTGTGTGCAAGTGTGTATGTGAGACACAGTGTGAGAGTGTGTTTCACACAGATAGTGTATGCGAGAGAGAGTGTGTGAGACACAGACTCTCTGTGAGACTGAGTGTATGAGACCAAGAGAGTGTGTGAGTGACTGTGTGACATTGCGAGTGAATATGATACAGTGTGTGTGTGTGAGAGAGAGAGTGTGTGTGTGACAGAGATACCTCCCCCCTCCCTCTCTCTGGTTGTCAGCCCCCCCTCTCTCTCTGGTGTCTGAGCATTACTGTGCAGGACGCTGAGCTCTGGCTGTGCTTCAAGGAACCGACCAATCCTATTTAATAGAATGCACCTCCAACATTCTGAAGCCGAGAAACATCGTGTGGTTGGTCACTTCTGCTTGTGACAAACCCAGAAGTATGTGATGTCAATTCAGGAGATGGATACAGAGAGCAGGAATGCCTCAGCCATGCAGTCAGCTTCAGAATGTTGGAGGTGCATTTTATTATATAGGATAAGACACTCAATACACAAATACCTCCACCCTTATCAATAAGGACTAATAAGACGACAACCATGGAAGGAGAAATGCCTCAGAATTTACAGCTCTCCAAATTTAACAGTATCTGTGATTTCTCTCAATGGAGGGGGCTCCTAATCTTTCAGTATAGGTCTGGAGTTAGAATTTACAGCAGCACTTTAACAGTGCTCTGATTAGGTTCAGCATTGGCTAAAATACCTTCTATAGCAAAAGCTTCTGATTTTGAAAGTGTGTTAAATTTTTATCAAAATCCTAGATTTTTAAATATTTACCAAAATTTGTTTCACAAAGGTTTCACAGTTGCAAGGAGACTTATCTTTTAAAATAAATCTGACGGAGTCTTGAAAAGTGATCAAATTCACTCAAATTGGAATCAGCTCAGTTAACAGTAGATTTAAATCAGATTACCAGCACTAGAAATAATTAGTTGTTGATTTTCTGATTTAAGGGTTTATTATTTAGAATTTAACCAATTTTAAAACTTCAGTTCCTTGTCATTCCACCAGACCAGTCTTTCTGTGGTTCTGCTAGCAGGTGGAGAATGGACTACTGAACTGTCATGTCACCTAAGAATCCTGTGCAACCCTCTGGTGAGTCAGTATTTCTCAGTCTTTAGCAGATGGTAGGCTTCCTGTGCCACTTCTGGTGATCCAATAGAACTACTTCCATTTCCTTATGCCATCATGTACAAAAGCAGCAGCAGCCTTGCTGGACTTCCTGACTTTCTTAAAAAAAAAAAGATAGGGGTGTAACACCTGTAGGTCCCTCCCAGACTAACACTTTTTCTTAAGAGGATAAGTTTTTTTGTTCCTCTGATCTTCCCCTTGGGGGGAGGGGGGGAACCCTTAAGTGCTGTTCAAGACAAATTGACTAGCAGCTGCTCCTATTAATGCTTCTTTGACCTTGAAGACTTGTTTTTGACTATTGGTTTTCTCTGTCAGACTAACCTCCATGCATGGTGTCTGGTGTGCTTTCGCTAGGCAACCCGCAGGATAAAAACAAACACAGTTTGTAGGGCGCAAAGGTCAGCTACCACATTGGTGAGGAGAAAACTGTGGTTTCCTTTCCTTTCGGTGCTGAAGAATGGTCGGACAGACAGCGTTCTGGTTCTTTTGGCCAAGCACAGGTGGCAGTTAATGTGTCTGAAATGGAGGCAAATCAAATTTACTGCCTGAGATGAGCTTCCTAGGGTGTCTCCATCCACACTGGCAGGGACGGATCCTTCTCTTGTAGGCAGAGTGCAGGACTTGGGCTCTGCTCATAACTTCTGCCTAAATTTATTCCTTGTTGCACAGAGCCTTTATATAAGCACAGATTTACCCTCTACTTCTTTTGCTTTACCTAATGTCCTTGGCTTCTTCTCCTAATATAGCTGTTAAGTGGACCAGATTGGAAAGTACTACTACTAATCATTTCTATAGCGCTACTAGATGTATGGAGCGCTGTACATATCATATGCAGATATTTTCTCTATCCCTAGAGGATACGTTTTTGTACCTGGGGCAATGGAGGGTTAAGTGACTTGCCAAGGTCACAAGGAGCTGCGGTGGGAATTGAACACAGGTTGCCAGGATCAAAGCCCACTGCACTAACCAACCATTGGCCTACTCCTCCATTCAAATGCACTTGATATTTGTTATTACTACTATTTATTTAGATCTTGCTCACACCTTTTCAGTGGTAGCTCAAGGTGAACTACATTCAAGTAGTCTGGGTATTTCCCTGTACCTGGAGGGCTCACAATCTAAGTTTGTACCTGAGGCAATGCAGGGTTAAGTGACCTGCCCAAGATCACAAGGAGCAGCAGTGGGATTTGAACCAGTCACCTCTAGATGTCAAGACCAGCGCTCTAACCACTAGGCCACTCCTCCAAGGGTAGAACAGGATAGATAAAGACTTTCTATAATCCCTAGAGCGGAGGAGGAGCTAGATTTTAATTAGAGCAGCAGTTTGGGATAGGAGAAAGACATCCTCTCTGAAGTGGATGAAATTCCACTGGAAGAGGATTTATTTACGATATTTGTAAGTTGTACTATCAACATATTCTAGGCAGTACAAAGCCTACATACATAAAACCACATCATTTAGAATATGTTCAGAAAATATTTGATAAAACAATATAATCAGAAAACATAGGCTTGTGTAAATAGAATACCCTTAAGCTGTTTTCTGAACTGTAAAACTGAGCTTATACTTTTAATTTCATAAGGAAGAGTATCCCAAAGACGAGCCTCTTCAACCTGTACCATTCTGGAATGGTAAGTTTCAAGTCTAACATGTCTGAAACTAGGAAAATCCAATTTGTCAATCAATCTCAAACTATGACTTGGACGATATATTCTCAGTGAAGTTGCAAAGGCTAATGGTACATCATTAATCAGTGCCTTGTGTATTAAGAACAATACTTTAAACTGAACACCAGAACATACTGGGTGTCATGGTCTATACATTTGGTAAGGAGGACTTAGCTTCTTTAACTTCCCTGGTTTTGTCCACTCTTAAGATTTTGGTAGATAAGCCTAATTCTGGGTTCCAAAGACTCTTTTGTTGGTATCAGAAATGTTTCCAAGGTGTTCCCTACCTCTTAAAGTGATAAGATATCTGTAGAATAGGAGGTCCAGATGCCAGTTTTGTGTTAATTGGTCTACAGCAAGGCTTTACCCGGTAGCATCTTAGCAATCTGAAGGATTAATGCTGCATAAGGTAGATGTGGTGGTTTATAAAGGGAGTTGGGAAGAAGTTGGACAAGGTTATTAGGCACATGATTGTAGCACAAGACTAGGGGCCACTCAATGAAATTACTTTTAACACAAATAGGAGGAGTCACGTGATGCTAGGCAGCGGGTAGGACGCCGCAGGATAGAGCTCCGAGGCCCCTGTAGTAAAATCTACCCCTGACAGCACGAGAAGCGATTTTTGAAACCCAAATACAGCATAAACAGGTTTGGAACAGCGGAGCGGTCCAAACAGAGACAATCAATTATAAGCATGATGGCCTCCAAAGCGCAGAGGAAAGAAGGCACACGAGGGTGAGCAGGGGACAGCAAGATGGTGGACACCGGCCCGGCAGAAACTGTGAGCTCTGTCTGGGCAGCGGAAATTGCAGCGGAGGTCTCGCAGTTGCTGGAGAGCTCTGTAGATTTAAAGTTACAAAAAATTGCGGAGAAACTGGACACAATGGATGGCAAACTGGAGGGGTTACGCACCGATATGGTGGGATTTCAGCAAAGACTGTCTGAGGTTGAAGATCGTTGCACACAGCAGGCAGGCCAGAACGAGGAATGGCGGAAGAAGTTTGTACAGATGGAACAGAAATTAGAGGATTTAGAGAACAGGGCGAGGAGGAATAATCTTCGGCTGGTTGGACTCCCTGAGTCCCTGAGAGAGGTCGAGCGCCCGAGGGTTGTAATATGCAAAATTCTTAATTACACCCATAAGCAGGAAATACTGCGTGCCTGGAGACAGATTGGCAAAGTGATATATGAAACGCATAATATTTTATGTTTCCAGGACTTCTCTGCAGCAGTGGCGCTGCAGCGAAAACAGTATGGGGAAGCATGCTCGGAGTTATTCAAGAAGAGAGCTCGATTTGCTTTACTATATCCAGCAAGGCTACGGGTGCAGCAGGATGGTAAGCCCAGATTTTTCAACTCACCGACCGAAGCTCTGCAGTATGCTAAACAGCTGACTGGCAGTTCAGAGGCTGAAGCGGGAGAGAGGGCACACAGACCGAGCTGAAGCTGCGAAGATTGAGAGCAACTAGTTTGGAGCGGATCGAGAAGCACAGGAATGCAAGAGGAATTCATTTGAATGTTAAAAGGACAGGGCAAGAAGCTGGCCCCTCGCTATAAGAGTATGTAGCATGGGAACATTCATCTTACTGAGGGGGGGGCCTGATGTTGAAACTGTAAGCACATGCATATTGTTGACTGTTGGGGCAGGCATGTGTAAGTTTATGGTTGGTTTATAGAGATAGCATAGCAACGATTTGTTGTAGTAGTTCTGAGGAGATGGGGTTTCTACTAAGTTCAGCCCATAGTTGTGCTGTGAGGGAGGGGGTGGGGCAGAGCCGTGACTAGTTCTCTAGAGAGAACACAGAGAGGAGGTTTAGGGGGAGGGGTCAGAGAGGGAGGAGGGGAGGGGATGGAAGAACTGGGAAGGGGGAGGGGGGAGGGGTTGAGAGGAGGGGGGATGTTGGGTTTGGTTTGTTGTTTGTTTTTTCTTGGTTGTTGCTCTTCTTCCTAATCTTCAGGAAAATCATTTGGTGGCAGAAACAGTACGGTGGGGATCGGGGAGGGCACCCAAGGGCTGGGGGGTGCACTCTCAAGAGTGTATAGAAGTTGGATTTGCAGTGTAATAGATGGGATTGGTGGGGCTCTTTAAATTAATATCTTGGAATGGGGGGGGGTCTCATCGCCCATAAAGCGGAAAAAAATTTTGCAGGCATTGAACCGGCATAAAGCGGACATTGCATTCTTGCAGGAGACGCACTTGACTGCCATGGAGCATGATAAATTTCACCAAGGTTGGGTGGGAGGAGTGGTGGGTTCCCCAGCTTGTAACAAAAAGGCAGGGGTAGTAATACTTTTTCGTAAGGGATTGCAGCCGTCCATTAAATTGATCAAGAGGAGTACAGAGGGCAGATACGTATTAGTCGAGGTGGAGTTGGGGGGACTTACCTATATTCTCTGCAATGTCTACGCGCCTAATGTATATGATAAAAAATTTTACAGGGAGCTTTTCGCATTGTTGTCCTCATACCAAGGGGGTAATATTATTTTAGGAGGTGACTTCAATACAGTGTTTGATCCATTGGTGGATAAGAGCAGTGGGTTGGGACAGGGGCAACGACACTATGAGAGAGGTCTGCCTTTTTTGTGTTCCACCTTGGACTTGGTGGATGTTTGGAGAGTCTTGCATCCTACAAGTAGGGATTATACCCATCTATCAAGGGCACATTCTTCCATGTCCCGTATTGATTACCTCTTTCTCTCTAAGGCTTTATTCTCAAAGGTGGTAGAGGCAGAAATCGGACCTTGTGAGATCTCAGATCACTCTCTCCTATGGGTGATGTTGGAAAGAGTAGGGGGGGTAGGAAAGGGAGGAGGTTGGCGATTTCCACTGGAGCTCTATAGAGATACGAAGTTTCAGGAATTCTTGGGAGGAAAATGGAGAGAATTTGCGGATCATAATAAGGCACATGAGGAACAGGCTAGTTTATACTGGGAGACTGCAAAGACAGTGATGAGAGGAGAGATCATTGCCTACAAGGCGTGGGTCAAGAAAAGACGGGATGCAGAGATCATCCGTTTGGAGCGGGAGGTAAGGACTCAGAGGATAAAGTTTGGAGGGGACCCGACAGGAGAGCAGAAGCTAGCTTATCTGGCATCCCAGAGAGAATTAAATGAATTGCTGCATGAGAGAGTACAGAAATCACAACAATACTATAAACATCAGCTTTTCATGTATGGAAATAAGGCAGGGACTTTGCTGGGGCGTTTAATCCGAGGAAAGAAAGGGCCATCTGGAATTCTGCAGGTGAAAGGGCAGGGGGGCACCATGCTGAGGTCTCCGCAGGAAATAGTGGCGGGATTCCAGAGGTTCTACGCAGAGTTATATCAGGAACAGACGGAGTTGATGTCGGATAGCATGTTATATCTGGACAATATGGAAATCCCGAGGATCTCCCCGCTCAGGCAAAGTTTCTGAATGCGCCCATTGTAGAAGGTGAATTAATGTTGGCGTTGCAGCAGAGTGACATGCACAAGGCGCCAGGCCCTGATGGATATGGAACAGCGTTTTATAAGATGTTACGGGAGCAGGTGACACCTCCTTTGTTGAAACTGTTTAACTCCTTGGCCAGGTCAGAACCGGCGCTTGATGCCTTTAATACAGCGAAAATAATTGTACTAGCAAAGCCAGGGAAAAACCCAGAGGAGATGGGGTCTTATAGACCAATCTCGCTGTTGAACTGCGACACCAAATTGTATGCGAAAATTCTGGCAAATAGACTGGCAAGGGTGCTCCCAGATATCATAGCATCGCCACAGGTTGGTTTCGTGAGGGGGCGTTCAGTGGTAAGTAATGTGAGGGCTCTCATAGCTTCGTTGGAAAGGGTGGGGGAGCAGAAAACGCCTTCTCTGCTGGTCAGTTTTGACGCAGAGAAGGCGTTTGATCGAGTTGCATGGCGGTTTATGTTTGCGGTTTTGCAGAAGATAGGTGTTGAGGGGTTTTTCAGAGATGCAGTGGGGGCCCTTTATTTGAATCCGCAGGCCTACATGTGGATCAATGGAGAAAGGTCCCAAGTATTTCCGATAAGGCGGGGCACGCGACAGGGGTGTCCTTTATCCCCGTTGTTGTTCGTCCTTACGTTGGACCCCTTGATTAGAGAGATAGAGTCTCACCCTGAAGTGAAGGGAGTGGGTTGGGGATCCTCTACGTTCAAGGTTTCGGCTTTTGCGGACGACATATTGGTACACCTTACTGATCCCAAGAGATCCCTGGAGGCTCTGATGGAATTATTCCAAGAATATGGGGACTACACTGGTTTTAAAATAAATGTCTCTAAATCCCTGGCTCTTACGGCCTCAGATACAGTGAAACGTGAATGGGGGGAATTCTTTCCCTTAAAATGGGCACAGCAACATTTTACCTATTTGGGGGTGCAGGTGACTCTGCAGACTGCAGATTTTTATCATTTAAATCTTACCAGGTTGTTGGAAAACATGCGAGAGCGGTTGAGAAAGTGGGCAGTATTGCCGCTTACGCTTCATGGGCGGGTACAACTGTTCCGAATGGTGGAGTTCCCCAGATGGCTGTATACGCTTCAGGTGTTGCCATTACGTTTTAGTGCAGACATGCGGCAATTTTATAAACATCTGCGAATTTTCATTTGGGGGGGAAAGAAGCCTAAGCTCCCCATGGGCTTATTGTTAGGATCTTGGAGAGTGGGAGGTATGGGGGTCCCGGATATTAAGCGCTATAATCAAGCGTGTCTATTGCGGCACTTAGGGGATTGGTTATTAGATCGGCAGGACTACACGAACAGGAAATTAGAAAAGGATTTTTTCCATCCGTATCATCTGTATTTTTTGTTACATGGTCCAAAGCGAATGGTGCCAGCTACATTTAAGGACAGTTTATTGTTAGGGCCCTTGAGGGCGGTCTGGAGTGATCTCACTGGATATTGGGGCTTGTCGTCGGAGGTTACGGATCTTTTGCCATTGCAGGGGAACCCATTATTTTCACCTGGCTCAGAGAATCCAGTATTTCGTAGCTGGGCCTCATTGGGAATCACACGGTTGGAACACGTGTTGGGGTTGAGGGGAGGATTACTGAGTTTAGGTGCTTTGGGAGTGGGGATAGATCTCAGACACGAATTTGCTTACCAACAATTGGCACATTATGTTAGGACCCTCAATCAAGATCAGTTGAATAGTGGACATGGGAGGAAGTTTAGAGAGTTCTTTAAGGCAGTGCCAGGGGACCGACTCACTATTTCGGGTATATATAGGATTCTATGGGAGGTAGGGCCTGACAAAGATGTGAGGGCAGTCGAGGCGCATTGGGCGCGAGATCTGCAGAGATCCAACTTGGAATTAGATTACAGGAAATTAGTGTCCCGTATTCCGGCGGTATCAGTCAATGCTAATCTTAGAGAATGCCAATATAGAATTTTGTACAGAGCTTATATGTCTAAAGTGCAGGTATTTAAGATGGGGGGGGTGTCAGACCCTCTTTGCTCCAAGTGCAGGCGGAAGGAGGGGACATTCTTTCATTGTCTCTGGGACTGTCCTTTAATACAAGCCTACTGGAAGAAGATTTTTAAGTATTTAGAAGGGTTGTTGAAATCTAGGATTCCTCTTTCTTCATCAGGGATCTTATTGGACAAATTTGAACTATTTGGTTTCCAAAAGAGAGGCAATAGCCAATTCATACGTAAAGCTTGCACTTTGGGGAAGAAGTTGATCATGAATAGGTGGTTGAGTGCGGATCCCCCTGATTTTTGGTACTGGAGAAATCAGCTACATGATCTTTTGCTGCATGAGCGGGGGCGGTGGGACCCTCTCCGAAGACAAGAGTGGGATTTTTGAGAATCTGGCGACCTTATATACAATCTTTGTCTGTTCGGGCGCGTAGTTTAGTATTAAATGGTATGTGAGGGGGGGAGAGGGAGCGGATTAGGAGGAAGAGTGGGGTTTTTTTTTTTTTCTTTCTTTTCCCTTTTCTTTTCTCCTTTGGGAAGGGGGGGGGGGTTGGATAGAAGTAAGGAGAGGGGGGGAGAGGGAGTTTAGATGGTGGGATAGGATACCTGGTTAGGAAATTCAGTTCTTGGTTCCCAGACTTATATGGGTGGGCTCGATATTCTAAGAAGCAATAGTAATATCAACATTGTATAATATGAGATTCTAATTGAAATTAATATTTTAGGTAATCATTTTACAAAATATGCATCCATGTGGGCTCTGGAGATACTGATTTGAGAGAGGGGGAGGAGAGAATCCTACAAGGCATTGATGAAACACGCCTTGATTACTCACATGAGAAGGCTAAGTTGTTAAACTAATTGCTTGTAGAATTTTAGAAGCTATGTTAGTCGAGTCATGTTGTTAATAGGATTTCTTTTTCTCCTCATTTAATAATACAAATGTAAGTCTATTGGTTATGGCACAATGTCGGGAGGGGAGGGAGGGAGAAAATGATAAAATATTGATGATACAGTTCTGGATATGTATATAAGTATGCTGTCTTATTTCAAATGTCATATTTCATGGTTAAATTATATAATCTTGAATCATCAATAAAAACTGTTAAAAACTAACACAAATAGGAGGAAATATTTATCACACAAAGAATAGTTCAGTTCTATAACTCGCTGCCAGAGGTAGTAATAGCAGTTAACTTATCTGAGTTAAAAAAGGTTTGGACAAGTTCCTGGAGAAAAAGTCCATATTCCGCTACTGAGATAGAAATGGGGTCACTGCTTGTTCTGGGTTTCGTAGCATGGAATGCTGCTGCTATTTGGGTTTCTGCAGGTTCTTGTGATCTGGATAGGCCTCTGCTGGAAGTAGGATATTGGGCTAGAGGATATTGGTCTGATACAGAATGACTATGTTATGTTCTTAAAAATGTTGCATTGCAGTGGTGTGGAAGATGAATGCACCAACTTTTTAGGACTGGAGGTCTCAGTTAAGAGATGTCTATCAGATGGAGAAACTGACTGTCCATTTGAATTCTAAGGAATTAGTGAAGGGCGTGAGCTATTATGGAACAAGTTTGGGGTGGGGGGGGAGCAGGACCATGTACTATATTGTGAACTATGTTTGTTGGGTAGTAGTAATGATGTGGGGCGTTTGCGTAAAATTTTAGTAACTAATTTAAAATATCTCTATGGCATAAATGCACAGGTGGTTGGTCTCTCAATTGAAAGAAAGCTCTGGAATGAGGAAGAATTGGATAAATGTAAAAGGTTACTTGTAAATCTGTCCTCTATGGAAATACTTCTTTATAGAAAAAGTGGCGGTTGCGTGGAATGGCATCCCAGTGGAAATAATGGAGACAATCGGAATTCAAGAAAGTATGGGACAAACATAGTATAGATTAGTAGATGTATGGATCGTCCGACTAGATAGGCCATATAGACTTCATCTGCCGTCATTTTAAACGTTTCTATTAGATTACTCCAAAATCTGCATGCCAGCACAAAACTGGTTAAAAGATTCCATATATTATCAAAAAGCAATAGCATCTCTAAGTTTCTCCATGGAGATTGTACCACAATATGCTGAAAACGTTCCAACCAAAAAGAGGGTGACTCACTTCCAGAATCTGGCCATAACCATCTTGAGATTAATAGCAAAACTGTTGGCCTACATCTCATATTTTCATTTAATAGCCGGGTTATTACACCCCAAGTGAAACCTACTCATATCAAGGGAGATCTCAAAGTGTGAGATTTTGGAGCTGTACAAAAGGTTATAGGGATTTTATTTATTCATGACATTTACCCTACCTTAGCCCAAATAGACTCAAGTTCAATGTACAAACAAGCAATAAATTGAATAAAACATATAATGTACAGAAATAACACAAACTACAATAATTTCAAGAAGCAAATACATGTGCAGTAAGTAACCAGGGATTTAGATTATCTCAAGGACAAACAAAAAATTAAGGGTGGATAGTAAGAGCATAATTAGGCATGACTGGGTGGGAAACGAAATTAAGAAAAGGGTGGGGTAAAATTCAAATAAGAGTTCTTTGTATTCAGAAAGGCCAGACTGAAGAAATGTGTTTTTAGAAGACTTCTAAAAGTTAGGTATCATCTGTAAACTTAATTGATTTAGGAAGAGAATTCCAAATTTTGGTGCCTTGATAGGAAAAATTAGCAGAGTGAATGTTTTA